>NC_058133.1:186270611-186340783 GCF_016433145.1 Gracilinanus agilis
ATACTATGGTAAAATCAAATGTAATGGGCTCCTGTACCAGCAGCACTGCAATGACACAAGACAGCTCTGAGGGATTTATGGTAAAGATGCTACACACACTCAGAGGAAGGACTGCAGGAGAGGAAACATATAAGATAAACAATTGCTTGAATGCATGGGCTGAGGCGGACATGAATGGGAAATAGACCCTGAACAAGGACACTTGTTACAACCAGTGGAAATGTGCGTTGGCCATGGGTGGGGGGAAAGGGGGGGGTGAAGGGGAAAGTAGGGGCATAAAGTATGTAAACAGATTAAAAACAAATATTAATAAATGTCTAATAAAAAAATGCTTGCCCTTTGATCCAGCCATACCATTGTTGGGTTTGTACCCCAAAGAGATCATAGATAAACAGACTTGTACGAAAATATTTATAGCTGCCCTTTTTGTGGTGGCAAAAAACTGGAAAAGAAGGGTATGTCCTTCAGTTGGGGAATGGCTGAACAAATTATGGTATATGCTTGTGATGGAATACTATTGTGCTCAAAGGAATAATAAACTGGAGGAGTTCCAGGTGAACTGGAAAGACCTCCAGGAACTGATGCAGAGTGAAAGGATCAGAGCCAGAAGAACATTGTACACAGAGACTGATATACTGTGGTAAAATCGAATGTAATGAACGTCTATACTAGCAGCAATGCAATGACCCAGGACAATTCTGAGGGATTTATGGTAAAGAATGCTGCCCATATTCAGAGGAAGGACTGCAGGAGTGGAAACACAGAAGAAAAACAACTGCTTGAACGCATGGGTTGGGATGGACATGATTGGGGATGTGGACTCGAAACTACCACACTGATGCAACTAACAACAATTTGGAAATAGGTTTTGATCAACAAACATGATAAAACCAGTGGAAATGTGTGTCAGCTAGGGGAGGTGCGGGGGGTGAAGGGGAAAGTAGGAGCATGAATCATGTAACTATGTTAAAAATGAATATTAATAAATGTTTAAAAATGAAAAAAAAATATTTAAAGAATGGTGTACTAGAGATATCAGATCTGTACTGGCTAAAAAAATAGAAGGTTGAACCAATGGAATAGACGAGGGGTAAGTGACCTTATCAATCTAGTGTTTTTCAAACCCAAAGATCCCAGCTTTGGGGATAAAAACTCACTATTATTTAATTTAAAAAACTGCTGGGAAAATTGGAAATGAGCATGGCAAAAACTAGGGTTAGATCAATATCTCACACCCTATTCCAAGGTAAGGTCAAAATGGATATATGATTGAAACAAAAAAAGTGATATTATAAGTAAATTAGGGGAATATAAAATATTTTACCTGTCAGATCTATGGAAAAGGGAAGAATCTATGACCAAACAAAAGATAGAGGACATTACAAGACGTAAAATGAATAATTTTTATTATGTTACATTAAGAAGGTTTTGTACAAGCAAAACCAATGCAACCAAGATTAGAAGGGAAGCAACAAACTGGGGCAAAAATTTATAACAAATTTCTCTAATAAAGGCCTCGTTTCTCAAATATATAAAGAACTAAGTCAAATTTATATAAATCCAAGTCATTCCCCAATTGATATATGGTCAAAGGATATGAATATACAGTTTTCAGATTAAGAAATCAAAGCTATCAATAATCATATAAAAAATGTTCTAAATCCCTCTTGATTAGAAAAATGCAAATTAAACCAATTCTGAGGTACCAACTCACACCTTTCAGATTGGCCAATATGACAGTAAAGGAAAATAATAAATGTTGGAGAGGATGTGGCAAAATTGAGACAATTATGCATTTCTACTGGAGTTGTGAATTGATCCAACCATTCTAGAAGGCAATTTGGAATTATGCCCAAAGGGCTATAAAAGAATGTGTACCCTTTGATCAAATAAATACTGTTACTAGGTCTGTATCCCAAAGAAAGAAAAAAATGTGAAAGGACCTGTTTGTACAAAAATATTTATAAGTGCTCTATTTGTGGTGTCAAAGAATTTGAAACTAGAGAGCTGTCCCTCAACTGGGGAATGGCTGAACTAATTGTGGTATATGTTGGTGATAAGAATACTATTGTGCTATAAGGAATGATATTCTGTGGTGATTGTTTTTTATTTATTATGGAATATTGCATAGATGATGATATAAGCCTAATTTCTACAGAAATTATTTCTAATTTCCCCAGAAATTCTTAGCAAATAGATAAATATTTCCTAGTTAATTCCTGTTTTTAGGTTCATTAAACATGAAGTTATTGAGTTATTGAGTTTAAGCATTTCTGATTTTTTCTGGGCTAGTCTAGTCTGTTCCATTAATTTGCTTTTCTGTTTTTATTAAACAAATGATTAATAAATTAAATAATAAATGATAAATGAGATAAAAATTACTAAATAAAATAAAAATGTTTTGCTGATTATTGCTTTATAGCATAATTCTGAAAAGATATTACTTTTTTTACATTATTCCTTTGGTATTCTAGATCTTTTGTTCCTACAAATGAATTTTGTTATTATTTTGTCTGGCTCTCTAAAGTATCCCTTCACTACATTGACTGACATAATGCTAAATATGTAAATTAATTTTGGTAGTGCTCTAATCATTTTTACATTGATAAGGTCTGGACAAGCACACTGAATATTCCTCCAACTATTTAAGTTGTTCTTTGTTTCTTTAAAGAGTATTTTATAATAGAATCTATAGAAGCATTGAGTATGCTTTGATACACTGACCCCCAGATATTTTATTTTTTGATAGTTACTTTGACTTGTTATCTCTTTCAATTATAGCTTCCTATTTTATCATCATACAAAGACGTAGTTGATATGTGGATCTATTTAATAGCCTTCAATTTTGTGGATGCTATTGTCTCAGTTTTTCACTGATTCCCTAGAATTTTCTTCATAAACCATCATCAGATCAGCAGCAGCAAATTGTGATGGTTTTATCTCCTTTTTTACATTTGTGACTAATTTTTTCCTCTTGATGTATTACTATTGCTGGAATTTCCAGAACTATATTAAATGGCATCATTGAGAGGGAGCATCCTTGCTTGCCTTTCATTGAGCTTGAAATCCACCAAAAATAAGATCTTTTTCACATGAACTACTAGACAGTCACAAAATCCCATCATGTTTTTGCACAATTGATTTTTAATAAAAACTTAGAACTTTACATTGCAGCAGCAACATTTAGGTAGCACTTTAAAGTTTTCAAAATACTTTACAAATATTATCCCATTTTATCTTCACATCTCTAAGAGGATAGTGTTATCATTTTTCCTACTTTAATGCATGAGGAAAATGAGACAAACAAAGGTAGAGTGACTTGCACAGCTAGAAAGCATCTAAGGCTGGATTTGAACTCAGGGATTCATGATTCTCTCATCCAATGTGACAGCTTTTCTTTCCTGTTTTACATTATTTGCACTTTTGGTAATAATATCGTATTTGCTTCCATTTATTGACAAAAATGTTGAAGACTACCAAGCCAAGTACAGACCTCTGGTGCACTCTCCTAGAGAACTCTTCCACATGGACATCAATCCATCAAAGACTATTTTTTTTTGTGATCATTATTCAACCAGTTTTGAATCCAGCTAACTGTAGAATTATCTAGCTCTCAGTTGCATTCCATCCATTAGGATGCCATAAGAGATACTGGCAAGTGCTTTGCTGAGGTCCAGGCACATATTATGTTTATGGCATTTCCTTCTATCTGCCAGTAACCCTGTCCAATAACCTTAGCAAAAAGGAAAATAAGGTTAATCTGACATGACTTGTTCTTGATGAAGCCATGCTAACTCTTAATGAAAAATCTTCCCTTTATAAATGCTCACAAGTCATTCCTTTAATAAGACATTTTGAATTTCTCTAAGAACAGAAATTGGACTGATCAGCCTATACTAGGCAAAATCTCTTCTTCCTTCCTTTGAAAATAAAGACAATATTTTCCCCCCTCATCTTGCAGCAATTCTCTTTCTCTATCATTTTTCAAGATCACTGACAGCAGTTCACCAATTTTATTATAATCTAATAGGTCCAGCACTCTATCCAATCTATGCCACCTAGCAATTACAGGTACCATTTCAAGTACTCTAAAACGTAGTTGGTCTGAATTTGATGGCTTGATATCATTGGGCAGCTAGGTTCTCTCTTGCAAGGTCTTCACTTGGGTTTCATCTTATTACATTTTTGTTCTATTTATCCCAATCTAAAAATCATTCTCCTTGGAAGAGAAAATAAAAGCAAAATCAGAATGAAATACAATAGTTCTACTTCCTTACTGTTGGTTATTAACATCATCCCTTCCTCGCCTACTAGCAATTTCATCCTTTTTCTGAATTTACTCTGGTCTCCAATTTAGCTTTTTGTTATCCTTAGCACTGTTTCCAAGCCTCAGCTTGTTCTGAACTATGACAATCTTGACATTGTAAGACCATGCCATTCTATACTTATCCTTTGTTACCTGACTTTTCTTCCCTTTTTTGCATGCCTTTTAAAAATCTATATTAATGAGTTCTCTGTATATTATATCTACTTTTTTCAAGAAATGACCTTTTTCTCTTTCATTAAAATTTCTTGTTTTTTCAATATAGAATTTTGTTCTCAAGGGCTTCCTGTTTCTCCTGGGACAACTTCCTCTAAGGAATTTTAGGCCACAAGTTCCTTGCAATCTCTTCTCTTAATTTTTTGAAATATGATTCCTCAAAATGGTAGGTGCTTGCCTTCTTCCTTATCTATCACAGCCTTAAGATAATCACTTCCTACCAAGATTCTCATCATTTTTCTTTCAGCAACTAGCTCCTCCATATTGGTCATGAATGATTCTAGAATAGTTATTACCCTTTGAGGAATGAAATTATTCTAAAGTCAACTTGAGAATTAATCAACTGCTCTGCTTGGGGCAGAGAGATAGAGCAGATATCTGGATAATTGAAGTTACCCATTAATCTATTTCTTTTTTTACTTAAATTTTCATTTATTATGACAGCTTCAGAATTTAAAAGCAATTCAAGCTCTGAAATACTTTAAACAATCTATATTTTTCCAATTTTTCCAATTACATAATATAATTTTTAATAATCATTTTCTGACATTTTGTGAGGTGATCTATTTCTTAAACTCAAATATTCTGTAGTATATTTATTCCACAATATCAGTTCTGTTTCTCCTTGCATTGACCCACACCCAAATATTTTCTACCCTTCCTTCCACTGCAAAATAAAGAAATTGCCAATATTTAGGTAATCATATCAAAAAATATGAGAGGAAAAGTGTTTAAAAGAAAAAGCACAAGCTATCAACAATCATATGGAAGAAGATTCCATGTCATTAATAAAAAAATGATAATTTAAAACAACTCTGAGATTGGCAAGAATGATAAAAGATAAAAATAACCAGTGTTGGAGAGATTATAGGAACACAAGAACAATAAAACAATTATTATTTTTCTTGCTGGGGATTAGTCCACTTGTTCTGGGAAACATTTGAAATTTTAATAGAAAAGTTGCTAAACTGTACATATCCTTTACCAGAGGTGTCAAACACAAAGCCTGTGGGCCACATGCAACCTAAAACACTCCTGAGTGTGAATTGAACCAAGTTAAAATGTAATTGGAGAATATTTAATGAAATAAGTAAAATACAATAAAAACATAGATATTAAGTTTTTTAATTAAGTCAAAATGCAGTTCACAGGGATCCTTATGCATGGTTTAGTGATCCCTGTGTCCATTTGAATCTGATACCCCTGACCTTGTATAATCAGAAATTCTTGAACCCCTGAACTACATTACCCAGAATCCTTTCCATGTGCCCCCAAATTTGCATCTTCACTTGTTGTTTATAAGTTTGCTGTACTCCGCACCCTCTTTCTTCTTTTTCCCATATGTGGGGCTGGGAAAGCTAGCTTTTCTCAGGCTTTTATTTTTGTCTTTTAATCCTTTTTACTTGTTGTCTTTTATACTCAAAGAGGGCCAAAATGACATCACTATGTTGGAATCAATGTACAGTGTGCCTAGCTGTAGCTGATCCGACTAATACAAGCTCAGAAAGCTCTAGCACAGGTCAGGCACAAATAACCTGTATCATTATTCTGGTCTTTAAATTTGCATATTTCACATTTCTTTTAAGAAGACAAGGATTTTATATAGAAGTTTCATGGAACAGACTGAGAACAGAATTGATAAATCCAACTTTCCTATCCTTTATTCCAACTCATTCTCTCTTGAGAGATAAATAAATTAGTTTCCTGATCCCTGTTTTATTTTGATTTTTTGTTTCTTTTTTTTCCTCTAAGATAAAGCAATTAACCACTACACTACTGATCTCTCTGTGTGTCTTCAAATATTGGCAGAAGAGGTAACAGGGTAAACTACCTAGGAGAAAGAGATACAGATTTATTATTACTATGAGGACTTTTTCTGGGGGCTCAGAGCTACACAAAAGGGAGACATTATGAATTATTGTTTGTGTAGCTTCCAAAAGCAGAGAACTATACTGTGGATGTGAACAAGTTCAAACTTGGCACAATGAGCTTAGCAGAATTGATGAGGAAAAGGTTGCTTTGAAAATAAGCTGGGAACTAACCTTTCTGAAGTGATCATGTCAAGCATTTCTCCCTTCCTACTGCTTCTTCCTTCAGTAAATTTGAAAGGGAAAGCCTTTCCCTGAAAAGTATGTGCAAAGAAAAAGTTATGCTCAAGAGGAAGTCAGTGCCAAAAAGAGGAAATATTCAGTGCCCTCATCATTAGCCAAGAACCCTTTCTACCCAGACACCTATAGACTTTGCCCATTTCAATCAATCAGTAAACATTTATTAAATACCTATTTGCTGCAGACACTATTATGCTCAGTGCTGGGGATATAAAAAGAGGCAAAAGATAATTCCTTCCCTCAAGAAGTTTACAATCTAGCGAGGAGCTTACAGTCTAATGATGTGTACAGATATCTCAGGCCATGAATGCCTTTCATATTATCTGATCCTTTCTAATGCCATTCTTTTAGAACTGTATCTGCTTTTATCTTTGCTATCTGGTCAGCTGACATATGTGGGCAGTTTTGTCCTTTCCTATCAATTTTCAGTTTAAAGCCTTCTCCATCAAACTGGCAAGACTACAAGCAAATATTGCATTGTATGTTTTAAGTAGCTACCCCTTCTGTTCTAGACTTCAGACTATACCAGACTAGCCTTCCAATACTTTTTAAATAAATGAATTCACAAAGAATCTCTCTCTAAAACTATACAGAAAGTAAGTCTAAACAGCTGTTTTGCAGTATTTTCCAATATCATTGTTTCAATTAAACAAACCCCATAAAACTCCTCCATTAGCATGTGAGTGTAGAAACAAGAGATGCCTTAGTGACCTTAATTCCATGGTTCGCTTAGACCGTCCTATTATTTCTGCAAATACCTTATCTCCTTGGCTGGCATTGTTACAAGTAAACCCCACTGGATGCCTGCATGAAGGAACACAGTAATGACTTCAGGTTCTTTAAAATGTTGAAATTATAAACATGTTTTTCCAAACCACAAAATCCTTTATCAAAAAGTTTTCTCTTTTTTCCCTCATGGACCATTTTCCTTAAAAACACCTTTGTTCTGTGAGCAGAGTCTTGGACTAAAAAAATGCTTATGCTAAGATGCTAAACTATGAAACAAATTTAGCGAATATAATTTCTGGTTTGACAATAACTTGTGCATGCCCACAATAAGTACATCTGCCCTTTAAAATAATAAGCCATCTTTATTGATGTTGTTCATCCTTCATTTTTGAAAAGGACCAGTGGCATCATGGAGTGATATCTTGACTTGCACAGAAATTAGATTTTAGTGCACTAGAATTGCCCAAAGTCATCAGCCTCGTTCTCTCTTCTACGTAGAGTCACTGATGTCCAGTAGCAAGACAAAAGTCAGGAGGACTGGTGATGGCCCAGGATGCAATAGATGACCTTGAGCCCTTCTAAATGTCTGACCAAGCTCTAGGTGCTCCACAGAACCTGCTTCAGCAGTCTTCATGGCTGTTGGAATGAATTATTCTCATCCACTCATTCCATTGAAGAAAATCTTCATATACTTAGAGGAGGCATTTTCCTAACTCACTGATGGATTTGAAGCCTTGGTTTAGCTTATCTGCCCAGGCAGTTCTCCTAGGGTATGACCATTGCACATGCTATAGCTTCTTGGAGTCACAGCAAAGGTGGATGAGCAGCCCTGAAAAGGCTCAGCAAGCCCCCACACTAGAGATACTAATCCTCCCTGAACACTCCGTACACTCCTTTAACTGACCTTTACGTATGCTTTAAAGTATGTAAAGCATCTAAATACATTATCTCATTGGAGCTTTACAACAGCCCCATGAGGTAAAGACTACAGGACCCTAGAGTTATTTCAACTAGATCCCCATTTGCAAAAATAACGAGTCCCACTGAAGTATTGCCTGTATTTAAATTTATACTATTAGAAGTTATTATGTAAAATAGAATAATTGATTCAAACTTAATGGAAATAAGAAGCCCAAATTCAAATAATGTGACCACTTCAAGAGATTCATTATTTGCATTAATTGAGACCTTATCTCTCTCTTACAAATGAGGAAAATGAGCCTTAGAAAGGATTGGTGACTTTCTAATAGTCACGTAATTTGTTAAGTATCAGGCATGAACCTAGATCTTAAAAATCCGACACTTTATCCATTATGCACACTACACTTTCCATAATTGCAAAATTAATTAATTTATTTATTCCTCAGAAAAGCTAAATTCAAAGAACTATTCAGCAGACAGCACATCCTCATACTCCCAAGTCTGTTTTAGGTGTAAGAAATCACAGAGATTTAGTATGTTGTAATGGAATAATCATTAGATTTCGAAGTACTTGGGTATGAATTTCAGTTCTATTACTTACTACTTCTATAACCCCAGTACTATGCCTAACACCTCTGGTATGAGGGTTCACTGAGACCTTTTTAGGGTTCTTTTAGTATCTACTTAACACCCAGCTCTCACCTACGGCACCAAGAAGCAGGAGCACGTGCAACAGGCACATCCCGGTAAAACTGTCTTGGCGGATGGCTAAACAAAATTGAGAGTAACCACCAGACCTCAAACTCATCGGTGAGTTAGGAGAACGTCCATTCCAGCCATATAAAGACTTCCACTGGCAGAGTGGGTAGATGAGAACAATTTGTTCCAATGGCCATAAAGGTGGCTGAAGCAGAGGCAGTGGAGAACTTGGACCTTGAAGGAACTTTAAAAAAATAAAATAGATTAAATCCTTGGCTATTTGATTTTTAAAAAGAGAATCCTTCATAATTAGGTAAAATGTTTCTAAGTGAAAGAATGGCTTGTTTCATAGCTATAATAGACTAATATGGAATCACAGAAGCTCAGAGTAGAAGGGATATATCTCAAAAGTCACCCAGTCCATACAAACAAAAACAATGTAGTCAAAATCAGAAGGGAAACAACAAATTGGGAAAAAATCTTTATAACGAAAAACTCTGACAGGGGTCTAATCACTCAAATATACAAGGAGTTAAAGCAATTGTATAAAAAATCAAGCCATTCCCCAATTGATAAATGGGCAAGAGACATGAATAGGCAATTTTCAGATAAAGAAATCAAAAGTATCAAAAAGCACATGAGAAAGTGTTCTAAATCTCTAATAATTAGAGAAATGCAAATCAAAACTACTCTGAGGTATCACCTCACACCTAGCAGATTGGCTAAAATGAAAGAAGGGGAGAGTAATGAATGTTGGAGGGGATGTGGCAAAATAGGGACATTGATGCCTTGCTGGTGGAGTTGTGAAATGATCCAGCCATTCTGGCTGGCAATTTGGAACTATGCCCAAAGGGCTATAAAAGACTGCCTGCCCTTTGATCCAGCCATACCATTGCTGGGTTTGTACCCCAAACAGATCATAGATAAACAGACTTGTACGAAAATATTTATAGCTGCGCTTTTTGTAGTGGCAAAAAACTGGAAAATGAGGGGATGTCCTTCAATTGGGGAATGGCTGAACAAATTGTGGTATATGCGGGTGATGGAATACTATTGTGCTAAAAGGAATAATAAACTGGAGGAATTCCATGCAAATTGGAGAGACCTCCAGGAAGTGATACAGAGCGAAAGGAGCAGAGCCAGAAGAACATTGTACACAGAGACTGATATACTATGGTAAAATCAAATGTAATGGGCTCCTGTACCAGCAGCACTGCAATGACACAAGACAGCTCTGAGGGATTTATGGTAAAGATGCTACCCACATTCAGAAGAAGGACTGCAGGAGAGGAAACATATAAGATAAACAATTGCTTGAATGCATGGACTGAGGCGGACATGAATGGGAAATAGACCCTGAACAAGGACACATGTTACAACCAGTGGAAATGTGCGTTGGCCATGGGTGGGGGGAAAGCGGGGGGTGAAGGGGAAAGTAGGGGCATAAAGTATGTAAACAGATTAAAAACGAATATTAATAAATGTCTAATAAAAAAAAAGTCACCCAGTCCAAATTGTACCTAAACAGGAATATTTTCTGCAATATCCCTGACAAGTCACCATTCAACATCTACTTAAAGAACTCTAGTAATGGGGAATGCTCTACCTCCCAAGGTAGCCTCTTCCACTTTGGGATAGCTCTAACTGTCAGATTGTTTTTCTTCTCTCCAGAGTAAATTTGCCATCCTGAAATTTCTACCCTTTGCTCCTACCTAGACTTTCTGGAACTAAGCAGAACAAATGTAATCTTTCAACCATATGACAGTCCTTCAAATACTTGAAGACAACTATCATATCCCATCTCCTTTTTTCTTACCAAGCTAAGAAGAGAATGCATCAATTAGAGAATGTCTCTTGTTAAAAATTTGAATCGATTTTTTATATAGTTTGGATTCCAAGACCTTCATCAGAGAAACTTTCTGCAAAGATTTTTTCCAGTTAATTTAGGTAGTATTATCATTTTTAATAGTATTCATTTTGTTAATAATATGGTTAATTAAGTTTATAGTTTTCCTAATATTAAACTAATCAACCCTGTATTCCTTGTATAAATACTACCCAGTTATATGGTAAATCCTTTGTGATATGTTGCTTTGGTCTCTTTGTTAGCATTTTAATTAGAATATTTGCATCAATGTTCATTAGGGACATTCATCTATAGTTTTCTTTTTTTCTATTTTAACTCTTCATGGTTTATATATTAAGACTATATCTATGCATAAAATGAATTTTGTAGGATCCCTTCTTTTTTTAAAACCTATAACTTCTGTCTTAGAATTGATACTAAGTATCAGTTCCAAGGTAGAAGAACGGTAAAGACTAGGCTAAGGATTCCTGTCTCCATGCCTAGCTCTCTATACACTGATACACCTAGCTGCCCTAGGATGCTTTCTTTTGCTTTATTTGCAAATAGTTTATTTAATATTGGAATATCCGATAAAATTCACTTTTGAATCCATTTGGTCCTGAAGTTTTTCTCTAGAAGTCGACTTACGAACTTCTAGAATTGGTTTGCTTAAATTCTGAATTTAAATTTTAAAATCCCCCTCCAAAACTGGATTCCTTAGTTCTCTACATCTTGTTCTGTTAATCTTGATGTTTTATATTTTTGTAAGTTTTCTAATCAATTTAGTGAATAGGTTGTCTATTTTATTATTGTTGTTGTGTTCCAAAAATATGACTTCTAGTAACTTCTAGTAGCTTCTAGTAATTCAATATTTTTTGTAATTTCCAATTTTGTTCATCTCTTGCTTGACTTATAAGATTTCCATAATTGTATTTAATTGGTCTTTTTAAATTTATTATTTTTAGTATTTTAGTTGTATTCCTAATTCATTGATTTTTTTCTTGCTCTTTTTAATATCTCTAAATGCCGAGATATTTTCCCTTAGACTGTTTTGACTGCCTCCCCAAGTTTTTGTATGCTATCTCATTACTCTCAGCATTTTATTGAAATTATCTATTGTTTCAAATATCTGTTCTATAATTTCTTTAAGATCAAGTTATTTAGTTTTCTTATTACTTTTTAGCAACATTTTATTTAATATAATTTTATTGCATTGTGACCAGCAAAGGATGTATATTTATGGGAGGTGGCAGTACAGACTTTTAGACAGATTTTTTTTAAAAAACTCTTGTACTTCGATGTATTGTCTCATAGGTGGAAGATTGGTAAGGGTGGGCAATGGGGGTCAAGTGACTTGCCCAGGGTCACACAGCTGGGAAGTGGCTGAGGCCGAGTTTGAACCTAGGATCTCACTCCACTGAGCTACCCAGCTGCCCCCTAGACAGATGTTTTATACTAATTTTAGTAAATATCCCCTTCTAAATGCTACTTAAGACTAGTTAACTAAAGTGAGAGTGGGAGAGGGGGAGAGAGGGAGAGGGGGAGAGAGAGAGAGAGAGAGAGAGAGAGAGAGAGAGAGAGAGAGAGAGAGTAATGAGGAAAAAAAGAAGAAATAAATAATGTCTTCACCAGATTTAAGGATTGAGTTAGGGTTGAGGTTTGAATTGCCTTAAACACACTGCCTCCTATCTCTACCTCAAGATGCTTTCCTCTTCCTAATTGCTTTCCACTTTTTTCAGTTTCTGTTTTTGTTGTTGCTCTTGTTTTAGTCTCCATGTATTATTTTATTTGCTTGTTCGTTACATTAAAATACCCATTTAACTCCCTCCCTTCCTTCCTTCCCCTCATTAAAGAAGGCATCAATTGGCAAAAAAGTATATGCATATGTAAAATTATTTCTTATTTCTATTTCTCAATTCTTTCTCTGGAGGTAGACATATACAAGTCATTCTTCAAACAATATTCCTGCTGCTGTATATATTGTTCTCTTGGTTTTACTCATTTCACTTTTCATAATTTCATGTAGATCTTTCCATGTTTTTCCAAAATGAACCTATTTCTCATTTCTTACATTGTAGTAGTATTCCATGACAATCATATGTCACAACTCATTTAGCCATTCCCCAAGGCATCCCTTCAATTTCCAGTTCTTTATCACCACAAAGAAAACTACTATAAATATTTCAGAACAGATAAATTCTTTTCCTTTTTTTCCTGGCCATCTTAGAAAACAAATCTAATATTGGTATTGCTGGATCAAAAGGTATACACGATTTGGTAATTCTTTGAACATAACTCCAGATTGTTTTCCAAAATGGTTGGATCAGTTCACAGTTCCACCGACAGTGTACTAGTGTCCCTATTTTTTCTACGTCCTGTCCAAAATTTATTATTTTGCTTTTGTATCATTTCAGCCAATCTGATAGATGTGAGATAATATCTGAGTTATTTTGTTTTACCTAAAGTAAATGACCTCTTTTTACATGTAAGTGGTATTATCTCAATCAATTCATGCCTCATTGTCCTCATTTACTCAAGCCATTGTGCCCTAGGTATAGAGCATGCCAAAAGTCCCAAACATATGTGTCATTTCTAAATGTTCTGCCTACTCAGACACCTAATACAAGGTTCTGTACACAGTAGGTACATTAAAATGTTTGCTGATTGAATGCATTGATTAATTTAAACTCCTCCCCCTCAAGGTTACATTAATACACAAGATAAGAGATGGCAGCTGGCTAGTCTAGAAACAAGGTCTTTAAAGGTGGTGGAATGAGGAGATGATTCCCACCTCACGCTACTCTGAAACACAAGGACAAATACATCAGCCAGAATCCTAAATGTCTAACTCCCATTCTACCTTCAGCTGAAAGTTGCTATCCTACCTCAAAATTCAGGGCTCTTCCAACCTCCTCCAAATAATCTAGTGTTGGCTCCACCAAAAAAAAGAAAAAAAATGTTCCTAAACCCTTTAAGATGTGAACCAGTTATTCAAAAAGCATTGTGTCTCCATCAGTATAATAACCAGAAAGCCTTTCTCCCTGGCTCACAGCATTCAGAATGCTGCAGGGGAAAAGAAATGTTTGTTTGGACCATCTGGCCATCTCAGTACAGAGAGCAGCATACTGGGTGAGGCCATATTCATCAGGCAACCTTCCTTCAGGAGCCCACTCCCCAGTGATGCTTAAACTCGACTAAAAACGCCCTCCTCTTAGAAAATTATTTTTAACTCCCATGGCAAAGGCAGCAATTAAAGCCATCCCCCTCCTCACTGGCAATGTGGTTCAAGAGGTCCACGCAGAGTGATTTCATGAATTGTAATCATCGTCCAGAAGGATTTGTATTAATCAACCACTGACACATCTCTGTTCCATGTCACCAGCTCCAATGTGCCTGTGTACGCCGGTGTTCGAGGGATACTCAAAAAGGTTAGCGTAGCCCAGTAGTGCGCTATCAATAATACAGAGACCAGAGCAAAGGAACAAGCCTTCCAGGCTCATGGATTTCATCCAAAAGTCCGATGCTTTCCTCAGGGCCTTCTCTGCAACCAGAAGGCATTTGTATGAATCCAGTTAAGTTTTCCATTCACTCATACCAGGCTTCTCAGGGCTCTAATAGCTCACTTTTACAAATAGAGAGCTTTGAGATTTACAAAGTGTTTTATTCAAAACATTCCTAGGAGGTAAACTAGCTAGTGTGACGGATAAGGAGAATGAAGTTCAGGAAAGGGAAATGATGGAAATTGAGGTTAAATGACTCGCTCTGGGTGGCAAAGCTAATAAATGTCCAAGCCTGGTTTTGAATGTAGTTCTTCTTCATTCCACTGCCCCATCTGGATGCCAGGAGCAGGAAGGGCACTAGAATCCAGGATCCTGGACCGTTGATTCTACCCTCTATCACCTATTGTGCATCCTTATGGAAAGATTAGGGAAATTATGGAAGAATAAGGAAAGATTGGGGACAGCTGGGTGGCTCAGTAGATTGAGAGCCGAATCCAGAGACAGGAGATCCTAGGTTCAAATCTGGCCTCAGACACTTCCCAGCTGTGTGACCCTGGGCAAGTCACTTAGCCTTCATTGTCTAGCCCTTGCTGTTCTTCTGCCTTGGAACCAATATTGATTCTAAGATGGAAGGTCAAGATTTAAAAAAAAAAAAAAGGCTAAGGAAAGATTAAATATGCTCATCAGTTTATAAATTTAGAGCTGAAGAGCCATTGGAGGTCATTCAAGCCAACTCGTTCATTTTATCTATAAGTAAACTGAGTCCCTTGTTTGCCTCAGTTTCTTCATCTATCGCTTTGAGCTAGAGAAGGAAATGGTAAGTGACTCTACGATCTTTGCCAAGAAAACCCCAGATGGGGTCATGAAAAGTCAAACCCAACTGATAAACGACTGAACAAACTGAGTCCCAGAGAGGATGTGGCCAAGGTCATACACGTAATATTAGAATCCAGAAAAGATTCCAGGTCCTCGGATTCCAAATTAGCATTCTTTCTATTGCATCTCACGCCACTTGACTGCGCCATTTATCAAAGAGACCTCAGAGGAGCTGGGTCTTGCACGATGAGCAGGATTTGGATAGATAGGAAGGGGAAAGACAACATTCTGTTCATTTATTCAATGAACATTTTGCAAGTAGCTACCATGTGCAGAATATTCTGCTGTATAGAAGGGAAGAAACAGAATTTCAATAAGCCAGAACTCTCATGGAACTTACAGTGTTAGCAAGCGAGAGATACAAATACACAAAAGTTAGCTCTATGCTTACAACTGGACTGGGGAAGAATGATGAGCAAACATGCAGAGATGAGATTGAGCAAGGTGATGTTCGAGGCAGAGACAAGGATGGCAGGCAGTAGTGGTGGATAAGGTTGATTAGATAAAGTAGGGATGGCTCAGCCTCAGAGAGGGATCAGGCAAGAGCTTTCCCAACGCAAACATAGAAGAATCTGCTTAAGATTCAGACTGGATCCAGAATCCACTTCTGTACCCCACAGGGAAATGGCGAGGTGGAACACCCGTTCCAATAAGCATCTCCTCTTTCCACAATGGCACACCAGCCTCCAGAGAAGCTCTGACTTGTTTGCACCATGGCTTCCAGAGAAAGCCCGGACCATTCCATGAGTTTTTCAATTATTGCACCCCAACATCAGGCCAAGCAAGGACTGTCTACAACTGCGACTAAACCCGGTGACTCACCCCCTCACCATTAACTTGATGTTCCCAGATTTCCACAGAACATAAAATTCTCAGGTCCTAAAGTGATCAAAAGAGATGAGCATCAGACAGTAAATGAAAGTCATGCTGCTGGCCAGATATTTCAAAAGGACCATCTCAGAGCTTGGCTTCTCGCCAGACAGTCAACTCATATTTCCTCATAATCTCTGCAAATGGCTTTGCATCCCCCACAGAGGTAAGAAATGAAAGGGGACAGATTGATAGATTTTCTAATATTTAGTGACTGGCAATTTAGGGCTTTTCTCAAGTCTGGGCAAAGTCTTTCCTCTTCCTTCGTTCTCCTTCCTCCTTTCCCTTGGAGGAAACTGTTTTCTTTCTGCAACTTCTTTACTCTTTTTAGAATTATTTGTTTTCAACTTTGGTGTAATCTGTGCCAGATAGTTATACTTCTCCCACTCAAGAATGAAATGACACTCCTGTCAGCCCCTGACAGCTGAGATTTAGAGGACACAGTGGATAGAGCACTGGACCTGGAATAAAGAAGACCTGGAATTAAAAATCTAGCCTTGGACACTTCCCAGCTGTGTGTCTGGGCAAGTCACCTAACCTCAGTTTTCTCATCTGGAAAATGAGTCTTAAAAATAGTGCCTACTTGGGGCAGCAAGGTGACACAGTAGAAAGGGTGCCTGCCAGGCCTGGAGCCAGTGGGACCTACGTTCAAATCTGGTCTCAGACACATCCTAGCTGGGCAAGCCTTTTAACCCCATTTGTCTAATCCTGGCCCTTCTGTCTTAGAGTTATTACTAAGACAGAAAGTAAAGGTTGAAAAAAAATAGCTCTTGCCTTCCAGGGTTGCTCTGTGGATAAAATGAGATAGAATTTGTAAAGAGCTTTATAAATTGAAAAATTATATATAAATGCTAGTTATCATTATTATTTAGTGTAGCCAATTATGAACTGATTTAATAAACCTGAATCCTAGATCCAGCTACACCATTTACTAGTCGTGTGATTTTGGGAAAAGTAATTTTGTCTCTCTGGGTATCAGTTTCCTTATCTGCAAAATGGGGATAATAACACCTCACTATTACCTTGGACTCAACTGAGAAGATTTATGTGAGGGCTTGGTAAACTATAAGACACCATTCAGATGTAAGACTATGTTGTTATTGTAGAAGGACTAAGCTGACATATGGTGCAATGCAATGAACATGAGGTTTGGAGTCAGGAGATCTGAGTTTAAATCCTGGTTCTGAATATTTATTTGTTATGTGACTGGCCAAGGAGGCAATGTCTCTGAACTTTATGTCTCTGAGTCTCAGTTTCCTCATCTATAAAATGAGAGTAATAGCACGGATATCCCTGTATTAATTAATTTGCAAGTCCAAGCAAAAACGAAGTAATCCAGTGCACCACCTAACGGGCGCTCAAGAGCCTGGAGTCAGGAAGAATCATCCTCCTGAGTTCAAATTTCCTCAGATACTTACTGTATGTCCCTGGGCAAGTCACCTAACCCCATTTGCCTCAGTTACTCAAAATGCAAAATGAGCCGGAGAAGGTAATGGCAAATCATTCCAGTATCTTTGTCAAGAAAACTCCCCCCCCCCAAAAAAAAGAAAAGAAAAAAAGAAAAAAAACTCCAAATGGGGTCATGAAGATAGGGCACGACTGAAATGACTGAACAACAACCTACCTAATAGTTTCTTTGTGAGGAAGAGATTTTGTAAACCTTAAAAGAAAATAGAAGTATGAATTATTAGTTAGGAAATCAGGCAGGAAAGTGCATAACAAGTCTCAAACAAGACAGAATTGAAGAGTTCACTGTGAAAGGAAATCATTCTGAATGCAATTGGGGCAGGAGGCAGGGAGGGGGGGAGTGTTGAGGGAGGAGAAGATCAAGAGTTCACAAGGATTGGCTCCATTCCTCTACTCCGAACAATCTGAGAACATTCATCTTGGTTATTGTTTAGTTATTTTCAGTTGCATCTGACTTTTTGTGATTGCATTTGGGGTTTTCTTCTCAAAGACACTAGAATATTCTGCCATTTCTTTCTCTGACTCATTTTACAGATGAGGAAACTAAGGCAAACAGGATTAAGTAACTTGTCTAAGGTCACACAGCTAGAAAGTGGCTGAGGCAAATTTGAACTCAGATCTTCCTGATTCCAGCCCAGGCACTCTCTCCAATGCATCACCTAGCTAGCTACCTGTTCATCTTGGAGAAAAGAGAACTGTTATTGAGTAAACCCTCAGATCACAGCAAAGAACCACATTCAGTCCTTCCCAGTCAAAGGTCCAAGTCTAAACTATATTAATATTGTTTAAAATGTTTTTTCACTTTTATCTTCTGTCTTAGACTCAAAACTAAGCATTGGTTCCAAGGCAGAAGAGCGGTCAGAGCTAGGCAATTGGGATTAAGTGACTTGCCCAGGGTCACACAGCTAGGAAATGTCTAAGGGCAGATTTAAACCTAGGACCTCCCATCTCTAGGTCTGAGTCTCTATCCACTTAGCTGCCCCTCTAATTATTTTAAATATCTTTTGTAATATGTAAATGATATTTTACATGGTGGAACATAAACTGCTTTTAGGACAGAGATTATTTTATTTTTGGTTTTGAATTCCCAGTGCCTAGCACAATGCCTGACATTTAGTAGATGCCAAATATGTGCTGGATCCAGTCTCTGATTCCCCAAATAATAACTGATTAGTTCATTGATCATTATTCTTCCCACATACGAAGCCCCTCGGTGCCACCAGTGAAGGGAATGTTGTTCCTCTGCATCCTGACAACGCCTGGAACAAAGGGAGAGAAGGTCTCTGAGCAGAGTTGTCAGAGCCCAGCCAGTCCTTCTGCCCTAAAGAACAAGCCAGCCCAGCCCTCCCTCTCTCCAGGTGTACGGTGATACTGAGGGGCCCCACAAAACCCCAGTTCACTCAGGCCTATAACGATCCCATTATCACAGCTCTAAAACACCTAGGGCACCTTCGGCATGCTGGCTGATATATTGGCAGCATCAGCTAGTTGGACCCAAAGAATAAATAAATCAGTCCAAGACATGAAGCTCGGAGGCTAATAACTCCTTAAAAGTTTGTGGTGTGCCCCTGAAGCTTTGGCAGTGCCTTAACACCACATTTCTCCAGGCTTTCCTATGCTGCTTGGAATACACAAAGATAGGCTGGGTCTTCCTGGTCGCCTTTACCCATTTTAAATAATGGAGATGGTGGTAGCCACAGTGGGAAGAGAGAAGAGGAAAGAAAATATGGCCAGAATGTATGCCAAATGGGGAGGTCATTTGGACTCTAGTAGTGTCTGTACCTGCCTGAGAGAGACAGAGAATAGAGAAGACAGACAGACAGAGACATAAACAAGAGAGACAGAGACAGAAAAACCAAAAAGAGAGAAAGAAATCAAGATAGACAGTCAGAGAGTTACAGAGAGAGAATCGGGAGGCAATATGGTAGAGGAGAAAGTATACTGACTCTGAGCTCAAAGGTACTTCCATCAAAGCTTTCCTGTATGACTTTGAGTTAGTTTTTTAACCTTCTTGGACCTCAGTTTCCTTGACTATAACAACGAGACAGTGAGAACTAGAACGTCCCTTCTTTAGCTTCAGATCCATGATTTTATATAATAGATGATGGCAAAGAGTGTTATTATTGTGCAGTTGTTTTTCAGTCATGTCCAATTCTTCACAACTCCATTTGGGATTTTGTAGGAAAAGATCCTGGAGTGGTTTTCCTTTTTCTTCTCCAGCTCCATTTTACAGATGATAAAACTGAGGCAAACAGGGTTAAGTGACTTGCCCAGAACCTAAGGTAAGAATCCAGGAAGTATAAGGTGGACTATCCTAATGAAGGATTCATTTTTGTTTGAGGGATTTTCATTTCGTTTTGTTGCTTTTCTTTGCATGCCCAGGGCTTGGCACACTACCTGGCAAGGAGCAGGAGCTTATTAATTGCTAGTTGACTTTTGACTAGAGAATGTTCTGGTTTGGTAATGGACCGGGTAATTCTAGAAGGCTCATAGCTTTGTCCTAATGTGAAGATTGAGATACACTGATTTTCAGAAGACAAATACCAGTTATGGTTTATATCCACAACTAATAGTTAACAATTCTCATTTACATAGCACCAGACTTCTCTGTTCCTCACTCATTATATTCCATCTCTCCTCTCTATACCTTTGCCTTGTCCATATCCCATGCCTGGAATGTTTTCCCTCCTTTCCTGTCTTATAAAGTCCAAGTTTTCCTTTCAGATGAAGCTAAAGCACCATCTTTTGCATGAAGTCTTCCTGATCTCTCCATCTGCTTGATGTCTTCACTTCCCAGTGCTGCCCCTGGAGTCAGGAAGACTCATCCTCCTAAATTTAAATCCAGCCTCAGACATTTACTAGCTGTGTGGCTCTGAGCTAGTCACTTCACCCTGTTTGCCTCAGTTTCCTCATCTGTTAAATGAGCTGGAGAGAAGGAAATGGGAAACCACTCCAGTGTCTTTGTCAAGAAAATATTAAATGGGATCACAAAAAGTCAGACATGATTGAAAAATGACTAAGCAACAACAGCAAAATATTTGTTCTTATGGACTTTATACTATATATGTTTTCATATGTACTGGCTGTCTCCCTCCCTTGCCCTCATTAGAATGTAAGCTTCTTGCAAGTATAAATTATTTCATTCTTTGTATTTGCATCTTCAGAATTCAGTACAATACCAGGTACATGAAAGGCATTTAACAAGTACAGGTATCCCTTGCACATAGCAACTTTTCCCATTGTGGTTTCAATATGTCTCAGGTTGGCATAAGAAATTAAATGGGAATTTGATGGGGGGGACCAGATTGTGGAAGCCACAGATGATACACAAAGGCCAGCAGATAACACAGAAAAAGTTTAAAAATTCAGAAATACATAAAACATATTGTTTTTATTATATCAACATATCTTAATACTGTAAACATACACCATTTATTTTTTAATTAAAATAAGCTTTAAAAAGCTAAAGTTTGCAAAAAGAATGGGAAAGCCAGCCACAGACACAAAAAGGCTAGAAATGTAGAGATAACTTTAAAAGTTTAGTAACTCATTAATGCATAAAAGGTACTGTAAACACCCCACAAAAGAAGAGGAAACAACTTCAGATTTCTTCTCTGATATGAAGGGAAGACCAAAAAATTTTGCACTGATTTTCCAGATTGCCATGAGCCAGTGCCCTGAATCCCCACAGTGAGGAGGGGATTCTTGTTCATTGATTGATTATATATGTAGCATGCACATATATGTCACACTTTGCCTTCTCCCTGACCAATTACATAGCAAGTTTGTTCTCTTTAAAGTCAATTGAGGTATTCATTCTAAAAGCAAGTTCATTTCTTCACCTATGTTGAAAGCCCCACATAGACTCCTTCTTGCCACTTGGCATCCTTCATGGAAATTGATGGATTTTCTCAGAGTGTCTTCCTAACAATAGGCACAGTTGGATCTTAGCAGCAAAGACAAGTCCCATTTTAATGTTTTATAATCAAACATCGAAACACTTCCTCAATAAGTAGCTCAATCTAGGATGGTGACCCATGCTGTCACTCTGCTGGGAGTAAGTTCAGGTTCTGAATGGCCTATCTCCATTTCTCCTGCACCCCACCTAGAATATAAGGAGGCATCCTGGTGGTCTTAGAGCCAAGGAATGTTAGAGCTAAAAGAGAAATTAGAGATCATCTATTCTGACCTCTTCATTTTATAGAAGATGAAATTGAGGTCCAAAGAAGACAAGTGATTCTTTCACAGTCACTAGCTATAAAGGAACTACAGAAGGCAGGGAAGACTGGTTCTGATGAATTTACAGGAATATTTTATCAGACTTTAAAAGAATAATTCATCTATACTGTGCAGATTAGTTCCAAAAATCAAGAAATAAAGCATTGCATCAAGTTCCTCTTATGAGACAGATATAGTCCTAATATTTAAAACAGGGAAGAAAAAAGCAAAGGAAGAAAACCATAGACAATATCATTAATGATTATCGATTCAAAACATCTAAACATGATGTTAATTTTAAAATTCCAACAATTTATCTCAAAATCATTCACTATTACTAAGTTGGATTTATATCAGAGTTGTTAGGATATTAGGAAGATTATCAATGAAATGAATCATTTCAAAAAACAAAAACATCCAAAATCATATTATTTTAGCAGATGCAGGAAAAAAGTCATTAACATAGTATAATCTGATTTATGCTAACAACCTACAAAATGTTAACATTGTCCACAAACATTTAAGCACCTACTCTGTGAAAGGCGCTGTGCTAAGTGCTAAGAATACAAAGAAAAGCAAAAAACAATCTTTGCTCTCAAAGGAGTTCATAGTCAAATGAGGGGAAGACAATATGCAAATAGTTGTGTACTGTAATGATAAATTGCACAGCAATATGGAAATCAAGATGATGGACAGTTACCTGATTGGAAGATAGAATGAACCGAGCTGACAGGAGCTGGCAGGTGCCAAGGCAGTTGAGGCTCAGGTATATAAGGAAGGATTTAAACTGAGAAGAGATCTCAATCTGGAGATTGGGTTTGGAGTGGGTGGGGTTTTGGTAAGGGTGGGCCATAGGTCAACTTAATTTACCAGTAACCTACACCAACCAATTTCACCATCCCTGATCCTGTGTTAACCTTATCTTAAATAACCTGATCCTGATTTAATCACCAAGAAGAAACAACAACATCTAACAGCAGAGTAACCTGATTTAGGTTGAGGCCAGTCTGGTCCAACCCAACTGGCAACTGGCAAACCTGACCTTCCACAATCCAAATATCATCATTAGCATCATTAGCCTTAGTTACATAAGGACTTCCTGTTTCCCTCCTTCCCAGTCATTATCCTGCTTCCCTTCCTAAGCCTGTTAACAATAAATCTTCAAATTTACCTTAGATTTGGTGTCATCTCTAATCTTAGGGCTTAATGATTATATCCTTGGGACATTTGAGGAAAGAGGAGAATTGCACCAGTTATAGCAAAGTATAATTCGCTTTCAATCTAATGTTATCTAGTTGAAGCCAGAAAGTCAGTTAGATAAGTAGCCGTATAATTCTAACAACAGATTCTTTATCTGACTGGCTACTCTGGGACACTTTTATATCTGAGGCTGGGTTCAGCAGATTCACCATATCTAACAACAACTATTGCTATGGGGGTCCTTTGTGTTTCACTATTACAACTTAAGTGTTTCACTTAGGTTATCACCCACTATACCCAGCTTCAAAACCTCATAACATCAGGACTATCATGACAGTACAAATAAGAAATATACAGGATAAATTTGAAGAAAACTCTGAGGGAAAACATTAGCATTAAGAGAGTTCAAGGGGGCAGCTACATGGCTCAGTGGATAGAGCAGGTTCAAATATGACCTCCATTACTTCCTAGCTGTGTGACTTTAGGGAAGTCACTTAACACCCATTACCTTGCCCTTGCCACTCTTCTGCCTTGGAACCAATGCCTGATATTGATTCTAAGACAGAAGAAATGGAGAGGGGGAGATGGAGGAGAGACAAAGACAGAGACAGACAGAGACAGACAGAGACAGAGACAGAAACAGAGAGGTAGAGAGAGACAGAGAGAGACAGAGACAGAGACAGACAGACAGAGACAGGCAGAGACAGACAGAGACAGACAAACAGAGAGACAAAGAGAGAGACAGAGACAGAGACAGAGAGATCAGGAAAGTTTTTTTGAAGAAGGTGGGATTCAAACTGAAATATAAGTGAAGCCAAGGAAGCCTGGAGTTAGAGCCAAGAAGGGAGAGAATTCCAGGCATGGCAGATAACCAAGGGAAATTATTAGAGTCTGGGCATTTACTTAAAATTAAGTTTCTGGAGGGAACTTACCAAGGAGAAGAAAGGACTATGGGTAGAAGGACGCAGGATGAAAAAGCTTCAGGGAAAGAACCATCTTCCAAGGTGAGAAGGCTGCAAGAAGAATGAGAGATTGGGAGGAGATGGAGAAAGAAGTCCACAGAGTTAGAAACTGAGCCAGGATAGGAGTGGAGTGAACCTATTATTCTTTTATATTTAATGATCTATAGATTATTGTCCAGGTGGATGAAATAACTGATTTTTTGTAGTTGAATAAAAGTATTAGGATGTAAGTTCACTAAAAGGTTTCAAATACAAATGTACCTGCAAGAATGACAACAAAGACATCTACTCCATCCTATTCCAACATACTTTGTTTCTCCATTATTAAGGTCTTTTACCTTAAAAGCTTTTCATTCCATGTAGATTGGAGATTATGAGTATTTGGTATTCCACACTATTAAAAACATTGTTCTTCAGTTTTTAATGGATCAATAATCTGTCTGGGCAATTATGGGCAACAGTTTAGTCTGTGACAGTGATCCAGTTTATCAAGTGAGTTCTCCAGGATAAGTTAAAGTCTGTTTTGCAGTATAGGAGATATGCCATCTTTCAGTTCATGAAAGAAAATAAATTTCCAATATATAATTCTAGCAAACAGATCATAGATATTTGATAGATGCTAAATTTTTACAATGTGCAGTGATATGTTGCACAATTTCAATCATTTCTTTGCATAATCTATATTGATCGTTAAATCTGGACTGCTTAAAGATAATTTCTCTGTAATTTCTGGTGACAAAGACCTGATTCTCAATTGTCAGTCTAAACACCAAGATACAAATCCTGATTGCAGACAGGACAACAGGAATGCTCTGTATCTCTTCATGTTCCTGCATAATTTTGCTTTCTTTTGCTCAGTTTTATACTATTGTTATCATTATCATCATCATCATTGTTATTATTATCATTATCATTATTCTTTAAGCACAGCTACTGAGTCTTTCTTCACCAGGCACATCACCCCCACCCTCTAAATTCACTATTGCAAGCTGATATGCCTTGAGGAAATGAGTCTTGGGTGCTTCTACTAATAATGGGAGTGGTATGTCTAACATCTGGTTGGGATCTAAGGGCTCCCTCTGGCTTGGATGAATAGAGATTGGACTCCTTTGGAGGACACAACATCACTGAGTCCAGAAGGACTGGGGGTAGGATTCCTATTTCTTATTTCTCTTCGTGAGTTCCCAATTTTGTGTCTGAAATCAAACAGCCAGGAATCAACATGCTTTGAATTTTAATAGGTCCCTTTAGGGCAGTCACAGGTTATGAATGCAGACGATGAGTTCTGAGCCCCTTCTTCAGTACTGTACATACATTAATCCTTCATTCTTCCCTTTCCTGCTAAGTGCCTTAGCATAGGTCTCTTTTTAGTCAAAGTCCTCATGCCAGAAAAAGAAAAAAGGATTAAAAAAAACCTTCTTCACAATGAAGCCCATCTAACTAGTCTCTGGAAGGGACAAAGTGGTTGATGAAATCTGATTTCCCTTCTTGAATAATAATATACCCTGACATCTCAGTCTCTAGGTGATCATGCTAAGGATAGACTCCATTTATTATTGTAGTTTTTCCCACAACTGATTGATGCTTTTGTAAAACTCATCAGCCAGCTCTGAGATTTCAAGATGGACATAGAAAAGAAAATAGGTTAAAAAAAAATTTTAAGGTCCTGAATCCATATTCTCTTCCCTTACTTCCCTTCAGTTCTTAAACCATGAACTATGATCCTATCAAAGGCAGCTCGGTGACACAGTGGATAGAATTCTGGAATTAGAGTCAGGAAGACTCATCTTCCTGAGTTCAGATCTGAGTTACAGATACCGTAAGTAAACTGGCCCTGGGCAAGTTGCTTGACCCTATTGACCTCAGTTTCCTCATCTGTAAAATGAGCTGGAAAAGGAAGTGGAAAACCATTCCAGTTTTGCCAAGAAAGCCCCAAGTAGAATCACAAAAAGTCAGACATCACTTCAGACATAGCTGAACAACATCAATAAATATTTGGGAGCAGGACTAGAGCTATGATTTTATTGTTCTCAAGAACTTCAACTATGGAAACTCCTTCTATGGATGCCTATCATTATCATATACTGTCATATATATATATACTATAGCACATTGCCTAGCAATTCTTGAACTGGTTGTCTGAGAGTTACTTGGGATACAGAGAGGTTAACTGATTTTTCCATCTGGCACATATCAGAGATAGCACTTGAACAAAGATTTTCTTGACTCCAAGGCTGGTCTTCCATCCATTGCCGGTCACTCATATAAAATTACATGAGTATTTTAAGTGTTTTTATTAATATTCCTTTGGCACCATATTATATGCGTAGCCTAAGACTTTCCAAAGGTCACCTAGTAATGAAAGCCACCAAGCATTTTATCTAACTGTAAAAAGACAACTAACAGACCCAAAATCAGCTAAACAACACAGATCATGACATTAGAATCTTGCATATGTAAAGATTATTAGACCTGCCTTAGAAGAGCCATAAAATAAAACTAAATAAAAGGGCATTTGACCTTGAAAAAAGAGAGAGACAAGTAGGTTTAGGGTCTCTTAGCTAAGATTCCAGAACTTCCCTTCAAGGCTACCCTCCAAAGCTCTCAGAACCTTAAGAACCAGGTATGCTCATCTCACCTTTCAACTCCAATCAAAATACATTTATTAAACACTTAATAGATGCAGAGTACCAGTTAGTTGATACAATAGATAGAGTAACAGGCCTGGGTTCAGGAAAATTCTTCTTCTTGAGTTCAAATGTGGTCTCAGACACTTACTAGCTTGTGACCTTGAGCAAGTCACTTAACCCTGTTTGCCTCAGTTTCCTCATCTATATGAGCTGGGGGGAAATGGCCTACCACTCTAGGATCTTTGCCAAGAAAACCCCAGCTGGGGTTGTGAAGAGACAAACATCACTGAAATGATTGAACAAAAATTGTGTGCAGAACATTGTGCTGAAAATTTGGGAAAATATAAAGCTTAGATATGACATCGTTAATCAGTAACCTCATGATGTTTGAATCTAAAAGAAAGGAGAAAGATACGTGGGGAGATGTAGAGAGATTTTGAATTGTTGAGGAAGAAAAATGGTTTTACTACTGGCAAAAAAGAACCTACAGCTATAATGAGTTGCATTTTAAAAGGAATCCTTGAACACTGTGGACACTTATTAAAATTTTATTGAATGAATAAGTTGAACAAAGATGAAAAGATTCCTATTAACAACAACAGAGAGCCTAGATGATTAATGTAATCCACTAAATAATCCTAAAATGGCTCATTGACTTTTCCCTGTAATTTCACTGTAATTTCAGTGCAAACTCCCCTCTATGAGACTGGAAGTTCTTTCTTCAGGACAGGTGCTGACATCTCTCAGTCTCTGAGGTTTTACAAGAATTCTTGAGTCCTGAGTCACCACCTTAATAATCATCAGCCCCATTTTATAGATGAGAAAATTGGAGCTTATTAGGAGGTTGTAAGTAGCTTATCGTCTCATAGCTAGTTAAGTGTCAGAGCTGAGATTTGAACCCCAGTCTTCCAGAATTCTAGGTCAGGTATAATATCCTGTGCTATAGTGGTATATCTACTAGACCACACTATCTTTTAAAAAAAAAATCTCTTACCTTCTGTCTTTGTATAAATTCTAAGAGCAGGGGGCAGCTGGGTGGCTCAATGGATTAAGAGCCAGGCCTATAGATGGGAGGTCCTAGGTTCAAATCTGGCCTCAGACACTTCCTAACTGTGTGACCCTAGGCAAGTCACTTGACAGCCATTGCCTAACCCTTACCACTCTTCTGCCTTGGAACCAATACCTAGTATTGATTCTAAGACAGAAGGTAAGGGTTTAAATAAATAAAAAAACAAACGAATGAATGGATGGATGGATGAATGATTGAATAAATAAATAAATGAATGAATGAATGAATGAATGAATGGACAAGTAAACAAACAAATAAATAAATAAATGTATTCTAAGAGCAGCAAGGCATCTGGGGTTGTGATTTGCCCAGGGTCACACAGCTAGAAAGAATCTGAAGCCAGATTTAAACTCAGATCCTCCTGACTCCAGCCCTCGTGCTCTATCCACTGTGCTACCTAGCTGCATCCACCATATTGCCTCTTGATGAAAAGATAGTGAACCACAGAGCAAGTACTAGAAGCTATGCCTACCTCTCAGTGTCCACAGAATGCAAAAATTCCCTTTTCCTGCAGTAGGATGGATACTGGAGACACATAATGGGAGTGTGAGGGGAAAAGCTCAGTTAGTAAATCAAAAACATTTATCAACTGCCTACTTGTACAGGCAGTGTACTAATGTTTTACAAATAATATTTCATTTAGAGCTCGCAACAATCCTGGAAGATAGGCGCTATTATTATTCCAATTTTGCAGTTGAGGAAACCAAGGCAAACAGAGTTGGGTGACTTGTCAGGGTCTGAGTGTCTGAGATCTCATTTCAATTTGGGTCCTCCTGACTTTGGACCCAGTGTTCAATTTGGACCCAGTGTTCTCTTCACTGAGAATGGGACACTTGCTGCAGGATCAAAGGGGAAATGTTCCAGCTCTCCAGAAAGAGAAAAGAAGTGTGAGCCATGGTCCAATGACTTTGGACTCAATAGATCCGGTAAATTTTAATTCCTGGAAATATTCCAGATCATAGGGGATGAGGGGAAGGAGAAGGAATAAGCATTTATTAAGCATCTACTACATGCCAGGCACTGTGCTAAGCACTTTACAAATATTCTCTTATTTGACCCTCACCACAACTTCGAGTGTAATTAGAATCTGTTAACGTAAAAACTACAATTCCCAGCATCCCACTCTCCTCACTTTAGGTGCTGACATCAGGAGGTTATAAATTTTGTGTAGCAATGCCTCTCATTCTTGGGAATTAGGCTCTATTATCATTCCCATTTTTTTTAGATGAGGAAACTGAGACAGGATTCAGACAGCAAATAAGTTGTTGTTCACTCATTTCAATTATGGCCAAGTTTTCTTGACCCCATTTGGGGTTTTCTTGGCAGAGATACTGGAGGGGTTTGTCATTTCCATCTCCAGCTCATTTTACAGTTGAGGAAACTGAGGCAAACAAAGTTAGGTGACTTTCTCAGGATTACACAGGTAGCAAGTGTCTGCAGCCAGATGTGAACTCAGGAACATGAGTCTTCCTGACTCCAAACCAGCATTCTATCCTAACTCCTTCTAGCCTAACTCCTTCATTTTACAGATAAGGAAATTGAGGCAAAGGGCAGTTAAGATACTCATCCAAGGTCATGAAGTTACTAAGAAGCAGAGTCAAGACTTGAAAGTGGTTCATCTAATTCCACTTTCTACTACACAATACTGCTTCTGGGAGCAGTCCAGGGTGCACTTGAGGAGGTGGAAAGGGGTGGAGAATAAAGTACTATAATTAAGTGGGGGGGGTCTACATTAAGCATGAAAAATAATTTATGCTTTGAACTACAGAGAATTTTGTTAATGTGAAATTAAGGGGAGCTAGGTAGCACAGTGAATAGAGTTCTATACTAGAGTCAGGAGGACCTGGGTTCAAATCTGGTCTTAGACAATTCCTAACTGTGTGATCCTGGGCAAGTCACTTAACCCCAATTGCCTTGCCATTGCCCTTCTGTCTTAGACTTGTTACTAGGACAGAAAGCAAGAGGTTTTCTTTTTTTTTTAATTTTAATAAAATAAAATGTGAGATTAAGCCATTTCTTAAGTGAAAGAATCACATGGGCTAGGGATGCATGTGAGAAATTGTTTCAGATGAATGTGTGTTAAAACAAGATTCTAATAGATGTGACAACATTTCTGCTGCAATAAAGGGGTGCTTCTAGATGCCACTACAATATATTCATGGCCTCTTCTGAGGCTTAAATCATGTACCTGAGCTACAGAGTCCATCAGTTCTGAATGTGATGTACAGCAATAGGGGAGAATAATTGACACTTGCTGCTTCAACCTTGACTCTTTAAATAAGACAATAATTCTTTCAGCAACCCACAGATTATTCCTTTAGTTAGTCGAAAATGGATGAAGTCATCGACCTAGCAGGGGAATTATTTAAGCACATTTGTTTAAAAGACGGGGGGGGGGGGGTGAATCGAAGGGGCCAGAGAATTCAGCAGCTAGTTCTTTAACCTGGGAAAATCCTAGATTTACTATTTGACTCCAGGCTAAAGTCATATTAATTATATTTCAAATGAATGCATTCAAGCCTGCAGAGGTTGTCACAAAAGGTTTCCATCTTAAATCAAATGCTTCTTCCAATAAGGTCATTAGTGACATGTTGAAATGTTACAAGGGATGTATTACATGATAGATGTTTGTCATTGAACTAAAGAAAAATGCTACAGCAGGCCTGAAGGGTCATTTCCCAAAACACTAAATGCTATCATGAGGCAAAAATGACTAAGACTTTGAAGTCCGAGTGGCTCCCCCCAACCTTTCTCCTGCCATTTTAATGAGTCCAGAACCATGACTCTCCACCCTGAGCAGTCTGAGATTTTATGTAAGTCATTTGAACTACACATCTGCATGGAAGTGTCAAACCCCAGTGACAAAGGAAGGACAGCTAGGTGGCTAATGGATACAATGCTGGGACTGGAGTCGGGAAGGCTCACCTTCCTTAGTTCAAATCTGACTTCGGACATTTATTGGCTGTGTATTCCTGAGGGAGTCCCCTAACCCTGATTGTCTCCATTTCCTGGTCTGTTAAATGATCTGGAGAAGGAAAACCACCTAGAACCTTTGTCAAGGAAATCTCAAATGGGGTCACAAAGAGTCGGACCTGCCTGAAACAACTCAATGACAATCATGACAAACCATCCTTTTCTTGGGGTTGTGTTACTGCTCAATGACAATCATGACAAAGGAAGATGGCAGAAAAGTCTAAGAGTGACCCATCTCTCTTCCTTTCAGATGCCTCTCAGACACCATCTTCTGCATGAAATAGTCTTGGGTCTCTGCCCTACCTAATCTGTGGCTAGCTTCCTCACTCCTCAACTCTCTTGAATTTAATTACTTTGTATAGAGTTGTGTTTATTCATCTTATCTGTGTACATTTTTAGAGGTATTGTTGTCTCCCCCATTTCAGCATAAGCTCCTCTCGAGTAAAGAGTGTCTCCTTCTTTGCAATTATATCTCCAGCAACTAGCATAGGACCTGGCACATGGATGAGAAGTTCATCCCTCGTTCCAAAGAAGACCAATGATGTCTCAGGTGATGTCTCAATTTGGATTTAAAGGAAGCAGAATTATTCAGTCATCAGCCACTTTTAGAGCCATCAAAGACCAGGAGCAGGACAAAAATCAGGATGAATATAATGAACTATTTCACACTGTTAGAAATGATGAATACGAAAAATACCTAGAAACGTGGGGAGATTTGGGCTGATTCAGAAGACTGACCCAGGAACGTAATATACATAAAGATGGCGACAATGGAAATGGAAAGAGCAGCAAGCCAGTTGGAAATGGAGGTTGTAATAATATAATAAGCTTGGCACCTTCAATGTCTGGCCAAGCTCTAAGAGCTCCACAACACTTCAGCCACCTTTGAGGCTGTTGGAACAAATTGAATTATCACCCATTCCACCAGGAGAAGTCTTCACATGTTTGGGATAGATACTCTCCTAACTCCCAAGTGACTTTGAAGTCGGTTGATTGTCCTCAACCTGGTTTAGCCTATCTGCCTGGTACATGGTAAATATTTAATAAATGCTTGTTGACTCACTTATTGTTTGATGGAGACCAGGTCTAATGCTGAAGTTTAAAAACTGGTAAAATATTGAAGTGCATAATATTTCTAATCCTTTTAACACACACCCAGCTGATCCTCCACTCTGGGCCACTTATTCAATTGCTTTCACTGAACCACGGAGGACTGCCCTGTGCTCAGTCAGTGCAAATACAAGATAAAAGAAATAGTATCCCAAAACACACAAGGATTTGGCCATGACTATACTGCGAGGCAACTGGGTGCCACAGTAGATAGAGTGCCAGGGCTAGTCAGGAAGACTGACCTAAGACATTCACTACTAAGTGACTCTGGAGCAAGTCATTCGACCCTGTTTGCCTCAATTGCTGAAGAAGGAAATGGTAAACTTCAAAATGGGTCATGCGGAGTCCGACTAAACAAACGACTAAAACACCTAAACAGCTAAATTTATTCTGTACCTAAAACCCATTCTTTTATGTGTTACCATATACTGGGACAAGGAAAATGAGCAGATGTTCAAGACAGCCCTAGACACAAGTTCAGAAATGATACTGGTTAAAAGGGAATCCAAATAATCACTGGGGACCCTTTTTTTTTTTTCATTAAACCCTTACCTTCCATCTTAGAATTAATACTATGTACTGGTTCCAAGGCATAAGAGCAGAAGGGCTAGGTAATGGGGGTTAAGTGACTTGCCCAGGGTCACACATTTCTTTCTTTTTAAAACCCTCACCTTCTTCCTTAGAATTAATACTGCAGAAGAGCAACAAGGGCTAGGCAATGGTGGTTAGGTGACTTACCCAGGATCACACAGCTCGGAATGTCTAAGGTCAGATTTGAACTCAGGATCTCCCATCTCTAGGCCTGACTCTCAATCCCCTGGGGACCCATTTTAGATTAGGAAGCTAATCTAACTGAGGACCAGCAACTAAAGGTATATGTTTAAGTATCCATCTCTCCACAGAGTCAATGGACCCCCAGAATGCATCCCAAAGTGGCATAGCTATATTGAGTAATTGCCATGATCCCTTTATTGATTCCCTGAGTCAAGATGTTAGCTACATGCTGAGAGGCCTGGAGTAAAAGAAGCAAACTAAGCATCCAACTACCCTTGAAAACCATAAGCAATATTATCTCTTAAGAAAGGAAGAAAAGAAATGCTATTCAAAAAAAGCCATTGCTCTTTAGCCAGTGATGGCATGAAATTAAAATGGAATGGTTCCCAAAGTTTTAAGACTAAAACTTTGGTGGGGCAACTAGTTTGCACAGTAGACAGAGCCTGGAGTCAGGAGGACCCGGGTTCAAATATAGCCTCAGATACTTCCTAGCTGTGTGATCCAGGATAAGTCACTTTTTACCTATTTACCAATTTACCTAGCCTTTGCCCTCCTGTCTTAGAGCTGTTACTAAGACATAAGGTAAAGGGTTGTTTTGTTTTGTTTTTTTAAACCTTTACTTTCCATCTTAGAATCAATACTATATTGGGGACATGTATCTACATTGATTCATGGGCCATGGGAAAAAAAACATAGCTAAATAAGGAGTGAGCACAAGAGTAAAAGGATAGAGGTAAAATGAGCCAATATTCCTTGAGAAACTCTCAAGAAGATGCAGAGCGGGGGCAGCTGGGTGGCTCAGTGGATGGAGAGCCAGGCCTAGAGACGGGAGGTCCTAGGTTCAAATCTGGCCTCAGACACTTCCCAGCTGTGTGACCCTGGGCAGGTCACTTGACCCCCATTGCCTGCCCTTACCACTCTTCCACCTATAAGTCAATACACAGAAATTAAGGGTTTGAAATAAAAAGAAGAAGAAGAAGAAGATGCAGAGCAAAATAAGCAGAACTGGGAAAACATTGTACACAGTGACAGCAATATTGTATGATGATCAACTGTGAACTGCTCTCAGCAATACAATGATCTGGGACAATTCTGAAGGATTTATGATAAAGAATATAATCCACCTCCAGAGAAAGAACTGCTGGAGTCAGATGCAGATCACAGCATATTATCTTTCACGTTAGTTTATTTGCAGTCTTAGTAAGGGGTTTTGGTTTTGCATGAGTATTCTTTTATAACAATGACCAACATGGAAGTATGTTGCATGATAATGCATATATAATCCAGATCAAATTGCTTACCATCTCTGAGAGGGGAGAGAGAAGGGAAGAAGGGAAACAATTTGGATCTCATAATTTTGGAAAACGTATTGAAAATTGTTATTCCAGGTAATTGGGAAAATAAAATATTTTGGAATTTAAAAAAAAAATCCCACCATCAAAAAATAGTAACAAAGTCGATAGGCTTTGGTCAACAGCTGAGGTCAAAGTTTGCTTGGGCTCCCTGACCCTTGTATGATGGATGAGTCCATAAGCAGAGCCACCCTGGATGAATAGATGGAGAATATTCACAAAGTAGAGATCACAGGAAGACATTAACCAAACAACTTCTCCACAAGAGGAGCCTCTTGCCTCGGCTACCAGCACACACAACTAGACTTGCATCCTGACACCTAAGATAAAATGAGAGACCTCTAAGATGGAGTGGCAGAAGACCATTAATATGATAACCCAGAATGAGTAATCATGTAAAGGGGGAAGGAGATCTTGTGAATAAAAATAATAACATCGACAGTTCTTTTGGAAAGCAGAGGAGATGCTCTCTCCCTGGCAATAATTGCAGAGATTCTTGTATTTGTTCTTGATGTTATTGTGTATTTTTATATGCATAATTGCCAAGGATTGTGTACACTTGAAGAAGACGGGGAGGAGAGGGAAAAGGCTAATGAGTTTTGTTTCAATTATCTATAATGTCCATGTATAACTGCATGGAAGAATGGAGAGAATGTAAAGAATTTGCATGCTGATGGTAATTAAAAGCTATTAGAATATTAAGTTTATGTTGGGTGTAATATCTGATTGATTGGCAGGGCTGCATTTATAATATGATGTCTGATTATTTTGTTTTAGAATGTTCTTGCTACCATGCCAATGCGTGTTTTAGCAGTTAAGTGGAGCGAATTGGGTAAATAGACTTGTTTATGACTCAATGCTTATCACATACATTCTGCTGTGGCTCCACTTGTAACATCCATATATTCCATTTGAGCCCTGAAAGAATCCTGCCTTGACATTTTCTCCCTTGATTAGTGGAGACCTTAACCCTGATAAATTCATTCAGATGACTGGCTAGGGTTGCCCTAATAAGAATCTTCTACACCCAGCTGTGTGACCCTGGGCAAGTCACTTGACCCCCATTGCCCGCCCTTACCACTCTTCCACCAAGGAGTCAATACACAGAAGTTAAGGGTTTAAAAAAAAAGAATCTTCCACAAATACGGACTGTTAATTATGTCAACCAATTAATCAGGCAACAAATGTTGACCAATTAATCAGGCAACAAATGTTTAAGCACCTACTATGCATCAGGCACTTGTACTTGGTACTAGGAATACAAGGACAAAAATGAAATCATTTCTACTCTCAAAGATCTTTCATTCTAGATGAAAAATAACATGTATACATATGAGGAAAAAATGTTAAATAAACAAAGTAAATATAAGGTAGATCAAATGGAAACACTCTGAGAGGAGGGAAAAGTCAGAAAAGTCTTCCCCAAAAGCTGATATTTGAGCCAAGCTCTGGAAGAAGTTAGGGTTCTTCAGAGGCACGGATGAGGAGAGAATACATTCCAGGCAGGGGGGAAAGCCTGGGAAAAGAAGCGCCAACAGGATAAGGAATGAATGGTGTGGGAAGGATAACAAGAAGGCTAATCTGGTGGGAGCACAGGAGCGGGAGTAGTGTGTGTAATAAACCTAGAAAAGGGAGCTTGGGGCTAGATGGTGAAGAATTTTAAATGCCCAAAAGAGATTTTTTTGTATTTGATCATAGTGGCAAATGATAAAAGTGTCTCATACTCAGAAATTGGTAAAATTTCAGAGGAACAATTGGGTGTTGTCATAGTCTCCAGGAAGGCTACAAGACTGACTTCCACAATGACACTAGCCTTTCAGCTAGAGGTTGCTGTCCTGTGCGGCACCTGGAAAGGTAAGAAGCTACTGATCTCTCCAGAAATAAATGGTCTGGAGTTGAGGCCAGGGATTCGGAATTATTGGAGGGATGACCAGATCCCATTGTAACAGACCTATAGCTTCTCAATGCCATTTCAAAGATCATAGGCACAAAACTCTGGAGCTTTATATAGGAACAAAGCTCAGATGCCACCTAGTTCAATCTCTTTAATTTACAAATAGGGGAATTGAAGCCAAGGAAGGTTAAGGGACAGCCAGGATCTCGCTGGAGCTGAAATTTGAACCTGGGTTCCTCTGACTCCAGAATGAATGCCTTTTCCCTTGTGCCACATTGCCTTTTGACATCATGTGAGAAGTATGTAATTTTTCCACATGATATGAATAATTTCCTTTTGCATTGAGATTATTGAGTTTAAATGACAGAAAACCTAAATAAGTCTGATCAATCTTCTGGTCAGCAATGAACACCTTGAGGTCAGAGGTACTCAAGACGCAATCAGCTCTTCTAAGCAGCATGTGATTAAAGCAAAGTTGGTCATGTCTTTAGAGAATCTCTCAGGGTTTATGATCCATTAATAATTTTCTATAAGGGAGGGGGCAGCTAGGTAGCTCAGTGGATGGAGAGCCAGGCCTAGAAACAGGAGGTCCTAGGTTCAAACCTGGCCTCAGCCACCTCCTAGGCATGTGACCCTGGGCAAGTCACTTAACCTCCATTGCCTAGCCCTTACTGCTCTTCTGCCTTAGAACCAATACACAATGTTTATTCTAAGACAGAAGCTAAGTATTTAGAAATAATAATAATTTTCTATGGGCAAAAATAGTGGGAGTTAATCTACTCACCTGGTGAAAGACTCCAACTAGTGAAGGAAGATGGCATCAGAAGATGAGCTATGGGTCCCTTTGGTCACCAAACTGTCTAAAAATTGCCCAACAGAGATTTTTTTGTATTTGATCAAAGTGGCAAATGGTAAAGTGTCTAGTATTTATAAGTCAACCTTGTTAAAATTCTGTCTTTTTCAATCAATCAACAAGTATTATTAAGTTCCTACTCTGTTTCAGGCATTATGTATTTAAAGTACTTTTTCAAAATTAGAAATATGAAGTAGGACCCATTTTTATCCATAATGAATTGAAGAAACTGTTGGAATAAAAAGCCATAATTCTAGCCATAAACCACAGAAATCTCTTTGATGACTCAGTATCATTTCTCCAAACCTTAGTTCACTCCACATTATTAAACTATATGCATGCTCTTCCCATCAAGTTGCCATATCTAACACTATTTTTCAATAATATTATTAATATATAATAATCGAACCCCACCACAAAAATAAAACACTGCCTATATATAGCATTGTTCACATGGAAATAACTAAACTCTGTAACATTGTTTTACCTAATGCCATGTTTTCCTAGAACAAATTAAAGATGTTAGTTGTTTATAAAAAGAAAGTAGAATTAGATTTAAAAAGTGCTTTAAAAAATTACATTCCTTGATCCAACCATTCTGGACTGCAATTTGGAACTATGCTTTAAAAGACATGCCTGCCCTTTGATCCAGCCATACCACTTCTGAATTTATACCCCCAAAGAGATAATAAGGAAAAAGACTTGAACAAAAATATTTATAGCTGAGCTCTTTGTGATGGCAAAAAATTGGAAAATGAGGGTATGCCTGTCAATTGGGGAATGGCTGAACAAATTGTAGTATCTGCTGATAACAGAATACTATTGTGCTCAAAGGAATAATGAACTGGAGGAATTCCATGTGAACTGGAACGACCTCCAGGAACTGATGCAGAGTGAAAGGAGCAGAGCCAGAAGAACATTGTACATAGAGACTGATACACTGTGGTAAAATAGAATGTAATGGACTTCTGTACCAGTAGCAATGCAATGACCCAGGACAATTCTGAGGGACTTATGAGAAAGAATGCTATCCACATTCAGAGAAAGAACTGTGGGAGCAGAAACACAGAAGAAAAACAACTGCTTAATCACATGGTTTGATGGGGATATGACTGGGGATGTAGACTCTAAACAATCACCCTAGGGCAGTGATGGGCAAACTTTTTAAAGAGGGGGCCAAAGGAAAGGAAATGCTCATCTGTCGGTCTGTTTCTAAGGCAACTCTTTTGAAGTTTCATTGTATTGTATCCTACTCTTTGTATTTCGTCAGATTAGGAATAATGTCTCGCTGCCAGATAGAGCATTTCAGGGGGCCACATCTGGCCCACAGGCCATAGTCTGCCCATCACTGCCCTAGGGCAAATATCAATAATATGGAAATAGTTCTTGATCAATGACACATGTAAAACCCAGTGGAACTGTGCATTGACTGTGAGAGGGGGGTGGGAGGAAGGGAGGGAAAGAACATGAATCATGGAACCATGAAAAAATTTTCTTAATTAACCAATTAAAAATCATATCCTTATAAAAAATCACAGGTGAATGATCATGGTTTTTCTCAATTATTCATATCTAAAGAATGACTATCCATCTGACATTAAAGAATTATAAGCAGCTTGCATAATGGAAAGAACACTACTGGGGCAACTAGGTGGTATAGTGAATAGAGGCCATGCCTGGAGTCAAGAGGACCTGGGTTCAAATCTGGTCTCAGATACTATCTAACTAGTCTAATGACCCGGGCAAGTCATTTAACCTCATTTGTCTCACCCTTGCCCTTATGTCATAGAGTTTTACTTAGACAGACAATAAGGAGCAGCTGGATGACTCAGTGGATAGACAAATGACCTGGAGTCACAAGGACCAGGGTTCGAATTTGACTTCAGACTCTTCCTAGTGGTGTGACCTTGGACAAGTCACTTAACACCATTTGTCTAGCCTTTTTTCTGTCTTAGAATTTTTACTAAGATCACAAGCAAAGGTTTTGGGGGAAAAATACTATTCTAGCAGACAGAAATCATGAGTTCTGTTCCTGAAACTGACATTAGCCAATTGTGTAAGTCATTCCCATTCTTTTGCAATAAATTTTCTTGTTTATAAAATGAGGGAGATTGACTAGATAATCTCTGACATCCCTTGCAATTCTAATGCTCCAATCAGAGCAGAGAAAAGCACTAAATACCTTTGCCCTCATTCTGGATAATATGTCTCTCTTCAGCATTTCTGGCTGCCATGTCATGCTATCAATTAGTTTTGAGCTTATAGTCCACTAAACCTCCCTAATCTCCTTCACAAGGAGTTATTGCACACAGTAGAAAGCATCCTATATTTGTAGTCAGGGCACCAGGGATCCAATTCCACTTAGCTCCTGACTATTTGTGTGATTTTATGCAAGTGACTTGGCTCTCTGGGTCTGGGTTTCCTCATGTGTAAAACTTGGAGGTTGGATAATCCTATGATATTATCTCTCCATGTTGTCCCCATCCTGTATTTGTGAGTTTGCTAATTTGAATGTTAAGTATAGAAGTGACATTAAATTCCTTCTTCATTTCAGCACACAGAACTATAAAGATTGTGGATTGTGACTCCAAAATCCAATGTGCTCACTATTTGTCCCAGTTTCATTTCACCTGCACCTTAATAAGCATTCCATCTCGCTTCTTCCAAATTATCAATAAAAAACACTGAGAACACAGAGCTAAGCACAGAGCTCAAGAGTATTCTACTAGAGATCATCTTCTCTGAGGTCTACAGACTGAATTTCAGGAGGTCCATGAACTTGGATGGGGAAAAAATTACACTTTTATTTCATTATAATTTGTTTTCTTCGTAATCCTATGTATTTTATTTTATAAACATTAGCACAGTACCTGGCACTTCGGAAGTGCTTTGTAAATCATTTCATTTTCTGAGTTCACTTGTTCAGCCTATAGCTTGCAAAATCCATCCACCTGCCTTTATCAAAAGTTGGGACATTTATCCTTCTCCAATCCTGTGATACATTTCCTATTCTCTATGATCTTTCAAAGATCACCAACAGGGACTCACCAATCACATCTAAACCTGTTATTTCAGTATTTTAGAATGTAGTTTGGTTGACCTAGTGACTTGAACACAATGAGGGGCAGCTAAGTGCTCTTATCATCTCCTCACTTACCTTCCGTTGCAGCTCCCTGTTAGCCACATTTTTCCTATCCCTCCCAGTCAAAAATTCATTCTCCTTTGTAGAGAAAAAAGAAGCAAAATAAGAATTGAATAGTTCAGCCTCCTCACCCCTGCCTATTATCATCATTCTTTCCACCCTGAACAAGAGTCAACCTCTTCTCTTGTTCCCAATGTAACTTTTTTAAAAGCCCTTTTTGTTGTCCTGAGTATTCATTGCCTCAGTTCATTCTGGACTACAATGATCTTGACTTTTTTTATAGCCTCGTGCAACTTTTTTGGTTTTATCTCATTACTACCCTTTTTTTTAAAAAATCTTCTGAGGCACTTATGAGAAAGGATGCTATCCGCATCCAGAGAAAGAACTGTGGGAGTAGAAACACAGAAGAAAAATATATAATCAATCACATGGGTCAGTGGGGATATGATTGGGGAGTAGACTCTAAACAATCACCCTTTTGCAAACATTAATAATATGGAAATATGTAAAACCCAGTGGAATTGCCGGTTGGCCACCAGGAGGGGGTGGGAGAAGGGAAGGGAAAGAACATGAATTGTGTAGCCATGGAAAAATATTCTAAATTAATTAATTAAATGAATAAAGTTAAAAAATAAATTTATAAAAAAAGATAGTCAATAAATTAAATTTGAAAAACAAATAAATAAATCGATTTTTTTTAAGAATCTGTAACTCTAGGAAAGGGATAAAATGTAACACACCTGCCCTCCAGGGAGTGGGGGCTTGAATAGTCACTGTTACCTATGAAATAAAGTATTTGGAAACACTTTGTAAATATAAGATACCATTAAAAATCTTTTAAAAAATACAATTTAAAATAAATTAAAAATAAAAATAAAAAATCTGAGTTCAGTGTGTTCCCTATGGAGCCCCATCAGCCTGTTTTGATAGCAACCTCTTTTCTTCCTCACTGGAATCCTTTATGTTTGTATCTTAAATATTGCTCAAAAAATATTAAAAATGAAATACCCAACCCATACCCCAGACATAGACTCCCCTCTCTTGGTCAACAACCCCTCATATTTATCATATTCAATCTACTATAACCGCATAGTTTATTTTAAAAAGAGCAAAGATAAATTAACAAACATTTATTAGGCACTTACTATGTGTCAGGCAGTCTCACATCCTAGGAATATAAAGGGAAAAAAAGGCAGGCTCTGCCCTCAAGAAATTTACCTTCCAATAGGGGAAATGACAAGTAACTAAATAAGCATAGATGAGAGAAATACAGAGAAAATGTAAGATAATCTTACAAAGGAAGGGAAGAATTGAAAGAAACAGGAAAGACATTCTATGGAAGAAATTATTTAAACTGTGTCTCGAAGGAAGTCAGGGCTTCTAGAAAGCAGAAAGGAAGAGGGACAGGATTTCAGGCATGGAGAAAAAGTTAATTTAAAGATAAAGAGACAAGAAATGAAGAATCTGGAGCTTGAGAAAAATCAGGAAAAACTTTGTGTAAAAGTATTTGTGTGCTCAGCCTGAAAGGAGGTGATGAGGGAATGTGTTCCAGGAATGGGCTATGACCGGTGCAAAAGTATAGAGGTAGTGAAGAGTAAGTACCAAGCATGCCAGCTCAGCTAAGCTGTAGCCAGTGTGCAAGGGAGTGATGCAAAACGAGTCTGGAAAGATAATTTGGACGAAGGTTGTAAAGAGCTTTAAAAGCCAAACAGAGTTTATATTTTATTGTAGAGGCCATAGGGAACCGTGAGAGTTTTTTTGAGTAGAGGAGTGACATAATCAGATGGGCTCTTATAAAGTTACTTTAACGGTTGTGTAAAAGCACTGATTAGAATGGGGAGAGACTGGAAGAAGGCAGAAGAATTAGGAGGCCATTGTAATAGTTCAGGAAAGTGGACTGGAACTAAGATGGTGGCTGTATGGGTAGTAAGAAGGGGAGAATGGACCCAAGAGATGTCACGGAGTTAGAAATGGGAAGATTTGGCAACTGATTTAAAATATGGGGGAGGGAGTTGTGAATTGCAGCTAAATGGCTCAGGGGATTGAGAGCCTGGCCCAGAGAGGTCCTGGGTTCAAATTCTGACCTCAGATACTTCCTAGCTGTGTGACCCTGGACAAGTCCCTTAACCCCCCACTTTTCTGCCTTGGAACCAATATGTGGTATTGATTCTAAGACGAAGGTAAGGGTTTTAAAATATATATAAATAAATATATGTAATATTTATATATAAATATGTTATATATAACATACTTTATATTTAAATATATAAATACAAAATATTTTTAAATAAAAATATTTTACACATATGTTTTATTTAAATATATAAATTTAAATATAAAAAGATGTTTTATACATATAGAATATATAAAACATCTTTATATATTTAAATATTATATTTTTAATATATGATATATAATATTTTATATATCCATATATATAGCATATATATATATGTGGGTTGAGGAATGAAGAATAATTCTGAAGTTATGAAACTGGGTGAGTAGAAACATGTTAGTGCCCATAGCAGGAAAGGAGATGTTCTGAATTGGGTTTGAGTCACGTTGAGCTTGAGATATCTCAATGATGACATTCAGTTTGAAATGTCCAGTAGGCACTGGAGTTCATGAAAGAACTTGGGGATGAATATATAACCTAGAAGTCATCTTCATAGAATTGATCATTAAGTGCATCAAAGATGCTAAGTTCCCAAAATGAGACAATGTAGAAAAAGGAAAAAAGAGAGCCCAGGATAAAGCTTTGGAGTTTACCCAGTTAGTGAGTGTGATACAGACCAGAAGGTGTCAAACTCAAGGCAGACAACACCCAAACAGATTAAAATGTAAGTGGGATACATTTCTAAAAATACAATAAGGTAAATTAAGTAACTCAGTGGATAAAGAGCAAAACCTGGAGTCAGGAGGACCTGGATTCAAATGTGAATTAATTCAGACACTTCTTAGCTGTGTGACCCTGGACAAGTCACTTAACACCAATTCCCTATCTCTTACTTCTCTTCTGCCAATACCCAGATTCTAAGATAGAAGGTAAGGGTTTAAAAAAAAAACTTAAACAGTATCAATACTAAGGCAGAAGGTAGGAGATTTTTTAAAAATACAATCTAATATGGGTAATATTAATTTCCAAGTCAATATGCAGCCCTCTATTTGAGATTGACACTATTGATATGGCTAATGAATAAGATCAATGAACCCCTTACCTCAGGGAGATAGAAGGAGAACCAGGAGAGATGAATATCATGAAAACCCCAAGAAAGAAAAGTATCCAGGAAAAGGAGAGCAATAAAGTCAGATGCAATGAAGAGATCTAGAAGGAAGAGGATTAAGAAAAAACTATCATGCCTACCAATTAATCAATAAATCATTGGTAATTTTGAAGACAGCCGTTTCAGTTGAAGAATGAAATTGAAAGGCAGATTGCAGATGATTAAGAAGTGAGTGAGGGGAGAGGAAATGGAAACAATAAGTGTGGGTAGTTTTTTCTTAGAATTTGATTGAGCAATGATTTGAGAAGAGAGTAGGATCTAATAGAAAGGGTTTTGTTTTATTTTTTTTAAGACGCTTACTTCTGTCTTAGAATTGATACTGAGTATTGGTTCCAAGGCAGAAGAAGGTAAGGGCTAGGCATTGAGGTTTAAATCATTTACCCACAGTCACACAGCTAGGAAATGTCTGAGACCAGATTTGAACCCAGGATCTCCCAAGTCCAGGCCTGGCTCTCTATCCATTGAGCCACCTAGCTGCCCCTAATAAAAAGGATTTTTAAGGATGGAGGTATGTTTATAGACATCAGGGCAGATATTCCAGCCTGTTTGAAAGAGATCAAAGATTAGAGGGATAAAAGAGATGTTTGAAGGGGCAACAGCTGCCAGTTTACACGGCCTGCCAATCCAAATACCTTTCTGATTGTTGCCCAAGTTCTGGTTACTTTGGTTACATTTGCCATCTTTGTGCATGCTGAGGTTCACTGCCAAGAGAAGCCATGAGCTCAGTATTTTGTGACCCAGAGATAATTGGCCCAGTCCCCACACTGGAAGGAGAGGAAAGGAATCCAGGCTTAGAGAAATCAGGTCAGCCTTATGGAACTTTCGCACCTGGAAAACAAAGCTGAAAAGGTGTTGTAGCCAAGTCAATTATCTAAATCAGTGATTCCCAGCCTTCTGGGACTTGCAGAATCCCATTGCTATTTATTCAATTTTGCAACACCCTTTCCCCTTTGAAAATTGATGCATTACATATGCATAATAAGCACATAGCTTTCTAGCTGGAAGGGATCCCTGGAGAGCATAGAGTTCATTCAACTGCTTCATTTGACAAATGAAGAAAGTGAGACCCACAGAATTTATGTGAATGGCCCAAGGTCACACAGGTAAGTACACAGTAGTTCCAGGATTTAAACCCAGACTTCCTGACTCTCACTACATCCCTCTTTCCACAAGACCACACTAAACAAATCTAAGCAAATGAAAACTGAATTTTTGGTAGGGAATTTCATGACCTCGCTTAAGATAACCAGAGCCTGGGGCCATTTTTAGAGCACGGAAAATTGAAGAAATCACGTTGTTTTGTGCTTCCTATGAAGACCCGTCTCTGTGCTGCTGTTGAAAGCAGGTATCCAGAGGTCTGCAGTGACTTGGGATAGTAATAATGGGAGGAAGGGAGATTGTGCCCACAGCAGCTACAAGTTTAAAAAAATATATATATCAGGAGCTCCTATTTCTTCTTTTTTTTTAAACCCTGATATCTTTTATATATATCCTTCTAAATTAATTTTATTTGTTACAGGGCTAGGCAATGGGGGTCAAGTGACTTGCCCAGGGTCACACAGCGAGGAAGTGTCTGAGGCCAGATTTGAACCTAGGACCTCCTGTCTCTAGGCCTGGCTCTCAATCCACCGAGCCATCCAGCTGCCCCCAGGAGCTCCTATTTCTTATCTTCTTTCCAGAGGGTCTGAGACTGACTGCCTAGACACGAGATCTCCTCTTTTTCCTTCTACATTCCCACAATCAGTTTCTCCCTGACACTATTTTTTCATTCTTGTTTGCCTCTCGGAATATCGTGTCTGCCACATACATCCAGTATTACAGGAAGGGCATTCCCACATCCCCATTCCCTAAGTGAAATGGGAATCTGCATTATGTGGATTATACTTGGGGCAACCAAATGTGATAGTGTATAAAAGAAGTACTTTAGAGAGGTTGTAGAGCATGTGGAGATATTCAATAACTGTTTCTAATCATATAGTAAAGAGGAGTCTTTTTATTTGACTTTCCAGACTTTTAGAAATTAGCATCAGTCACCTTTCCTTTTGCCTCCATTGGTCTGAGGAGATCTCAGCTACTACTTTGCTCACAACATCCAGTAAGAGATGGTATGATAAGGGGGAAAGGCCTTAGGGCCTTCTCCTCATCTGAGGTCACATGCCTGGTGTTAAGGGAGAAACCAGGGAAAGGTGCCTTGAACAGTAAATATGGGTCCAGGTGGGTGTGAGAGACAGGAATGACAGGAAGGCGCCCACAAGTAGAGACAAAAATTTAACAGCAAAGGGGTGTCTGTTACTGAACTGGCTGTTAGGTCCAACTGCCACTCTGAAGCACCAAGACCAGGCCTGTGGAAACCAGCAAAGTAAAGGCAGGAGTTTATAAATTAAGGCTACACATTTAATCAAGGACAAACTAAGATTAAGGATGGGAATAGGGTTTACTACACTTAAAAGCTAAGGGCAAACCACAGGGGCAGGGGAAGGACTTGACTACATTCTCCTATTATCTAAGCAAGACAGGACCCAAAGAAAGCTGTACTGGAGTCACAAGGGAAAAGTTCCTCCCAACCTGGTTCCAGCCAGGTTTGGTCAGCTTAGCTGAGGACCTGAGGGTGTCTTTACTTGGGATCTCACGGCTAATCTAGGGATGGTTTCAGGATGCCAGGAGTCAACTCCACCAGAACAAGCGATCCAAGGTATCCAGGTAGGGAGAGATAGTTTGCAATGCTGTCCACCAGATCACAAACCACTTCCCTACTCGGTGCTGCTCTGCAGGTCTGATGTGCTCTGCTGTAAGCCTTCACCACTCTCAGGATCCCAGGGAATCTGGATACAACTCCCCTAGCTCTGAGATCTCCCAAGGTCAGCAACAGTTTGTGCCAACCACCATGGAGTCCTTCTCAGGCACAAGCCACTTCCTCCTTTCCCTGCATTCCATTCAGAATGTCCATGACCTCCAGCTAAGGCTTTTCCTAGCCTGCTAACACACCTACCTTTAAACTTATGCCTCTTACACTGGTAAAAGAAATACCTGTTAAGTCTTGCATTTGTGCACAAAAAGAAATTATCAAATATAAAGTGTTATTGTTCAACCACTTTTTTTCAGATATATCTAACTCTTCATGACCCCATTTGGGATTTTTTTGGGTAAAGATACCAGAATGCCATTTCCTTTGCCAACTCATTTTACAGATGAGAAACTGAGGCAAAGAGGGATTAAATGACTCACCCAGGGTCATACTGATAGTGTATGAGATCAGATTTGAACTCAGGTCTTCCTGACTCCCAGCCCAGTGCTTTATCTATTATATCACCTGGTTATCCTAAATATTAGGTAAGGGAGGCATAAAGAGACAGTAGTTGTTCAGAAAATGACATAGGGTTGTTAAGTAGACTGCAAGCTCAATATGAGGTATCAGTGTGATGTGCAACCAAAAAAGATAATGCCTTCTAGGGGGGCATTAGGAAGGGGATGGCTTCTAAGAGTGGGGCAGAGAGAATCTCACTGTACACTGCTATTAGGTTCTGTTCTTGACACCATGCTTTAAGGACACTAATGAGCTTGAAATGACACAAAGGAGAGCAGTCAGCATGATGAAGGTGTTTAAATTCATGACATATGAGGATCAGTTGAAGGACATTGTCATGGTTATTCTGGAGAAAAGAAGATTCAGAGGGAACATGATTGCTGTTTTCAAGTATTTAAGGAGCTGCCGTGGGGAGGAGGAATTTGACATGTTCAGTTTTGTCCCCAAAGGAAAGCCTGGGTGTAATGAGTGCAAGTTACAGAGAAGCAAAATTAAGCTTAACATTAGGGAAATTACCTAAACTGGTGGTCATCAGACTACTTGGACAGAATATACAAACTGCAATGAACAGAAAAACTCTGGATTTGAGAGAGAGAGAGAGAGAGAGAGAGAGAGAGAGAGAGAGAGAGAGAGAGAGAGGAGGGTGGGGAATAAAAGGCACATAGGACAACTCTTTTTTTTTACATATCTTGGAGAGAACAAAGTATACATGCAACATGGACTCAATTTGTCCCATCAGGCTAGAGGGTGTGGAAGAGACTATCTTAGAATCAAAAATCAAATTGTCTCCCTTTTTTCCTAGACAATGATCCCAACTTGAATGCTAATTGTTTGTCCAGCCTCCTTTCTGTATTCTTTTTTATCCATGTCCTACACTTTCTGTTTCCTTCCTCTGCTTCTTCTCCACTTGAACAATAAAGAAAAATAAAATAGCATTTTATATATATATGTATATATATACACACACATATATATGAAATGATACATACAATTAGATTTATTAAATTAGCAACAAATTATGACTATATATAATCTTATGTGTATATGTACATTATTACAATGCTCAATATATACCTACTCTAATAAGTCTATATTTAAAACCACATAGCCCCATTGTGTACAGAAGTCATAAAATAAGGACAGTATTGGGCAGGTTTATTTTTTAAATGAATTATGGGAAAGGGGGAAGGGAGGAAGAGGGAGAGGGAGAGAGAGAGATAAAGATAAAATGAGATGTCTTGACATTTTCTTCCATTGCTCTGACAAGCCAGAGAATTCAGTTTTGGCCAACAGAACTTCATTCTTCTCTGATTTCAAGTCAGAGAGAGCCACCAGGTTACACAGGATAGAATGAAAGAACTGCCAAGTAGCAATGAAGATCCAGTTGAGATTAAGAGACATCAGTCAGAAGCGAGATTATTTGCCATTGTTGTATGACTCTCCGTCAGCATTCAGCAGGACTTGAGTAGGCACAGACAAGGCAGATGGTGGTAATCTAGATGGCAAAGCATGAGCAGAAATAAGACAAAAGGAAAAGGGATTCAAGTATGGGGGATCAAGACTCTACAGGAGAAAAAGGGGAGGCTAGAGCAGAGATTATGGACTGAAAGGACAAGGAAAGGTGAAGAGATTGGAAGTCATGGTGAAGAACAAGAGTGAAGTCAGTTTCAAAGGTGTGAAGGAGGGAGGGGGGAATGGAGAGAGGGGGAAGAGAGAAAAGAAAGAGAGGGGAGAGAGAGAAAGAGAAAAACAAGAACAAGAAGAGCAAGAACAAGAAAAGAGAGAAGAAAAAGGAGAGCAGAGTGTGAGTGTGAGAGAGTGAGAGAGATCAGAGATTATGATCAAAGGGTAATTTCTGAGTTTGAAATCAAAGAAGTGTCATGTTCCACTCATACCCCTTCTCCCTAACTCCCTACCCCAAATCCTCCCTAATATACACAAAAATAGCCTGCCTACCATTTCATTCTCCCCAACCTCAACTCCCTTTACTTCCCATTTAGTCAAGAGGTTCAACAGAGAATACAGTCAGAAGAAATGATATTTTGTACTTTCCTTTAACACCTAAAATCAGAAGGCTATCAGATCCAAGTTCTGAGGCTTCCATGAGAGTGTCAGAGCCCAGCAGATCAGGGAGCTTGGCCAAAGCAAGTGCTTGGCCCAGAAAGGCCACAATCTAATGATACTCCCACCACCTCCTGGAAATAGCGAAGGACAGATGGTGGAAGAACTGATTTCCAAAAGAGCAAGTGGGACTTGATGGCTGGGCTAAGAACCAGTATAGCCATAGCCAACCCAGATGAGTAGGGGCCAAGGGAAAGGGGGCACTGTCAAACTATGATAGATTGACCTCACCCGAACTGGCTAGGCATACAGATATACCCAATAATGTCCTTGCAAGCTTTGGAATTAGATAGAATAGTGTGGTTTTAGGGGTGAGGAAAGGACTTCTTGCCCTAAAAAAAAAAAATATATATATATATATATATACATATATATATATATATAAAACCTTTGTTCTTACAAATGGCTGACATCCATGTACCAAAGCTTTCCATTATAACATCAGAGAGAGCATTGTAATGTAATTATCCACACAAAGGGGACTCTGTCATAGGGAAAGCAGTGGATTTAGAAACAAAGGACATAGATTCAAATCCTAGGTCTACTACTGTCTGTGTCAAGATTGGTAGGTCACTTTGCTTCTGGAATCTCCATTTCCTCAACTATAAAATATAAAGGTGAACTAGAGATGCTCTAAGGTCCCTTCTAGGACTAGAACCCATCATCCTTGGATGGGGACCTAGAACTGGAAGGGACTTTAGAGTTCATCGTTCAACCTCTTCATTTTACAATGAGGAAACTGAGGCCCAGTGAGTTTTTTTAAACCCTTACTTTATGTCTTAATAACAACTCTAAGGCAGAAGAGCAAGGGCTAAGCATTTGGGGTTAAATAACTTGCCCAGGGTCACACAGCTAGGAAGTGTCAGAAACCAGATTGGAACCCAGGACCTCCAGACTCTAGGTCTGGCACGCTATCCTAGCTGTCCCAGCCCAGTGAATTGTTGTTATTGTTTTAATCCTTAATCTCTGTTTTCAAATCAATATTGGTTAAGTGATTTGCCCAGGGTCACATAGCTAGGAAGTGTCTGATGACCCACCTAGCTCACCCCAGCCCAGTAAGTTTTAAGTAATTTACCAAAGGTCAAACAGGTAATAAACATCAAAGGCAGGATTCAAACCCAAGTCTTCTGGTTGTAGAACCAGTGCTCCTACCACCACAGCAGTACATTAACCTAAATTCACACCAAGATATAGATGTTGGATAGGAAATCCTTTCCTAAACAAATTTTAAAAGGAGACAAGTGAGAGCCTGATAGTAGTAGGTCTTGAAAGAAGGAAGATGGGAAAGAACCACAGAGAGGAGAAAGGAGTAATAAAAAGGAGAGGCTGAAAAGCATTAAAGACCAACTTTTCTACCTAAATTATGTTATCTAGGATGGGCCTTGATTCCTGAAGGTCAGATGTTTCCCTCCCTATTTTCCAGAAGATAGGAGGGAAGCTCTCTGGCAGAGTCAAAGGACGTGAGCCATGTTGTTTAATTTCTATCTGATCACAAGCAAGTCATTTATCACTTAACTTTTCTCACTTTTATCTCTCAACATTTTTTATGTTAACTTTTTTCTCACTAAACACTTTTATCTCATTTAACATTTATCACTTAACAACCCCCAATCCGTCATTAAAATGATGGGGATGGATTAGACAAAGTCCCTTCTCCAGGTTTACAGCAATTCTGTATCACAGAGACATGGAAGATCCTAAGACACAGATAGAACTGAAAGGGACATTAAGCATCACCTATCATGAGTTCTTAACCTGGAGTCCTTACACCTATTTTGTTAACATTTTGAAGTTATATTTTAATATAACTCATTCCTTTTTAAAGTCTATGCATTTTATTCTGTCTTTAAAAATATTATTCTGAGGAGGGTTCCATGGACTTCATAAGACTACCCAAGGGGTCTAAGGCACAAAAAAGATGAAGAACCCCTTCTCCAGTTCAGTCTCTTCATTTTACAGAAGGAGGAAACAGAGGCACAATAGTCTTTTCCTTCTGTGAAAGTGAACTCACACAAAGGCATACACACACACACACACACACACATTTCCATCTCACCAACATTGCCTAGAATCCAACGAGAAAACCAACTCTTTTCATCCATCACATTTCTGTTAACTGAGGAAAGAGTCTCCTAGTAATCTGAGTTTGAATTTTATCATCATTTTAAAATGAGAACAAAAATGATTTGGTTTTGGGAGGAGTGGGGAAGAGGCTGAAAAGTCAAAAACTGGGTGCCTTTGTGAAAGAAATGGAGATCTTCCTCCTCCAGGACTCTTCCCCAGTGGTTCCAATTGCCTAGGCAAGAGCTTCTCTAAAAGATGCCACACCTAGGAAAGTAAATCCCCTACTGCAGTATGAAAGGAGCCTACAGAAGGAGCAGGAAAAATAACCTGGAGGATTATAAATAACCAGTTCTCCACATTCACAGACACACATTCTGTGCACGTAAACCTCCCTGGCATTAGCTGAGTTCCCTCTTTCACTGGGGAGTCAGACTGACAAGGATGCACTGTTAGGGAGAGAGAAGTAGTTTCATGTGAGCTGAAGCAGCTAGGGGAATAGCCAGGAGTTGGGGGTCAGCAGGTGGTCCCAAGTTGGCTTTTCCCTTTTGAGGAGCTCCCTTCCTTCCTCTCTGGCTCCCATCCTTCCTCCCTCTCTTTCCTCCCACTGTACATTTTGGAGACATCTTTGTGGTCCCAAGACACATCATGCTCATTCAGGCTCTGCATCCTGCCTGGAGAGAGAATGCCTCATCTTTGCTCTGTGATTGCCATCTTGTGGCCAAAGAAAGCCAACGTCAACAAGCTGTTGGGAGAGTTATCATGGGAACAATTCCAGAGCGGCAATCAGGAAAATCTAGCACCTCTTCGGGTTCTAAATCCAGCCCTGCCTCCCACAAGCTGTGTCATTTCCCCTCTCTGGACCTTAGGTTCTTTACCTGTAAAATGGGAGGGAGCAGGGCTAATAATTTCCAAAGCTTTTGACAGCTTTAGTGCTTTAGAAGCAAACGTTTTCCCAGAAGTTATTGGCTAGCTACAAGAAGTAATGAAACTAGAGCAGATGGTAAGGAACCGAGGACTCTGTTGAAACCTGAAGGCCACCTGCCTAAGCTCTTGCTCAAGTCATTTTGTCCCAAATTGGCAAGAGCCCTCATATAACTCCTTGAGCCACTGAATATCTTTTTTTTCTGTATTTTCCAAGATCAGTTTTCAATCCAACAAACAAATCCAATCCAATAAGCATGTATTAACCACCTCCTGTGTCCAAGGCATTGTGCTTAATCCAGGCTGACTTTCCCCTCTTGTCATTTAGTATGGCTCTAGGGCAGTTCTCTACCAGGATGGCCAATGGGAAAAGTGGAATAGAAAAGAAAGGTAGAAATAACAGAAAAATACACTGATATGCCCAAGTGGAAGTGATCACTCTTATCATTTGATCTCATAGCATTTTTATTCTTATTATATGCACATGCACATATATATACATCCAATTTAATATAATAGGAATCAGAATAAAATTATGTGATGTATACATATATTTGCACACATGTGCATGTCTCGTGTCTTCCCTTGAAAGGCCCTTGAAAACAGAGACTGTCTTGTTTATCTTTGTGCCTCCCGAGTGCCTAATACACTGTTTTGCACCTAGTGGGTACATCATAAATAATGAATGAATTAAAAATGGATAAACAAAGGCAAACTATGAGACTATATCTGTCCTTGTTCCCACTCTTTTCAAACAAGATCATTTAATTCATTTCTAAAGACAAAGAGATCATTTGGGGATTTTCCCTAGTTTGGTATTTTCTCTGCCGTGCTTCCCCCACACTGACACAAATAATCAAGAGTGGACTGTAGTGATGTGAACTGAATTGCAACAATGTCCTTCCCTTGTGTTCATTAAACACTTAGAAAAAAGAAAGGTAAGGAACTGTATGTTCCTTAAAGAAAGGAACTGGGTTGTAGGGTGTTTTTTTTTTGGGGGGGGCAGTGTTCTTTATATCCCTAGATTTATATCCCTAGATCTGAGCATCATGCCTTGTTCTTTTCTTTTCTCTTCTTTTTTTGTTTGGATCTATTATTTCTTCAACTAGGGGACTCTCAGTATGGAAGTTCCCTTTAGAAGTTGGTGCCAAGGGGCAGCTGGGTAGCTCAGTGGAGTGAGAGTCAGGCCTAGAGACAGGAGGTCCTAGGTTCAAACCCGGCCTCAGCCACTTCCCAGCTGTGTGACCCTGGGCAAGTCACTTGACCCCCATTGCCCACCCTTACCACTCTTCCACCTATGAGACAATAAACCAAGATTAAGGGTTTAAAAAAAAAAAAGAAGTAGGTGCCCATCAATTAAGGAATGATTGAACAAATAATGGTATATGAATGTAACGGAATTGTAATGGAAGTGTTCTGTTAACAAGTGATCAAATTTGACCAGTTGAATGAGATTATAAGGTCCAGACCTTTATAGCAAGGGTTTACTTTTCATGAACTAAATATGTATGCTAAAATAATAATAATAAATAATAAAGGACACAGGGATCTCCAGCAAAGTGTTCAAGCAATGCAAGACTAAGGAGACTAGAAAATAATTGTTCACAAACTCTACAAAGAATCTTTTCCTTTTAAAGAAGTCCAATGAGTCTAAAGAGTCATTTGAGTATTTTTTCTGTATTTGTTCATGGATTTCTGAAGCACTTTATAATAAAGGTATTGTCCCACACCTGATAGCCATATTATACATTGAGTAACTTTGCTGGAGGAGACCATATTACACAAATCTGTGTTGCCAAGGATATGCGCCAAACCTACTCAATATTTTAGAAATTTTCCTGGAAAAATCCATGTTTGGGCAAAATGATTAAAAACAAAAACTTTATGACCACAGAACTCAGCCCAATCTGTCTAAGTCCAGTAACTTTAAGAAAATTTCTATTTATAGATGATAAAATATTGTTGCACTATAAGAAATGACTAATGTGAAAAAGTCAGAGAAAATCTGAGGACTTCCCTAACCTAATGCAGAATAAACAGAACCAAGAGAAGAATGTACATGATGAGTGCTAAAATGTAAATTTGATATTTACTAAATACTGAAATAAATTCTGAAATATTTCAGAATTAATCATTGCAGTCAGACATCAAGATTTTAGAAGACCAACAATTAAGTACAGATTCCATCTCCTTTTGAAGAGATGACACCATTTAGGTGGAAAGTGAGACATATAATGATGGTCAAATAAAAATTATTTAATTTTATTTGCTTTGCTTAAGAGTACTCTTTGTTACAAAAAGAAGGAAGGAAGGAAGGAAGGAAGGAAGGAAGGAAGGAAGGAAGGAAGGAAGGAAGGAAAGACACTATGCATCAAGAATTACTTAAAATGAAGTGCTTGATGTGACATCTCTTAGGCTAGAACAAGCCTTACATTAGAAGCTCTCCATCTCTTCCACAAAGGCACCGGTTTTCCTATTGACAGTACTCTGAGAAATTTGAAATAGTAAAGATCACTCCCAGCTAGGCTGGTTAAGAAGCAGTGGGGCCAGCCCAACTCTGCTTCGGGGGAATAGAGGTCCCGTACCTATGAGCCAGAAAATGGTCAGGAAGAGGGAATGAGAAAAGTAGGACAAGAAATAAATAGGAGTTTTCATGGGGAAAGTTACCAATGTTAGTTTAGACAATGTCTGAGAGACAAGTGGAAAGCCTTCCTAGGTAAGCAGGTAGCAGAAACAACTTATCCAAAGGGTTCATATCAAAAGCAAGAAATGGCAGGAGCAAAATGAGATATAGTGAACAGTTCATGAGATCATTGCTTTCTGGGACATTAAGGACTATTTCATCTAATTCTTTCATTTTACAGACAAAGAAATTGAAGCACAGTGAGATGACGATCTCTTGCCAGGATCACAAAAATAGTATCTGAGGCAGGATTAGAACCCAGGTCTTCCTACCTCCAAGTCCAACACTCTAGCCTCAATGCCATGCTGTAGTGATAAAAACTGAATGGGAAGAAGAATTAGGGTCCATGGGACAAAGTCTTGAGTGAAAAAAAGAATGAGAGAGATAAGCCAGAATCTAGACACAGAGCCCTTCCTAGTCCTCTCCTAACCATGGTTATACTCTCCAACCATCTCCACCAATACTGGAAACTTGGACTCTACCCCTGAGTCCCCTGGCTCTTAAAGGTGAACTTTCACAGGTGCTGTCTTGCTTATTTTTATGTGTATTTAGACATTTAGCATTGTTCCTGGTACCTTGTAAACACTTAATAACTATTTTTTCAAACCATCCTTTCTCAACCAGTCCATACCACAAAATTACACATTTAACTACACAGTGTAACCCTGGCTTCCAATCTGAATCATTTGCATAAATCTCTCCTCCTTAGTGGAGAGAATAGTAACTCAACACCTGCATGAAGGGAAATCAAGAATTTTTGGCCCAAGAGCTATTGGAAAGGAGAGAAATTCTTCTTCCTTCCTGCTTCCAAGGAGAATACAGGCAGTTCCAGACTCTTTTCAGTACACGAACCTTAAAGAGAGAGATTGGAAATGTAAGGGGAAGCCAGTTTCTCAATATGCCCTCCTGATCTCCAATTTGCTGCCTTAGAAATTTCGGGTCATTTCCCTTTAAAATCTCTCTCCCTCTCCCCTTTCTCCTCCTCCTCAACCTTTTCCTTTCTCCCTTTCCTCCTCCACCTCCCAACTCCTTCTTCTCTCTCTCTGTCTTTATCTCTGTCTGTCTCTTTGTCTGTCTCTGTCTGTCTTTGTCTCTCTGCTTCTGTCTCTTTTTGTCTGTTTCCTTCCATCTAAAAAGCTCATTCATACTCTGTGTTTTCTGGTAAATTCTAATCTGTAGAACTCCATTTACTATCTGCTTGATTGGCGGATTTATTTACTAGTCACTGTTTGTGATGATCTTCTGTGTAACTATCATTTTAGGAGTTAAGTCTAGGAATACAAGCTTAGAATACCCTTTTCCCTTTGAGGGTGGTGATCAGAGAAGTTAGTGGCATAAAACTAAAAAAAATCATTCTCTTAGGGGGACATCAAAATATAAATCTGGTTCAGAACCTCTTCTTAGAAAACAGCACAACCAGCCTCAAGACCCCTTCTCTTGTTCTCCTTTAGACAGGAATCAAAATCTCTTTGGAGAAGGCTGAGGGAGATTCCAAAAATATCTTTTAATGCCTCCCTGAAAAGCCTCATCTAAACAATCTATGTGGACATACACATAACCTACATGGGCAACATATACTGTACAAAGTCAGCCACTGATGCAGTCAGTCTGGGTGCCCCCATGTTTTAACCATAATTGACCTTTGGGTGTATGCAATAGTCAGCTTTCAGGAGAGGGCTCTCTGCAGGTGCGCCAATCCTTAGCAATAATTCCTTCTTCTTAGCACTAATCCCATATCCCAGTGACTTTGTAATAGGGGAGGAGCTGGGGTGACACTAATCCCATCTCAATGAAACCATGTACCAATCAGGATTGTCCCAGTCTCATATGGAAATTGTCTTTCACTCTCTATAAAAGCAGCATGGTTTGAATTTGGGCCATGGGCTCCATTCCTTGGTGGGCTAATAAACTCCTTGTGTCTCATTTCCTGAGTTGCCCTTAATTGAATGGGATGAGACGCAAGCCAAGATTACTTTAATAACCTCACTTACTGTTTCACGTGTATTAGTCTAATCTCTCCAATTATGAGAGCTGCTTTCAAGGTATCAATTGCTACCCCATCGTGGAACTATCCTAGCATCCCTTGTTGTCCCTGATTCAGTATTTTCTGGCGTTTTTTCAGTTAAATCATATGTCGTTATTCTGTCATTTCAGTCACTTCTGATTCTTCATGACCTCATTTGAGGTTTTCTTAGCTACAATACTGGATTTGTTTGCCATTTCCTTCTCTGTTTCATTTTACAAATGAGAAACTGAGGCAAAGAGGGTTAAGTGATCTGCCCGGAGTCACACAGCTAGTAAGTGTCTGAGGCCAGATTTGAACTCAGGAAGAGGAGTCTGCTTGACTCCAGGCCCCACACTCTGTCCTCTGAACCACCTAGTTGCCCTTAAACTATATGGAATTCCCCCAAATAGGCCAAATAAGTGGGTCTATTGCTTTTAGCATCTGATTCTTTAGAAGATCCCCTTTAAGCCTAATGAGAACCCAACATCTCTCCTATAAGATCCATGAGGTCAAGAAATGCATCTTATCAATCTTGTTAATAGAATCCTGCCTACATCACTGTCCTTGGTATTATTGTCATTGCCAATTGACAATAAAATAGTATAAAAAGAAAGAAGCTTGGACCTAGTATCAGAAGGCATGCTAGCTATGCTTTTTTATTCCCAAGTCACCTTGAACAAGTCGCTTTACTTATCTGGGTCTTAATTTTCTCATCTATAAAATAAGGATATTAGATTATACAACTACTAAATAATACTACTACATTTAGTAGTAAATACATAAATAAATACACAACTACTAAATAATACTACTAAACAATAAATCATGGGACCCTCAACTTCCATCAGCAGAGAACTTTCATCTTCAGAGAAGAGACCAATAATTGATGTGACTAGACTGAAGAGGAAGCTTTCTATAGTTAACGTGACAGGACCTCCTTGATGAAAACAATACTATACCTTAAAGGGAGAGGAAAAGAGCGCCTCTCAAAATTTTTTCTAAATATAGCATAGATTTTGGAACATAGAAGGTGGAATTTGATTTTTTGTGCTGAAGAAGAGCTGAAGAACAGGCTTTTGAGATTTTAGCAAGAAGGAAGGTAATTGTAGGTGACCTGACTAGACTATAAGACAAGAGAAGGTAAAAGAATGAAAATTGGTGGGAATAAAAGGACAATAGCACTTCCAGACTTCAAATTATATTATAAAGCAACAGTCGTCAAAGTTATTTAGTACTAGATTTAAAAAAAACAGGAAAGCAGATCAATGAAACCAAATAGAAAAAGAAGAATCAGAAATAATTGAACTCAATAGCCTAGTGTTCAATACACCTAAAAACATAAATTACCTAGAAAAGAACTACCTATTTGACAAGAATTGCAAGGAAAAAATATTCTGGCAGCAATTCCTTTTAGATCAACATCTCATACCATATGTCATAAAGAAATCAAAATGAACACATGATCTGAATATGAAATATCATAACACAAAAAAATTAAGAGAACTAGATCAGACACCTTTCATAGCTATAATCAAGGATAGGCAGCTCCCTGCCAAGCCTTTCCCCAGGAGGCACCAGGGTCCAGACACCCCTCAGAGTTAGTGCCCCAGCCCCTCCAAACCCTATAGGTTCACTTGGAAGCAAAAGGCCACTAGTTTTTTATCCCGGGGAGGATACCAACAACCCAAATCAAGAAAGCAGATCCTTTGGAGAAGATGTAATAAGGATGCCTGCAGAAACCACACACTGCATCAAAAGATCCAGAGTAAACTTTGGGATATAATGAACTGAACTGAAGGGGGTTGAACATATTTATTCTGAATGTAAATGCTAATGCCAAAGGGGAATGCCTCCTAATTGGCTTTTTTATCAATGTGTCTATCAATCATTTTTTTTTGTTTTTTCTTTCCCTTTTGTCCCAATATCGTTGTAATTTCCCCTTTGTAAAGTGCAATATTTTATACCTCTCTAGTAAGAGAATTTTTAGTGATGTAAGCTGGTTATGTGAAATGATTCACTGGGGAGACTAGGCATGTTAATCTCCCCAAACCCTCAATTGGGAAGATTTCAACATGCTAGCTCCCAATAGAATCATAAGGGGGATTGTGTAAAGGAAACCACTTCCTCCCAGAGTCATGAACTTCCTACTCATCCAACCCATCCTATTTGCATGCTTGCATCCATCATGTGAACACTCCAAACAGAGGTCACAGGTGAAGAGTATTAGGAACACAACCTGGAACTAAAGGTTACAGATCCAGGTCAAAAGAGAGGATAAAAGAAGGGTGTGAGGGGATACTTGCTCTCTACTTCCCTGGATGGTGGCACAAGAGACTGATGAAAAGTCATACAGGAGGATCAACTCATGGTCAGACTTAGAGTAGAAAAATAGGCTTTAAACCTCTATCTAATTGCTTTCTTTACTTCAAATGATTATTAATAAATTCTACGGAAACTATGAACTTGGAGTTTTAAATTTAATTTTAACAGAATGGAAGTGGTTACAAAGGATATAAAATATAATTTTGATTATGTAAAATTTAATAGTTTTTACATGAACAAAATGATACAACTAGGATAAGGGAAACAGTTGCCTGGGAAAAAATATTTTATATCAAAGGTCTCTAGTAAGGGTCTAATGTACAAATTGCATAGGCAATTAACCAAAATATATAAGACTAAAAAAAAATTCCACAATAGAGAAGCTGTCAAAGGACATGAACAAAGAGTTCTCCAAAGAATTACCAACTATTAGCAACTATGTGAATGAATGCTCCAAATCACTAATAATATGAATCACAAATCAAAATGATTTTGAAGTTTCACCTTACCTTCAGTAAATTAGCAAAGATGGCAAAAATTGGAAATAGTCAATGCTAGAAACATTTCAGAAAGATGAGCATACTTATGCAGAGGTATGATTTGGTTCGACCATTCTAGAAAGCAACTTAGAATTATGAAAAGAAAGTGTCTAAAATGTCCATACCCTTTGACCTAGAAATCTCACTGTTGGACATATACCTTAAGTATGTAAATGATAAAAGAAAGGTGTCATGTAGACAAAAAAAAATTTTCAGCACTTTTAGTGATAGCAAAGACTGGAAACACTGCCTACATTTACAAATTAGAGGCCAATTGATTAGGGAATGGTTAAAACATCTGTGGCACATGAATGTAATGAAATACTACTTTGTTACAAATAAGAGATCTGAGCACTTCTCCCTGCTTATTTGCAAAGATGGAAGACTATGGATATGGAACACTGAAGACTTTGCCTATATGTTGTTTAGCTTAGTTCAATTGTGTTTTTTTTCTTTCTTATAATCCTTTATTATAAGGGATACCCCTCTGGGTAGAGGAAGAGGAAACAGTATACACTGAAAATGTAAGTAATGTAAAACAAAATATATTAATAAAATTTTATTTAAAAAAACAAAGAAGTGGGGGCAGCTGAGTAGCTCAGTGGATGGAGAGCCAGACCTAGAGATGGGAGGTCTTGGGTTCAAAACTGGACTCAGACACTTCATAGCTGTGTGACCCTGGGCAAGTCACTTAATCCCCATTCCCTAGCCCTTACCACTCTTCTGCCTTGGAAGCAATACACGGGATCGATTCCAAGATGGAAGGTAAGAGTTTAAAAAGAAAGACAAGAAATAAGGGAAGAGCATAGAAAAGATACACTCTAGCCTTTAACTTTTGATTCTCCTCTGGAAAGTAGAGCAACATCCAAACACAGTCCCTTCCCTATCTCTCTTACCCTATGCTAGAGATTTTTTTTGAGAATGCTGACTTTTATCTTCTGGGATAGCTAGGTGGCACAGTGAATAGGCTACTGGACCCAGAGTGAGGAAAACTCATCTTCTTGAGTTCAAGTCTGGCCTCAGAGATCTGCTAACCATGTGAATCTAGGCAAGTCACTTAACCCTGGTTGCCTCAGTTTCCTCATCTGTAAAATGAGTTGGAGAAAGAAATAGCAAATCACCAAGAAAAATCCAAATGGAGTCATGAAGAATCAGTCACAAAATAACAACAAACTTTACTTTCTAATGAGGAGGATAGTAGACATGAGGAGCTCATTTATTTTTCATTACATGAAAAACAAATTTTGACAATTATTTTCCAACATTTTAGGATTCAGATTTCCTGCCTCCCTCCTTCCCTCTTCCCTTTCCCAAGTTGATAAACAGTCTGATACAGGTTATAGCAGTGCTTTTATGCAATATATATTTCCATATTGCTCATGCCATGACAGAAGACACATTAAAGTCATTCTTAATAGAAATGTCTGTCTGGGGGGGGGGGGGGTGTGGATTCTAAATAATCACCTCACACCATTCAAAGTGTCAAGATGTTACACCCTGATATCTTACCCTGGTGAGGACACGTTTCTATTGAATCATTTGATCATTTGCTTTAGACAAAATGAGGAGGGGGAAGTCCTTGAACAATTTAAATATCTTTAAAAGTCTTTGGGCAAATTAAAGAGGTTTTCTAAAGAAGTATGTTTCAATCAGTTGAGGAAACATGGCGGAATATCTATAAAGTCTGTTGGGAACTAAAGATCTGAGCTTTTAGCACCTTTGTGTTGTAAGTCTACAGACAAGTCCCTGAGAAAGAATTACTTGGTAGAGGAGGAATAGGAGAAAGAATGCCCCACCACCTCACCTGAGTTCAAATCTAGACTTAAACATTTATCAGCTGTGTGACCCTGGGCAAGTCACTTCACTGCCACCTGCCTTAGTTTCCTCATATGTAAAATAGAGGTCATAATAACACCTGCTACCCAGGGTTGCTGTGAAGAGCAAATGAGACAACACTTATAAAATGCTTAGCACATAGTGCCTGGAACTTCATAAATGCTTGTTCTCTTCACCCCTTCCCTCTACTTATTTTTAAGTTATGTATTTTCCTTGTAAATGGTCGCTTCTAAAAAAATTTTTTAAATAGTTATTCCCTTAATTAAGTAAATATCCTCCCTTTTGGTTATATTTATGAGAAAGAAGGAAGAATTTGAAGAATTCCTATTATGTGCCAAGCTCTTTACAAATATTATCTCATCTGATCCTCACAACACTCCTTGGAGGAAGGTGCTATTATTACCCCCATTTTACAGCTGAGGAGACTGAGACAGATAGAGGCTAAATAACTTGTCCAAGATCACACAGCTAATCATTGTTTAAGGGCAGATTTGAACTCGGGGCTTCTTGACTCCAGCCCTAACTCTATCCATTGTACTATATGGCTGCCTATTTTACTTTATTCAGCATTCTCTTCTTACACTTAATGCTACAATCAATTTTATCCATCATTCTCAATTATCACAATATTTAAATCACTTAGTTCTTACAAGTTTTACTATCAGAATAATTCCTTGTGTTTTTCTAATACTTTTCAGTTTTTAAATTATGTATACAGCCATGGTCTCATTTGGACTTCCCAACCTCCCTAAAAGATAGATGAGGTAGATAGTAACATCCTTATTTTACCAATAAGGAGGCTGACCATAAAGAAGTCACCTACCATACCTAGTAAGTGGTTCCAGTGCATAGTGCAGTGCCTGACACACAGTAGGTGCTTAATAAATGTTTATTAATGATGGATTAACTGAGCTGTTCTCAAATTCAGGTCTTCTGATCTCAAACATAGTGACTACTCTTTCCTTTTATCTTTTAAACCCATATCTTCTGTGTTAGAATGGATACTCAGTATTAGTTCCAAGGCAGAAGAGCAGTAAGGGCTGGGTAACTGAAGTAAGTGACTTGCCCAGGGCCACACAGCAAGGAAGTATCTGGGGCCAAATTGTCTCCCAGCCTGGCTCTTTATTCACAGAGCCACCTAGCTGCCCCCAAAATAGTGCCTTATTAAATTAATTTTAAAGCCATGTGTAAATAAGTTCAGATAACCTAGTATCTGCTGAGTTTATCAGTACAAAAAGGAGGTAGACTGTAAGGATTAACAGGTGGGGCAAGCAAGGAGTGATTGCTGGAGGCTTGTATTGGTTCGCCAGAGCTAAATGTTAAATTTTCACTGTGCAGGAGAACATTGTACACAGTAATCGCAGTATTGTACAATGATCATCAGTAAAAACTTGACTCCTCTCAGCAAGGCAATGATCTGAGACAACCCTGACGGACTTATGTCAGGAGCTGCTCTCCACCTCTGGAGGAAGAACTGTTGGAGTTGGATGGTTTCTAGTTTGGGGTTTTGCTTTTGTATGAATGTGCTCTTACAACAATGACCAAAATGGAAATGGGTTTTACATAATAATAAAAATAATTTTTTAAAAACAAAGTGAGAAAGTGGAATGAATTCTGAATTTCAAAAAAAAAACAGAATAAAATAAATTTCCAAGTCAACATTCACATCTTGGAAATTGGCAGATGTAATGAATTTGATTTATTGTTTTGTTCATTGTCTAGATTTAAGAAAATTATGGAGAAAATGTTAATCAAATATTAATATTGGGGGCAGCTGGGTAGCTCAGTGGATTGAGAGTCAGGCCTAGAGACGGGAGGTCCTGGGTTCAAATGCGGCCTCAGACACTTCCCAGCTGTGTGACCCTGGGCAAGTCACTTGATCCCCATTGCCCACCCTTACCAATCTTCCACCTATAAGTCAATACACAGAAGTTAAGGGTTTAGAAAAAATGCTAATATTGAAGAAAATGTTAATAAATTCACTTAATAAATGCTTTTTTATTTATTCTTGGTGCAGGCTAACAAACTTAAGTGTGTTACGTGTCCTTTTTCCCAGAGATCCAGTCACTAAACATTGCCAGTACACTGCTGTTTAAGGAAGTTTAAAGTTAGTTAGAGAAAACTTTTAAGCAGAGGTAAATGTCGACCTACTCCACAGAAGAATTAATAGAAAAGGATCAGCAAATCTTAAATTGTTGTAGTCAATTAAGTGCCTAATAGTGGCTTTCTGATAAAGAGAACAGGATGAGACATTACAAATTGGAAACAGAGTTCTCTTTGTTGCCGTTTTGTGATTAGCCACGTAGAACATTATGTCCCTGTGCTACTTCCCAGCCCTGACTCCTGTCCTGAGTCCTCTGTGCATCTCAGTCCTGCTTCAGCATGAAATATGAACATGCCACAGTTCTGACAGCCTCAAAACCCAGAGGCCGTAACTTGGACAAAATCCCAGTTTGAACTGTGAACAAGATGGCCAAGATATCTAAAGTTAATGGACAGGGCTGGAGTGATTTAGAAGCCTCCTGTCAAACCAACAGAGACAAGTTCCCTGAAGTAAAGCAGAGCAAAAAAGAGGAATAGAGAAGTTTTGGCATCAGTCATGAGAAATGTAAGTGTGGTATAGTAGAAAGAGTGATTAGTCAAGAGACATTGGTTCGAATCCCAACTCTCTCGCTAATGAACGAGTTCTGTAACCTTAGACAATTTACTTTTCTAGTTTTTAATTTCCTCATATATAAATGAGGGCGTTTGACTAGGTTTCCTCTAAGGCTCTGATGAACTCTAATAGTCTTTTAATCTACAAGGGAAAATGCTCCTAGAAAAGGTTTCTTCCATGGATAGACTTCCAGGATTCTCTGATTTGGAAGAGAGAAAAAAATTACACCTTTACTTTCATTAACTTTTGGTTATCTTTGTAATCCTATGTATTTTATTTTATGTGCTTAAAGACAGTCTTCTGAGAATAGGTCCATCCATAGACTTCTCCAGACTGTTGAAGGAATAGAGGGCGCGCGCGCGCGCACACACACACACACACACACACACACACACACACACACACACACACAAATTAAGGATCCCAGTTCTCATCTACCTAAACTTTTATATAGAACATTAGGGGGTCCAAGAAGTGCAAACAGAAAACTCAAATATAGTACAACTCTTCATCCTGCAGCTATTTAGAAAACAAAGTTTCCAACTCCTTCAAAGTCAATTGGGCAAATCTGGTCATTGCATGGGTCTTCTAGGGACTCAAGTCATAGCTACTTCTTTCCTTCTTTTCTAATTCTATCCCAGTCCCCACAGTATCACCCAGGGGAATCATCTCTCATGGAGATTTGACCAGCTAACTGGTTCTGCAAATGCTACAGCATTTCCCTCCTTAGCAGTCACAGCTACTAAAGACCAAGAAGACGAAGTTCTCATTGTTGTTTTTCTCTTGGTACTGTCAAATGGCTAAACATCAGAAGTATACATGGTATAATTAATTGAAAAGATGCCACAGAAGATGCATTACCACCTGCTTTGCTGCTATACTCAGAAGACTATTGGTCTTTTCCATTTTGCTTGCAACTAAAATATCTTTTTAGACTAGGAATTCCTTGAGACTAGAGACTTGCTTTTCCATTTGTATCCCCATTGCTTAGCATAGTGTTTTACACACCATCCTTAATAAATACTTTTTCATTCATCCTTGGAACAGGTTAGGCAAAATGACCTCTGAGTCCAACTCCAGTGCTGAGATTCTGAATCGTTTTGGATAAAAGGATGAATAGAAAGGCTGGTGTGATCTCATCATGAACAGCATGGTCTTGTCTCCTATATTGGTGAGAGCTAGAGTCTAGATTGAGCTTTCTGCCAGAGACAGACTTAGTATCAAGAGAGACCCAGCTTTAAATCCCACCTCTGACACTTAACTGGTTTCTTCATCTACAGAATAGGGGCAAGACCTGTGGCACTTTCTTCACAGGGTTGTTGAGAGGATCTAATGAGATGATATCTAAAAAACACGTCATAAACCTTAAAGAGCGAACTGTCTTTTAATAATAACTCTCATTTCCTATTACTGTACATGGAAAAGAACAAAGAGAAGAGATTATTCCATAAGCCCATATGCACGTGTCCCATCACCCCGGAGGAGTTTCTAGTCTGCAAGACTATATGTTCACATGATTGAAGCAATTCAACAAGAAAGGCATGCCAAAGAAAAAATATCTTTGTACAAATGTACAGAGAATTGGGATAGAATATCATGTATAAGGAACAATAAGAAAGTCACTTTGACTAGAACCTAGAGAGCAGGACAGTAAGGAAATGACAGTCAGAGCATAATAGGATAGACTATTGTTGTGTTATAAGAAATGATGATACAGGGGGAATTAAGGAGCTTAGTGGATAGAAAGCTAGACCTGCAGGTACAAGGTCCTAGATTCAGATCTGGCCTTAGACACTTCCTAGCTTTGCAATTCTGGGCAAGTCACTTAATCCCAATTGTCTAGCCCCTGCTGCTCTTCTGCCTTGGAACTGATATTTAATATTGATACTATGACAGAAAGTAAGGTGAAAGGAAAGGACAGGACAGAACAGGAGAAAAGAAGAGAGGGAAAGATAGAAGAGGAGAGGAGAAGGAAATAAATGATGCTTATGATGTGAGTCTTATTTTAGAAATTCCTTTTGTTGTTGTTATCCAATAGGGAGGACAGTGGGAGAGAGAGTTTATGAATGAAAATGAAAGGAAAGAAAGAAAAGATAAAGAAAAAAAAACCTTTGAGACCTTCTAGTCAAACTCCTTGATTTGACATATAAGGGAAATTGATAGTAATGAATAACACTAATAATAATAGTATTGTGAAGAAATAAAATACCTAAGTAGAACACAGTTATATGCTGACATTGCACAAAGTCACACTAGAGAGCCCCAACTAATGTTGGATTCATAAAGATAGCTAAAATGCTGGAAACCTAGCTGCAGAAACCCAATATTAACATGAAGAATCTAGATAATTAACTAGAAACCATTTGCATAACTTAAGTAGAGAGCATTGTCAAGTCAAAAATACTTAGCTCTAATTTGTTTTGTATTACTCTAAATAGCTAGGAGGATCTATTTCTAATGAATTGGAGTGAAACATTATTGTGGGAAAATAAAATAAAGAAATAAAACAGTTATACGGCAACATTACACTCAGGCCCTCAAGTTCTGTTAAAGTTGTTCAATCATTTTTCTGTTGTATCTGACTCTTCGTGATCCCATTTGGGGTTTTCTTGGCAGAGATACTAGAGCAGTTTGCCATTTCTTTCTACAGCTCATCTTAAAGAAAAGGAATTTGAAGCAAACAGGGTTAAGTGACTTGCCCAGGGTTTCATAGCTAGGATGTATCTGGGGCCAGATTTGAACTCAGGAAGATGAGTCTTCCTGTTTATAGCTCCAGCACTCTTCTTAATTTCAACCCCAGCACTCTATCTACTGTGCCATCTAACTGCCCCTGTTAAGGTTGGATTGATGCAATTAGGCATCTAGATGGTTACATAGAAATTTCATAAATGACTTAAGTAGAAGCATCACCAAAAGTTCATGTCATTTACTCCAATGCTTTGTATTGGTCAAATAGCAAGAAGTATCTATTTCTTCCTGATGGCAAACTTTTACTATAAAACAAGAAACAAGTAGAATGCACTCATAAACTGATATTGCACCAAATCACACTGGATAGTTCCAGATGATGATGGATTGATTCAAAAACCTAGAAAAATGAAAATCTACTTGGATTGTTAACACTGGAAAGTTCTAGATAACTAAAGGGAAATAACATACATAACTTAAATAAAATACATTGATAAAATTCCAGTTTATTTTCTCCACTGTAGTTTGAATTGTACATAACAGAAAGGGTGTGTCTCTAGCAAAAGAAATGAAATATCACAAGAAAGCAAGATTAGCAAGTAGATCATAAGTATACACTGATATTAGACAAAGTCCAGTTGGAGAGTTCCTACTGTTGTTCATCTTTTGTTTTGAAGAGGACCAATGACTTTATGGGGTGATGTTTTGAATTGCCAGTGGAGTGTATTTAAGTGAGACAGAGTTGAACAAAGCTGTTAGCCTCACTCTCTCTTCCAGAGACATCAAAGTTCAATGGCAAGACAAGAGTCAGGACAACTGGCAATGGCCCAGGATGCAGAGGATGACCTTAGTGTCTTTGATGTCTGGCCAAGCTCTAAGCACTCCACAGCACCTCCTTGTCATATTCATAGCCACTGGAACAAATTGTTCTTATCTGCCCATTCTGCTGAGGAAAGTCTTCACATGCTCTTGGTAGACATCTTCCTAACTCTCCACTGGGTTTCAGGCTTGTCAGTTACCCTCAACCTTCAGAGTTCCTATTGATGATGTATTGATTCAAATAGGAAGGAAGGAAGGAAGGAAGGAAGGAAGGAAGGAAGGAAGGAAGGAAGGAAGACTAAACAGCTGATCTGGTCAATTAGTATTCAAGATTGGTTTATCAAATCTGAGTGGGTCTGGAGGGCTAACAGAAGTAGAAGATTGGGCTTGAACCCTTTGGATATCTTTATTTATCACTCTGCCTAGGCTGTTTGGGGCAGGTACTGAGATTAGTTACAGACTTTTTTTTTTTTTTAACACAAAATTATAATTTTTTAGAAGGAAAAAAAAAAAGCACCAAACCTGAAAATAAGCAAGAGTAGAACCTGGGACCAGAGAAATCTCTGCTCCTCTTTTTCCATATCCAAAATCATTATGTGGAAGCAGGTTGGTTAGAAAAGAGGGCTCAATTATTGTGCCTTCTGTGAGGATACAGAACCCTCAATCTTGTGAGAGAGAGCTATAATTCCCAAGACCTCATGAACGATCTCTCAGGCCCAGGTTATACCTACCTTTCCCCTTCTTGTTTAAAGAAGGAGATCTAGGAGGCAGATTAGGTAAAGATTCCCCACAATGACTTGCTTATCTTTCTTCAATTCTCCTATCCAGTCTCAATCCAACCCCTACTAGGCTATGAGATAAGACTGGTCCAGTGAGGACTGTTAAGGAATACTTCTTTCCCTTTGGAGAAAAAGACCTTAATGCCCTTTAAATGTAGGGGTAGCTTTTCCTAGGTCTCTCTCACTTCTCTTTCACTTATTACAGGCTATGTGTATGTGGGTTTTGCTTCATATCTTTCCTCTCAGTCCCTAACTAGGTGCATTGTCCACTCTGTAGCCAAACATATGTATCTAAGTTGTAAGGGTTCTGTTCTGTGACTTTTCTCCTTTTCATTTCCCTTTTGCATACCTGGCATTAACTCATATTGGGGCTACTGGGAAAGGAGGAAAAACTCACTGTCTTATTGGTTTTGAAATTTTAAATTTTGTATATGTAATCCATCCTGTACCTTTGTACTCTCCCTTTCTCCCACAGCTACTGGTGTAAATAAGCTGCAACTTCTGGTTATTTAAAAAAAGTTTATCACCTAATACAGATCCTGGTGATGCTCAGTGCCTAGCTTTCAGTCTCACTCTCCAACCTAATTCCTGCCCTCGTAATAAGGAAATTCAATATATCTGCATAGTGACGCTCCTTCAAATACCCTAATTTTCAAGTTTTCTTAATCTGATCAGTTCCCATGAATTACTACTCCATTCAGCAACACACTAAGATGGTCATACCCTTGGTCCTGCCATCATCCAGAAACGTTCCATTTCCATACTCATAAACTCCAAAGTTTACCTCATCATATTATTTTATTATTTCCCCTTTTTCTAACCCTCTTCTTCATTCTCACCATGACTTCCATTCATTTTACCTCTCAGTTCTTTCTCAGGTCACCCCTGTACTGTGCATAATTTCGTCCCTTTCCTATTTCTGCCTCTTGGTGAACCAACTCAACTTTATACTCTCCACGGTGGCTATGTCAAAATTTCTTGTTTCTCCACAAGTCTCTCATTGTATCTTCTGTCCTCATCTTCTCTCCTGAGATTCTTCCCTCATATTTCATGAAAATAACTGAAAATAACCCGCAGAAAGCTCCTTCTCTGCTCATCTGACATCACTCAGACATCTTCCCCCATTACTGTCTCTTTCACTCTGTTTGGATGAAGAGATGACCCTTCTTTTTGCCAATGCCAATTCATCTACACACACCTTGTCCTTTTTTTCAGTTCTTAACCTTCTAGATCTCTCTACAACATTTAACACTGTAAATTACTTTCTCCTCCTGGATATTATTTTAGATTTTCATGATACTGCTCTTTCCAGGTTCTTTTGCTCCCTATCTGACTGCTCCTTCCCTGTGCCCTTTGAAGGATCTTAATCCAGGTCATATCCATTAATCAAGATGATCCTCCAAAGTTTTGGCCTGGCCCCTTTTCTTCCTCAATACTATCTTATTTGGTCATCTCATTAACTTGCATCAGTTCAATCATTATCTATAGGGAGATAATTCTGATTTATATATCTAGCCCTCTCTCCTGAGCTGTACTCCCATGACACTAACTGCTTCTTGGGTATCTCAAACTGGATGTCTGACCATGTCCAAAACTGAACTCACTACCAATTCTTCCCTACTGTTCTCAAGGGTATTATCATAATCCCAGATTTTCAAGTTTAGTCATCCTGGTCTATTGATTCATCCCATATCAATAGTGATAGCAATAAGGACAATAGTATTTATATAAAACTTTAAGGCTTGCAAAGAGATATATGCATGCATATTCTCATTTGATCTTCATAATATATGATCTCACATGACTCTGAGATATTATCATCCCTACTTTACAAGTAAGGAATTTAATTCAAAGAGGTTAACATGGCATGCCCAAAGTGTAAAAATTGATACTCAGATTAAGTAGCTTTCCTATAGAAACACAGCTAACTAGGATCACAGGATTCAAATCCTGAATGCAAGTCTAGCACTACAGCCACTACAACATGTCAATTTACTGATACAGAAAAACAGTAAAAATATCAGCTTAGTCAATTACCTTTTCCTACAGAAATTTAAATAATGTAAAGCAATTGCCACAACAAAAATTAAAAGAGCTTAGAAACTTTCATAACTAGGGAACTAATCTCCTTAAACTATATGAAATGATAGCTAAGGGTAATACAATTTTAAAATATAAAACCTTTTGCAAAATGTTATACAAATAGATATCTGATTATGAGCAGTCTCATCACATAAAATAATTTTTAAAAATTTGAAGAGGGCAGCTGGGTAGCTCAGTGGAGTGAGTCAGGCCTAGAGACAGGAGGTCCTTGGTTCAAACCCGGCCTCAGCCACTTCCCAGCTGTGTGACCCTGGGCAAGTCACTTGACCCCCATTGCCCACCCTTACCAATCTTCCACCTATGAGACAATACACC
>NC_058133.1:186343953-186373200 GCF_016433145.1 Gracilinanus agilis
AGGAGAGAGGGAGGGAGGGAAGGAAGGAAGGAGAGAGGGAGGGAGGGAGGGAGAGTAACATTAATATAAAAAATAAGAAATATCAATAAAACTTTAAATACACAGAAGAGAGCAGAAGGAGATTCAAAAGGAAAAATAAACAAGCAGAACAGTACTGGAAATGCTTTATATTTAACATATACTTTTTAAAATCTTTATAGAATAGAAATCAAAATCATATATGATCTTGTTTTTCTGTTTTTCCTTGCATACGTAAATGTCCCTGTATGTTTATATTCATTAAATTCATAGTAAAATATTTTTGAATCAGTTAAATATTAGTACCAGTGAATAAGGTACTTAACAACAAAATGGCATTGCCCTTCACTGGAGAGTTCCAATTGATTAGTTGGATTGCTGTAAACAGCTGGAATACTGGAAACCTAGTTGGGGAAACCCAATAATGCAATTAGGAAGTTCAATAGCTACCTAGAAATCATGTACCTAACATAAGTATATTACATTGTCAAAAATCCAACTGGCTCACTTTAATTTGTTTTCTATTGCCGCAAATAACTGAAAAGCCTTCTTTATAGTGAATACTGCAAAATAGTATTAATTGGAAGGAATATAATTTAGCAGAATACATTTAAACGATGGCACATAATAATCATCTAAAAGAAAATTCCAAATAATATTAGATTTCTATAATACCTGGAATATTGGAAACCTAGCTAGAGAAAACCAGTATTTCCACTAGTAATCCAACTAGTTAACTAGAAATTATTTACATAATTTGAATATATCTTGTCAAAAGTCCAACTAGTTTGCAATAATTTGCTTCATATTACTCTCTAAATACATTTTATTGTTGTTCAGTCATTTTCAATTACATCTGACTCTTCGTGACTTCATTTGGGGTTTTTTTTGACAAAGATACAGGACTAGCTTTCCATTTTCTTCTCCAGTTCATTTTACAGATGAAGAACTGAGGCAAACAGGGGTAAGTGATTTTTCCCCAGGAGCACATAGATAGTGTCTTAGGCTCATTTGAACTCAGGAAGATGAGTTTTCCTGGCTTCAGGCTGGTCACTCTATTCACTATACCACCTAGTTGCTCTTCTAAATTCATAGAAAGCTTTAAATCTAGCAAATGGAGTGAAATATTATTATTAGGAAAAAAGATTCTTAAGTGAATATAATTATAGAGTAGCATTCCATCAAATCCCACTAGAGAATTCCAACTGATTTTGGATTGCTGAAAAGAGACGGAATATTGGAAAAAAGAAACTGGAGAAATACAATGTTACTATTAGAAATCAAAATAACTAATTAGAAATCATTTACATAATTTAAAGGTACCTTGTCAGTAGTCTAATTTAGGGCAATTCATTTATACTCCTTTAAATAACTAAAGGACTTTAATTCTAGTAAATGGAGTGAAATATTATTTCAAAGAACCAAACAAGAAGGCAAGGCACTAGAACAGGTTATTACTCTCCAGTCATTAACCCCACAATCTCACGAATCACCCCAGGAAAGCTACTTACTCCTGTATCCTCGATTTCCTCATCTGTAAAATGAGCTAGAGAAGGAAATGGCAAACCACTAAAGAATTTTTACCAAGAAAATCTCAAATGGGGTCACAAAGAGCAGAAGTAGATAGGCAGTGCAGTGGATAGAAAGCAGAGCCTGGAGTCAGGAAGACTCACTTTCCTGAGTTCAAATCTGGCATCAGAGACTAGCTATGTGACTCTGATCAAGCTGCTTAGTCCCATCTGCCTCAATTTCCTCATCCATAAAACAAGCTGGAGAAAGAAATGGCAAACCACTCCAACATCTTTGCCAAGAAAACCCTAAATGGGGTTATGAAGAGTTGAACACAACTGAACAAGAACAACAAAACTCATCAATTATTTTGTTGCTACCCACATCAAATCTCTGCAGATTTCCAACTTTTCACCTCTAGCATTTGTTACCTCAGGTCCCTCCTCTCCTAACTGGTAACTGTCTCTCCTGGAGCCATTCTTTCATGAAAGCCCTTGTTATGCCTTGCTTTACTCTCCAGCTATTTCTTCTACAATCTCATCAAATGTCTTACAGTTATGCCTCTACCTTTCTTTCCTCCATTTATAGAACCATTAATCATGATCCAAATCACCTTGGCCATTGTTCCCTGATGGGGCGTACCAATACGTTCCCAACTCACCCCATTCACCATCCCTGTATACTTCTGAACCAAAGTGCCCCTGCTTGGCCACCACTCCCCTTTGTATTATTTCCCCATTAGAATTTAAGCTTTTTGAGAGCAAAGATTATCTTTGCTTTTGTATTTTTATCTCCAGGACTTAGAACAGTGCTTGGCATATAATAAGTATTTAATAAATACTTTTCTTTGATTCAATCATTCATTGCTGCAAACAGATGCAATACTGAAAATCTATCTGTAGAAACCCCATATTATTATTATTATCTAGCTTCCATTGTCCAGTACTGTAAAACATATTATTCCTTATATCTCCACTGACAACATTGCACATGAGAAATGCATACAGGAAAGGAAAGGTAATGTGGTGTTGAAATCATTCTATATCTGGAATCAAAGGACCGGGGATCAAATCCCAGCTCCACTCTCTGTTCTTTTTTTGACCTTGGGCAAGCTACTACACTTCTTTGAGTCTCAGTTTTCCCATCCATAAAATGATGACTTCAGATGTTTTTTCCAACTCTATAACCTTTTGAACCTATACAATTACCAAAGAAAATGCTGATTTTTTTAGAAGCCTGGGCCAGCTCCTATCACTGTTTCCTAACACTTGTCCTTAGAACTTCAGCTTATCCTGAAACACTAATAATGAGTTCCCTTTTCAGGTACAACCAACACACATGTACCCATCTTGATCAGAGCTTTAAAAAAAAGTGAGACCTTCTGTACACATATTTGAAAGCATTCCCAGAATTAATTTCCTCAACCTCAAACCAGAACTCTTACTTCATGAAGGATAAGGAACTGAACATCAATCCAGACTAGAAGCCACTCCCCAGAGATTTTAACTCTTTCACCTACAGAAGCTCTCATCTTGGAACCCCTGGTTCTGACTGGTCATTTCAGATAGAAATATGACTATTCCTGGCCACAGTCATGCTTCCCTAGGCATCTTTTCAGCATCTGTTTCCCACTAGCTGCAGGGGCATTTTGGTTCAGAAGTATACAGGGATGGTGAATGGGGCCAGTGGGGAACATATTGGTATGCCCCATCAGGGAACAATGGCCAGGATAGTTTTGATCATGGTTAATGGTTCTATAACTGGAGGAAAGAAAGGGTAGAGGCATAATAGTAAGACATTTGATGAGATTATAGAAGAAATAGCTGGAGAGTAAAGTAAGGCATGACTAGGGTTTTCATGAAAGAATGATTCCAGGAGAGGCAGTCACCAGTTAAGAGAGGAGGGGCCTGAGGCAACTAACTAGTTATATGACCAGTGGACCACAAACCATTCCTTGAAGTCCTTCCTATACACCATTCACCTCCACCCTACTTTCTAGTTTAACCAAATCAACTCTGCCATGGTCCCTGAAAAGTATATATCTTTGTTGATGAATCTATGGCATGCATGTTGGAAGGGACTGCTCTCCTCCTTCTTTCCATCGAGCCTGAGGACATTTCTCACTTCATCAGCCCTTCTGCCCAGAAGCCCAATGGGAGCTCTTCCTCCCTTCCTTTCTCTGAGGTAAGAGGGTGGCTCACATGTGGCATGATGGTGCAGTTTGGGCAGTTGGTCTCTAAAAGGCTAGCCATCACTGGTATTAGTCAGTCTGCTCCCTTATGGCTCTGTTCAGCATCCTTGAAACTACAAGCTCCCTGGCTTCCACTCTCCTATATGTGATTTTTGCCTCCATTAGAATTTAAGCTCCTTAAAGGAAGGAATCGTCCTCATTTTCATTTTTGTATTCTTTATACTTAGCACAAAACATGGCACATAGTAAGTGCTTAATAAATATTGGGAGATTTTTTTCATTCAAACGACAATTGCCATAGTCTAGTCCTGTTTGGCCACATCTGTTTCATTATTGTCTTCCTTGGAATTGAATTGGGTTTCTCCCACTTATGTAGACTGCTCAGGGATCTGTTTGGTTATTTTTTTATAGCTCCAGACTTCCGTTGTCTATTCACCTTGCTTCTTCTTCCCTGAATAATTTATTCAGCTATAAGCAGATGGGAAGAGTCCCTTGCTCAGAGTCATCAATGACAAAATAATTCATCACACAGAGTCTCCTGCAGCATGTGGACTAGCCATACCTTCACTTACTGCTCTTTTCAGTATCTTCCACAACAAGGTGGAAACCTCACTCTCATCTTTGGATATAGTTAGGGATTTGACATCAAACCGCGTTCTCTGAAAATCTCAAGTTTTTCAGAAATCTGGCATCCACAAGCATTCAAATACATTTAGCAGAGGGCTGGTGCAACTCCTTTGCAACACAGTTTAGGAATTAAGTGAGGATGGAGAGGTTTTGCAGATGATTTGGGAGCTGTTCAGGTTAGAAGAATGCTATGTACTATCCCAAAGAGAAAAAGAAAAATGGAGATGGACCTGTTTGTACAAAAATATTTATAGCAATGCTTTTTGTGGTGGCAAAAAATTGGAAACTGAGGGGATGCCTTTCAATTGGGGAATGGCTGAACAAATTGTGCTATATGATGGTGATTGTGCTATAAGAAATGATGAAATGGTTGGTTTTTATAAGAACTGGAAAGACCTCCAGGAACTGATATGGAGTGAAATAAGTAGAACCAGGAGAACATAATACACAGTAACTGAAACACTGTGGGATGATCAAATGTAATGGCCTTTACTACTAAGAGCAATGAAATGATCTGGGGCAATTCCAAAAGACTTAGGGAAAAAAATACTATCCACCTCCAGAGAAAGTTGGAGTAGAAATGCAGATTAAAGCATATGACTTATCTCGTGTTTATCTGGGTGTAGGAATTGAGGTTTGGGTTTTAAAAGATTATTCTCTTACAAAAATGAACAATATGGAAATAGCTTTTGAGTGATAATACATATAAAATCCAGTGGAATTGCTTATCAACTACAGGAGAGGGAAGGGAAGAGGGGAGGGAGACAACCTGACTCATGTAACCTTGGGAAAATTATGTGTAGATTTGTTACTGGAATAAAATTAAGAATTTTTTTAATAGAGTGCTGAGTAGTTTCTGGGAGCTGATTAGATAAAAGCAGAATCCTCCTCTGTGCTGGGCTTCTCAGAATACTGTTATTTAGTGTTTTAAATAGGAGAAACTCCTCAGGAACTTGCAGCTCAACTGTTGCCCTCTGCTTCCCTCTCTGTCTTAAAAAAGAGGAAACTCTGCTCAGAGACTGGACAGCAGATCTGAATAGCTTTGCCATTTTCCTTTTAACAGAACTAGCAGCTAAATGATAGAATGGATAGAGTGCTGGACCTGGAATCAGGAATACTTGGATTCAAATCCCCACTGTGTTATCTTGGTCAAGTCACTTAACCTCTGTTGGCTTCAGTTTCCTTATCTGTAAAGGACCTACCTCACAGGATGTGAGGACAGAGTGAGGCAATATATGTAAAGTGCTTAGCACAATTCCTGGAACATAGTAGCTGCTATAGAAATGCTTCATCCTCATCCCTTATTTGTCATTGAAATAGTTTAACACTGTTTCAGCTCCCAGCCAAGGAAGCCAACTTGGAAAGAAAAAGCCTTCTCTAAGGGCTGCTATTTCTCTAAGAGTATAACATTGGGATTTTAGTATAGCTTCCATCACCTGAGAAGAGTAGAGGAGCAGAGGCTTCACCCAGAAGGACAATGGAGAGACCTAAAACAATGTTGTCCCACCGGGGAGATGCATGGTATAGATTCTTCCCTAGAGAGACTAAGGACAAGAATACTACAGGTATGGGTTGTAAATTGTCCTAGACCATTGATGATGTCCTAAACCAGTGATGGTGAACCTATGGCACGAGTGCCAAATATGGCATGCAGAGAACTCTCTGTGGGCATGTGGCCACCCCCTCCCCCACTCCCACCCCATTAGTTACTAGAAAAGCAGACAGACTCTGGGGGAGCTGCTCCCCTCCCCTTTCCACTGTGCCTGACATTTTTTCCCATCCTCCGCCCCCTCTGCCCAGCAGCCTAGTGGGAATGCACAGGGGATGAAGTGAGCAGCTCACAGAGCACTCACACCACTCCTCTCCTGCTCTCTACTCGCTGAGGGCATTCCTCATTTCCCCCACCCCTCTGCCCAGCAGCCCAAAGGGAGTGCTTCCTCCCTCCCCTGTGTGGGGTAAAGGGGAGAGGGAGGGAGAGGCACGACACTTGGTCTTGAGGGTGGGGTGGGGTGGGGGCAGGACCAGGCACTCCATCTCTAAAAGGTTCACCATCACTGGCCTAAGCACATGTTTCTCTACTCAAGTACGTGATTGATAAGTTTCCATATGTTTGTTCTCACTCTCTCAGATGAATACTATGTGTAATGGTGGGAAAGTATGGCCCTAGGCATTTGTGGCTCTGTGTATGTATATATGTATGTATATATTTATATGTACATGTATATATGCATATTTATATGTGTACATATAATATACATGTTATATAATACATGATCATGCAATAATTAAAATTGATTTAATTAAATATAAGCATTAAAAAAATATAAGATTGTCGCCTTTTATAAAATTAACTCAAGTCACGAGTCTGTTAACTGCTCTTAACAATTTAGTTTAATAGAGATATAGTAAAAGAAAGAAATGCAGGAAGGAAGTAGAAAATATTGCCTAGCTAGATACCCTATAATTTCTGTCTGAAGAAGTCCAGCTCGCCACCCAGCAAGGGCTCCCTCACGTCCTGATCTCCCTGTGGAGTCGTGGTAGTCTCTTGAGCCAGGAGTTCTCATGGTGTCTTCAGCCAGGGTTCCACCAACATGAGCCTCTTCCTTGGGCTCCCGTCACTCACCCAGCAACCCTCTCCAGAGCAGAAAGCTCCAGCCCAGCACACGTGGAGAAGTCTCTCCAAAAAGCCTAGGAATCAATTTACCTTCTTTTGGCTCTTGCCTTTTATAACCCTTTTTCCACATCACTTCCTATCACTCCCCCACTTCACAGGAACCAATTACAGCTTCCCAATTTGCCTAGCACTGGGGGGGGGGGGGATAGCACTGTTGGGGGGGGGCAGTGTTTGTAGCCTTTGGAGATGTGAACTCTCTTACTTAGTGTTAAGTATCGGTACTTTAAGTTCTTGATTGATTAACTCAAAATAGACAAAGGGAATAAAGAATTCCCTTTCACAATCATGATATAAAATGTCCATTATCACATAATTATAATATATTTATATCTAATATTAGCATTAATAGTATATCTGTTGTGGGAAGCATACACGTAAAATCCTCTTCTCTCCAAACTCATTGCTATTACTCTAGTTTAGGTCTTTAGCACCCTTACCTGGGCTTTCATAATAGCCTTCTAATATGTCTCCCTGCCTCAAGTCTTTCATCACTCCAATCTGTCCACTGCAGAGCTGCCAAAGGGATTTTCCTAAGACACACATCTGACCATGCTCCCACTCTATAATTCCGGTGTCCCCCTAGTACTTCCAGAATTGAACATAAACTCCTTTCTTTGATTTTAAGACTCACTATTATCATAACCTTTTTGTTTTTCTTCCATTTTATTCCTTCCCATGCACTCTACAATCTAATCATGCTTTTTGTTCCTTACCCATGATGCTTCATCTTCCATCTCCATGAGTTTTTTTTTTAATTTTTAAACCCTAATATGCTTCTAGATTAATTTTTTTATTTGTTATAGGGCTAGGCAATGGGGGTTAAGTGACTTGCCCAGGGTCACACAGCTGGGAAGTATCTGAGGCTGGATTTGAACCTAGGACCTCCTGTCTCTAGGCCCCTGGCTCTCAATCCACTGAACCATCCAGCTGCCCCCTCTCCATGAGTTTTTACATTACCCCATTGCTGGAATGCTCTTCCTCCTTATCTTTGCTTCTTGGCCTCCCTATTTTCCTTCAAGATTCAGTACAAGTTGGGCAACTGACTAGGTGGATAGAGTGCTGGGTCTGGAATCAGAAGGACCTGGATTCAAATTTGACCTTAGATGCTTCCTAGCTGTGTGACCCTGGGCAAGTCACTTAACCCCCATTGCCTAGCCCTACTTCTCTTCTGCCTTGGAATCAATATAGATGGAAGGTAAGGATAAAAAAAAATTTTAATTAAATATATACATATGTATTTCAGATTTAACATGGTAGATCAAACACTGCTTTGCTTGTCCTTTGCTAGGAAAAATATATATATATATATAGTATGTATTATGTATATTCCTTTTAAGGAAACCTTGGAAATGAGCCATATCTAAACTTTGCTATAGAGATTTTCCCTGAGACTTAGGGACGTAATTAGCCAGAGTGTGTATAAGTCTGATTCCCTTCTTTTGGGGATCAGGTTCCCCTAGGATTGAATCCATTTCATCTGAGTCAAAAGACAAGGACCTTTATGGGAAAAGAAGCCTTGAGTTGAAGGTAACAAAAACAATTTCTAGAAAATAATATCCATTCATATACCATAGAGAGAGAATAGCACTTTACAATTATAAACATCCAAAATTGCAAACATATCCTTATATAAATTATTTTAAAAGAACACCAAACCAGATATTATGGAAATTCATTGTAGCAGTCATAGTTTATCTGTCTGGTAATATAATCCCAACCAGCCACACCCAGTCAAGTGGCTAGAGAAACTACCTAAGTATGTCTTTTCAAATGTTGTTTCCCTGCTAGAGGGCTGCAAAGGGAAAGAGTTCTAAACTTAGAATGAGGAAAATTCCTTTCAGCTCCTTTCCACACTTGTGATGCTAATTGTGGATCACGTGAAAAATAGGGCTAAATGGGTCAAATTAAAAGGAGCTGGTGATCTTTGTCCTACTTCCACTTCACCCAAAAATAAATAAATAAAAGAAGAAGAAGAAAATTACAACATTGCAAAAATATGGGAAGTCCTTTGACATACAAATGCTGAAGCAGTTCTAGAAAAGTTTTGGGGAAAAGCAACTGATGTCAACCAAAAAATTATTGAAGAAACTCAGGGAACTGAGAAGTACAGAAGTGAGCAAGGACTCACACCAAGGAAACTGAAACAATTTTCATCTTTCCCTAAATCAGATCTTTCCAGTGGGTTTCAACCTTTACTTGAAGTGGATTCCAGGAGAAACAAACATGCTTATGTGTATGATCACCTAAGGTTCACACCATTTGAGTTAGGATAATTTTGTTGTAAAAGGCAATGAAACCATCCTTAAGATTTAACTAATCCAAGGAATTAAGACTCAAACCATTGATGTCCCTTCTTGGTCACCAGAATTTAAAAATCCAGAAGACAAGATCCATAAGCCAATTCAACAACAGAGGAGGTTTGTCTAATTGAATCAAGATTGCCTGACTTCTTGGGGGAGGCGGGGAGGAGAAAGGAAAGAAAAAAAGATTTTTTAAAGTTTACTAGTGTCTTGTTGAATGGGAGTGTTTCAAAAAGAAATAAGGTTAATGATAATCATATCAAAACTCACCAGTATATTTACAGTTTTATTTTGGGGTTTGGGTTTTATATGAGTTTGCTCTTTACAACAGTGACCAATATGGAAGTGAATTTTGCATGATAATAAAAAATAAAAAGAATTTTTTTAAAAGAAAGAAAGAAAAGAACATTGATGAATCATTTAAAAATACAAATAAGAGGGTAAAAGAAAATGCAGAATGGGACCTAGCAAAATAGCATTCAATCTACCATGTTAAATTCAAAATATATATGGTCTAAAAGCTGTGTGTAATGAAGATTCATAATTTCAAATGTGGTCCTCCTTTTTTTATTCTTTGAATGTGGAAATGTTCATGTTTGTTAATGCTTATCAAGTTCATAGTAACGAACGAGGAAACAAAAAAAATTTAAAGCTATATTCTTGCTAAATATCCTTTCCATATATAGTTATAGTTATAGTTAAGTAAACTTAATTTTTATCAGGTATCAGATGGTCTTTAAATGTCCCATTTTGTACTGATCCCACATCTGAACTTGATTCAGATTTAGCCCAAAACACACTAATACATATTCTAAAACTAAAATCTGCTTCATTAAGTCATCCCTAACTCTAGTTCCCTTCATCTATTTAGATAGTGAGACTTCCCATAATTGGGTTTACCAATGATATAATCACTTTCTAAAAAGAAAAATCACATTCTGTGAGATTTCCTTTTAACATATTTAGGAAGTGGACCTTACAAGTCTACTTCTTCAATTCCCAGGGCCATGAGCTAGCTGCCTAATTCCCTTTTCATCTGTGTTTCCACAATCTAAAGCAAGTCTTCATTAACAGCACTCAGGATGCCCTACAGTCCAACACCTTTAGTTTACTGAAGAGAAAATCTAAACTCAAAAAAGTTCTCTCTCTATTTTTATAATCAAGCCAAAATAAGCTTCCTGAAGTCAGTTCCCAGTAGATCAGGCCACTGATATTCTCTGATCACCTTAGGCAGAGGTCGGCAACGTATGGCTCTTGAGCCATATCTGGCTCTTTTGAGGGCCAGGTATGGCTCTTTCTACAGGAGCCATAAAGTCAATTTTTTTTCAGGCGCTGTTACAGGAGCGCACTGTGAGCACTGTACGGCTCTCATGAAATGACATTTTAAAAAATATGGCGTTTATGGCTCTCACGGCCAAAAAGGTTGCCAACCCCTGACCTTAGGAAATGAAAAAGAAGAATATTCAGTAGAGTAACTTCAGAAAAGATGATTAAAAGCCTTTTTTTTAAGAAGTATGCTTTATTTGCAAACAGTTGTGTGCACAGATAATAAGACAATTCCATGAACTTCATCTTCAAGCATCACAATATGATGGCAGCAAATGATTTTCCTGATTCTATGCAGAGTCAGACCAAGGAAACTGGACAGATTTTCATTTTTCCCTAAATCGAGTCTTCATAGAAGCTTCCAGACTTTGTTTGAAGTGAAAATCTAGGGGAACAGGTATGTCCATGTGTAACTGATGTAACATCTGTTCCCCTGTGCCTAGCAGGAGTGAAGAAAAGAAAGGACCAGAAGAGAAGAGAAAAAGGCATGTTTTTCTGTCTTTCTTGCTTCAAAAAACAATCCCTTTTCTGTTTGCCCAGCCCTGGGACACGATGGGACAAAAGCTGAACAACTGTTCTTCATTTCATCAAGTTAAAACAGCGACTAAGCCTTGACAACAAGTCCATTGACTAGGACCATAGAGTTTAAGTAAACATCAGAAGACTACTTCATTTTACAATTGAGGAAAATGAGGTCCATATAGGTTAAGTGGCTTACACAAGGTCAGATGTAGAAGCTATGTTTCAACCCAAGTTCTCTGAGTCCAAATTTAACCCACTTCTCCAAAACAATACTTCCCTACTATTCAATTCCTCCCCACTACCACCCATTTTTACAGAATAAGAAACTGAGGATCAAGGAGAGGTAGTGATCTGTCTAACGTCAACCAGCTAAGTTATTTCAGAGCCTAAATCAGATTTCAAATCACCTGACTCCAGTTGGGGGAAGGCTGTCTGGTCCGATTCAGGTAAGCTGCTCATTTAAAGAATTATAGGCACTAAACAAATCTTATAAAATAGAGAAAATGATTAGGAGAAGGGATTAAACGGCCAGGAGGCAGGGGTGTCAGGATTTTTATACTTTAGATAAACAGATATTACATGACCAGAAAAAAAAAGGTGAGGAGGGGGACAAACAAGGAGGATTAAGCTGACTTTGTGAGGTGCCTTGGGGTCTGGGGTCTGAGCTAAGGTACATATTATTTGTAACATATTTACGAGGGTACACATACGTGCTCAAGCCCCCCATCATGAAGGTGGGTGAAATGCATGTCTTGGTGAATCTATTAACGTTTGAGGTTCAGACAAAGGGTATATACCAGTGAGGTAAGTTATTACATATTGCTGTGAGGAGTCAACATGTCTGGGGGATAAGCCAAAGGCACACATTTCTTCGAGGGGCTCAGATCATAAATGTACAGGATATAATATATGGATAGATCATCCTTGTAGACCTCAGGGTTTACACAGCTGCCTCGTAATTGCACCTGGGTTCTCCTCATTCCTGAGGTCGGAGGCCAGGCTATTTATTAGGTATCCTTCAGGGCTTAGGGGTCTCCAAGATTTCTGGGGGTCCTATGTCCCTTGACAACTCCTAAACCAGTATTCTTTGCCCTATGTGCCCTTAAGGGGTTTATTAAGTCACTGAAGAGTTAAAGCTTACACATGGAAATAGTTAAATAACAATAGTTCCTGCTTGGTGGGATATCCCCAAATTCATATAGTGAGTCCTCTGGACAAGGCCGGTCTAAATCATTAAAAATAATAATAATGATAATTAGCATTAATATAACATTTTAAGGTTTGTAAAGCACCTTACAAATACTATCTTATTTTATCTTCATAATATCCATAGGAGTTAGGTGCTATTAGTATCCCCATTTTACAGAAGAGAAAACTGAAGCACAATTTAAGTAACTTGTTCAAGGTGACACAACTATTAAGTGTATGAGGAAGCCTTGAACTCAGTTCTTCCTGACTCCCAAGTCCAGCCCTCTATCCAATGAACCATCTAGCTGTCTAGAATTTAAAGTATTCTCTGAGTCTGTACCAACCAACACTACTTCATGAGCCTCAGCCCACGTGTTCACCTTTGCTAGTCAGCCAGAGAATATGATGAATCAATAAGTCAGTCAATATTATTAAACACCTACTGTGTGTCAAGCTCTGTACTAAGCACTGGATTAAATCATCCAGTTAATGAAATAACATAATAAGAAAAATAAAAATAAAATATTTCCCCACAAACCTGTGCACCATCATCAGAGAGGATAAACACACAAGGGCACACTTTTGGGGAATGTGTGTGGGTACTACCTGTCCATGGAGGGGTGCACACTTAGGAACACAGGGGCCAAAGCACCCAAGTGGAGGGGAAAATACTACCTCAAATGCATTTGACTTGTCAGTGTCTACTAATACTAGCACTACACTTCTACTACTGGGCCATCTCTCTGTAGGCTTTGTAGGGTATGTAGTCTATGCCTATAAGGCATGGGAATAGAATGAATCCTTATCATTTCTAGCTCCCTGATAGTCTGGTGTGGCCACTACCACTGACCTCTGTGCTAATCTTGGAGTCCTGGCTGGTCCCTGTCAGGTGCCTAAGGTTTGGAAGTTGTGAAGCTCCTCCCTACTTCCAGCTTCTGCCTTTAGCTTGAGTCCCTAAGAGGGAGGCTACTTCTTTCTCACAGAAGCATGGGCTCTGCCTCGGTGGCTCTTTTGGCTAAAAGTCCAGAGCCTTTTTTTGTTGCACTTTTTTTAGAAAGAAGTAGAAACACCACCACTCAGTTATTGGATGGGAAAGGATGGGGGAACCTCAATGCTTTCTATTTATATATTTTTTAAAGATAATATATAGCATTCATTATAGCACTATAAAGGTTGCAAAGTATTTCACATATTTCACTTTTATTGTTTTGTAGGAGTCAATAAAGATATTTTTATGATCCATTTCTCTAAGCTTTGGCTAGAATGGGTATCTGCTATAAGGGTTAAAATTAAAGGGTTGGACTAAATTTATGAGAAATGTGGTTGCTGAAATTATTACTCAAGTCAGAATGACTTTTTATGGTAGTTTATTTATAAAAGGAAAAAGAGTAAAAGTAAGGAAATCAAAGAGAGAGTAGATAATTACTTCAGGCTGGTCCAAACCAGGCAAGGCTTCAGAGGCCCCAGCAAAGGGGGCCCAGAGGTAAATTAAACAAGGGTTCTAGACAAGAGGCCTCCTTCAAGATGAGGACCTCTCCAGAGGCTAGTACCTCCAGAAAAACAAACAAACAAACAAACAAACAGGAAAGGGAGTCAGCCTTTTTCACTTACCCATGTGGTAGTCCTAATGGAAAACCCAAGAGCAGTCTGAGGTCCTCAAGCTGGAGCTCCTCCAAGACCAAGTTCAAAGGAGCAAAAGCTGGTGACAGGGAGATACCACCATTTTTAAAGACAGTTCTTTGCATCATTTCCTGTGCCTTCCTTCCACTTTTATGTGGACCAATTGCAGCTTTAGCTTTGCTTCAGACTGCCCATGGAGCAGTCAGTCATTTTTTATTTGTCACTCACTAGCACACATGGGTCATAGACCTCCCAACCCCACCCCACCCACCACACCACCCTGCCATACTTAAGGATTAAGTGGGGGTATTTACACTCCTGGTGGCTAAAATTTAAAAAAAAAAAAAAAAAAAAAAGACAGAGGAGAGTTAATCCCATCTTCACACTGCTCTCCAAAAGGACATTTCTTTACCTATAGCAGTTCTTTTTGTGGTGGCAAAGAATTTGAAATTGAGGGTATGTCCATCATTTGGGGGATGGCTGAACAAATTGTGGTATATATTAATTTTAGAATACTATTGTGTTATAAGAAATGGTAAGTAAGATGATTTCAGAAAAAGCTGGAAAGGTCTGCATGAACTGATGCAGAGCAAAATAAGCAGAATTGAGAGAACATTGTACATAATAACAACAATATCATACAATGATCAACTGTGAAAATTTGTTTACTCTTGGTGATGCAATAATCTGGAACAATCCTGAAGGACTTATGACAGGGAATACTATCTACCTCTAGAGAAAGAACTGCTGGAGTCAGATGGATGCGCATCAAAGCATCCTATCTTTCACATCAGTGTACTTACAGTTTTATTTTGATGTTTTAATTTTACATGAGTGTGCTCTTGCAACTGTGATCAATATGGGAATGGGTTTCACATGATAAGAAAAATTTTAAAAAATGTTAAATACATTATTGTTTTCATTGTTTCATGTTTTCATATTTTCTACCATTAGATCGAGAACTCCTTGAGAGAAGAGATTATTTTTTGCCTTTTTCTTTGTATCTCCATCACTTAGCACAACACCAAATATATAGTAGATGCTTAATAAATATTTGTTACTTGACTCCTAGCCCTAAAGTCTATTAAACTGAGAATTTTTATCCATTCCCACCACCACCACCACCACCTCGTATCTTGTCACATAAAGATCCCTAAAAACTGTTTTTCTCATCTGGGAAACAAGCTCCAATCCCAGACTAGAAACTTCATATGACCTTGAATGTTAAAGGTCATATTAGTCCCCACAATTGGTCTGGAGAAAAGGGAGGTTATTGACGAGGTCCTAAGTGAGTTTAGCCCTCGGTTAGTATAAGTTACCCAAGGCCAGGAAATAAATATTGGTGAACTGAAGATACAAGTGAAGACCATTACAAGAGGTCCCCTTATGTCACCTTCTTTTTAACTCAGACAGGATAACTTCTGTTATCATCCCTTTATTGAAGCTGCTTTCTCACCATCACCAGTAATTTCTTTGTTGTGTCTGAATCCAATGGCCCTTTCTCAGCCCTCATCCTTATCAACCTCTCAACAGCACTAGAAATTATAGACCATTCTCTCCTTCTGAATACTCTCTCTTCCCTGGGGAAGAAAGTCTCAAGGAGAAAAAACAAAACAAAATACAGTTTGTACTGGGACACATTCTTTTATACAAATCATTTATATTCCAATGGGCTGATAGATTTGCATGGGAAAAGGTCTTGATGAATTCCTTGCCCTTCTTTTTGTTTTTAAACCCTTCTTTCTGTTGGCCCATCCTTCTTTCTTTCACTTAAAGAGCTAATACTACCAAAAACCATTCCCAACCCTTTCTGTCTTTTCATCTTGCCCAAATAAGTCCACCTGAGGAAGAGAATTAATTTTTAAAATCCTAACCCTAAAATTTTTACATGCGATTTGGAAACAAATAAATTAAAATATATTATGAGGGGAAACCCAACTAGAAGGAAGGGTTAGGGACTTTCCAATGAGATGGACAAACCTAAAGGTCTTTAAAGTTGCCCAAGGGGAGCAACAAGGTCTATCTGTGGCTAAAGTGCCAGTGATGTGGGTTGCCATGAAAAGCAGTGTCCTATTCACCTCACCAAGTGGCTATAAACAATCAAAGGAACATGGAAACAATAACTAATTGAGTAGTATGAGGCCACCTTTCAGATAAGGCATGTCTTACATGTCCCTTAAACTTACAATTATGAGAAAACTCCTTATATCAATCTTTTTTAGACATAACCTAAGTTAGCATTGGCAAAGTTTTTCAAGTTTGAGTGCCCAGAAGGCAAATTCAAGCTGCCTGTGAGTCCCTCCCTACCATCTCCCATCACCTGAGAGAGCAGAGGGAGGAAGTGTTTGCTTTGGGTGGCTGGACCATGTAAAAAAATGTCCTCGGGTGCTGAGATGGCACGGGTGCCAATACTTCGCCAACACTAACCTCAGTCCTTGGTTAAAGGTTGCTGAACAAGTTCGGGTGTTTCAGTTTCCCAATCAAGAAAGATTAGGTTTAAAAAATGCCCAATTTCCATAATCACTGCCTTCCTTAGAGCCTGCACAGAAAGAACAAAATTTGACTAAAAGTTGACCCAGGGTGCTTAATATGTGATTTTCACCTAACCTCCCCAATGTCCAAACAAGGTGAATCATGGGTAAAGTCACACAGACCAAAGTGAAGCATGGACAAAATAACTTCTGTTCCTCAGTTACAGAGAAGCTACTACACCCAAATAATCAACTCCTTCCCTGACAACCAATCAAGATAAAAAGTATTCTTGAAAACCCCTCATATACACCCCACCAGTCAACTCTCTATCCATTATCTCTATCACAACACTATAACTATGTTCTCTTATAATAAAACTTGTTTCCTTGCCATGGAGTCTGCCTAAGTTATCAAATTCTTTGTATACAACCCTAATTTTGCCACCCATATCATCAGACATGGAGTTGGAAGGTCCTGGGTTTCAATCTGGTGTCAGATACTTCCTAGCTATGTGAACCTGGGCAGGTCACAACCCCATTTGCCTAGCCCTTACTGATGTTCTGCTTTGCAAACAGTACTTATATTGATTCTGAGACAGAAGGTAAGGGTTTTTTTGGAGGGAGGGAACAAAGTTGACTGAGGGACCCTTTAGGATGCCACCTAGGCTATAGTCTCAACCAACAACACAACTGGAAACATGTTGACCATCCCTGAGACATGGTAGCCTGAACCATCTCATTCTAAAGGAGCTCTGAGACTTCCCAGAGTAAACAATGTTGGCAGCAGAAGAAACATGAAAGGGGGCAGCTGGGTAGCTCAGTGTATTGAGAGCCAGGCCTAGAGATGGGAGGTCCTAGGTTCAAATCTGGTCTCAGACACTTCCCAGCTGTGTGACCCTGGGCAGGAGGAGGAGGAGGAGGAGGAGGAGGAGGAGGAGGAGGAGGAGGAGGAGGAGGAGGAGGAGGAGGAGGAGGAGGAGGAGGAGGAGGAGGAGGAGGAGGAGGAGGAGGAGGAGGAGGAGGAGGAGGAGGAGGAGGAGGAGGAGGAGGAGGAGGAGGAGGAGGAGGAGGAGGAGGAGGAGGAGGAGGAGGAGGAGGAGGAGGAGGAGGAGGAGGAGGAGGAGGAGGAGGAGGAGGAGGAGGAGGAGGAGGAGGAGGAGGAGGAGGAGGAGGAGGAGGAGGAGGAGGAGGAGGAGGAGGAGGAGGAGGAGGAGGAGGAGGAGGAGGAGGAGGAGGAGGAGGAGGAGGAGGAGGAGGAGGAGGAGGAGGAGGAGGAGGAGGAGGAGGAGGAGGAGGAGGAGGAGGAGGAGGAGGAGGAGGAGGAGGAGGAGGAGGAGGAGGAGGAGGAGGAGGAGGAGGAGGAGGAGGAGGAGGAGGAGGAGGAGGAGGAGGAGGAGGAGGAGGAGGAGGAGGAGGAGGAGGAGGAGGAGGAGGAGGAGGAGGAGGAGGAGGAGGAGGAGGAGGAGGAGGAGGAGGAGGAGGAGGAGGAGGAGGAGGAGGAGGAGGAGGAGGAGGAGGAGGAGGAGGAGGAGGAGGAGGAGGAGGAGGAGGAGGAGGAGGAGGAGGAGGAGGAGGAGGAGGAGGAGGAGGAGGAGGAGGAGGAGGAGGAGGAGGAGGAGGAGGAGGAGGAGGAGGAGGAGGAGGAGGAGGAGGAGGAGGAGGAGGAGGAGGAGGAGGAGGAGGAGGAGGAGGAGGAGGAGGAGGAGGAGGAGGAGGAGGAGGAGGAGGAGGAGGAGGAGGAGGAGGAGGAGGAGGAGGAGGAGGAGGAGGAGGAGGAGGAGGAGGAGGAGGAGGAGGAGGAGGAGGAGGAGGAGGAGGAGGAGGAGGAGGAGGAGGAGGAGGAGGAGGAGGAGGAGGAGGAGGAGGAGGAGGAGGAGGAGGAGGAGGAGGAGGAGGAGGAGGAGGAGGAGGAGGAGGAGGAGGAGGAGGAGGAGGAGGAGGAGGAGGAGGAGGAGGAGGAGGAGGAGGAGGAGGAGGAGGAGGAGGAGGAGGAGGAGGAGGAGGAGGAGGAGGAGGAGGAGGAGGAGGAGGAGGAGGAGGAGGAGGAGGAGGAGGAGGAGGAGGAGGAGGAGGAGGAGGAGGAGGAGGAGGAGGAGGAGGAGGAGGAGGAGGAGGAGGAGGAGGAGGAGGAGGAGGAGGAGGAGGAGGAGGAGGAGGAGGAGGAGGAGGAGGAGGAGGAGGAGGAGGAGGAGGAGGAGGAGGAGGAGGAGGAGGAGGAGGAGGAGGAGGAGGAGGAGGAGGAGGAGGAGGAGGAGGAGGAGGAGGAGGAGGAGGAGGAGGAGGAGGAGGAGGAGGAGGAGGAGGAGGAGGAGGAGGAGGAGGAGGAGGAGGAGGAGGAGGAGGAGGAGGAGGAGGAGGAGGAGGAGGAGGAGGAGGAGGAGGGGCAGGAGGAGGAGGAGGAGGAGGAGGAGGAGGAGGAGGAGGAGGAGGAGGAGGAGGAGGAGGAGGAGAAGCACACAGAGCACTCTCTGTGAACACATGGACACACTCTCTGTGAACACATGGGCCACCCCAGAGTTCATCACTAGAAAAGCAAAGCCTCCCCCTCTCCCCTGATGGCATTTTTCCTATCCCCTGGCCCTCTGTCCAGCAGCCCAATGGGAGTGCACCAGGGATAAGGTGGGCAGCTCACATGGATGAAGGGGAGCAGAGCACTTATACCATTGCTCTCAACCTCTCTACCCTCACTGAGGACATTCCTCATTTCACCCACTTCTCCATCCAGCAGCCCAATGGGAGAGCTTTCCCCCTCCCCTGTGTGGGGTTAGGTGCGGCAGGGTGGGCTCAGCACTTGGTGGTAGGGAGAGACATGGCACCAGGTTGGGCGGGGTAGCACAGCACTCAGTCTGGGGAGTGGGGTGGAGGCAGGGCCTGACACTCCATCTCTAAAAGGTTCACCATCACTGCTCTAAGTCACAAGAACTGTATAGGTCCTAAGGGAAGGTGAGAGACTTACCAAATTTAAGGTTTTCTAGACTAGTAATCTGTGTTTTTTCCTCATTTGAGAGGTCAAGGTGTACCTCAATCTTATGGAGGTATTATAAGAGTAGAATCATTTTATAGAAACCTAGGGGAAGTGGAAATCATTGGAGGGGAAGATTCTTTTAAATATATAGGTTCCTTTTTGTATTATTTTAAAATCATGGATAATAAACCTGTTCTATGTTCTCTAACTTATTTACTTGGTACTGGCAAGGAAACTGAAAATACATTGGACTAAGAGTTCTTAACCTGTGTTCAATGGGTCTGTAGATGGATTTCAGAAGGTCCATGAAGTTGGATTGTAACTTCTAATTAAAATTTAATATTTCCTCCAATTATTTTGAAGCATTATTCTGATAATGCATCTATAGGCTTCATCAACCTGCTAAAGGAGTCTATGACACAAAAAAAGTTAAGCATCCTTACCTTGGAAAAATGCTAGAAATAACTCACAGTAAATTTCTTCTAGGTTAAATCTTGGGCTCTAATAATATAATACGTAACATTTATATAGCACTTCCTAAGTGCCAGACACTGTGCTAAGCATTTTATAATTATTATCTCATTGGAGCTTAACAACAACCCTAGAAGGTAGGTGTTATTATTGTCCCCATTTTACAGATGAGGAAGCTGACTTGAAATGTTTTTCTTAGGGTCACATAGATAATAAGAGTCTAATGATGGGTTTGAATACTCTGTTCACTGTGCTTCCTAGCTGCCTTAGAATATATTAGCACTTTGGATGTCTCCTACATTGTTCTGGGGTCTGTTTGTCCTTAAACATCCCATGGGTTGTGTCTCTCTAGCAGTATACAGGGAAGGGAGAAGGGTAGATGGTGCTTGGGACGGTTAGCAAGGCAAACCCCAGCCCTTATGTGAATACAACCACTCTTTCCCAACTCCTCCCTCAGGATTCAACTTTCTCTCTAATTCCTTCAGCTCTCTACCTTTGGGAATGGTTTTCCTTTTGTTAATCACTTTGCCATTATCATCTAATTTGAGCCTCACACCACCTTGCAAAGTAGGTGTTATTATTATTCCCATTTTACAGATAAAAAAATTGAAACAAACAGAGGGTAGGTGACTTGCCTAAGTTTGCATGGCTAGTAAGTGTCTAAGTCTAGATTTGAACTTAGGTCTTCCTAACTCCAAGCCCAGCAATCTTATCCCTTGGGCTTCCTAACTACCTACTTTTTCTTTTTAAGGGAAATTTTTTTTGAAATGTGGTCTAACCCCATATACTTCCAGGAAGAAAATGGAAATGTGAAACCCTTCCTTAGTGTACTAAAACAAATTAAATGAGCACTGCTTGAATATTTACTAAGGACTCTACAAGATGTGAGAGATTATGAAAAATGGAAGAGACAGAGAAGACCTAGATGGAGGAGAGACATCATCTCCCTTTCTCAAGGAACTCACAATCTAGCTAACAGTACCTGACTATCAGACATGAAACTATTTAAGAACAAAAATATTGCAGGCTAAGCCTCATTGAAGGACAGCTAGGAGGCACAGTATTTAGACTACTTATAATCAGAAAAACTCATCTTCCTCGGTTCAAATCTCAGACACTTGCTAGTGACACTGGGCAGGTCATTTAATCCTATTTGCCTCAGTTTCCTCATCTATAAAATGAGTTGGAGAAGAAAATGGTGAGCCACTCCAGTGTCTTTGCCAAAAAGAAACAAACAAACAAAAAAACCAAACAGGGTCATGAAGAATCAGACATGGTGGGAAACAACTGAATATACGTGAACGTGAACAAGCCTTATTGAGCAGATGCTATCTTCTTGGAGGGAAAGGAAGGAGAGGTCAACAAGGGCTGCAAAGTTTGATGGCAACCCAGACAAGGACACAAGTTCAGCTGTATAGCTCTGAGAGCAAGAGTCCCAGAAGCCTCCTCACAGGGATTTATGTCATAACCACAAAGAAATGACACATTCAGTAGGAACGTTGTTGCTGGATCCATTGAGGAAGAAGCAGCTCCAGTCAATGATGCAGCTGGAAAAGTTTCTTGATCTTTCTCTGCCTCAGTTTCCTCATCTATAAAATAAGGGGAATGGTATTTTACTCATAAAACAAACAAACCAAAATGAGGAAAATGCTTCCAAAACTTTAAAGCTCTACATAAAATCTTAGCAATTGTATTGATTATGGGAAGTGTGTTGTGTGAAACATGAAAGCACAGGTATTAACAGCTGCTTCAGGTTACAAGAAATTGTGCTTCACAGAGAATTGAAGTAGGTCCTACCTGTCAAACAGTGATTAAATGAACACAAAGATAGCAGGACCTGGAATCAAGAAGACCTGAGTTCAAGTCTGGCATCAGACATTCGCCAGCTATGAAATCCTGGATAAATCACTTAACCTCTTTCTGCCTCTATTTCCTCAACTGTAAAATGGGATTCATAATATAGCACCTATCTCTAGAGGTTCTTTATAAAGATCAAATGTGATAGTAGTTGTAAAAAACACTTAGTACAGTGCCTGGCACATAGTAGGAATGTGTTTTCCCTTCTGCTCCAAATACAATGTATTTCTCCCCTTTTTTCCTGACTGCTCCTACTAAGCTTTCCTCTCCCTGGCAATTTTCATTCTCTGTAAACTTTCAAGTCTGTAAAGCTCTTAGCACAGTTCCTGGCATGTAGTAGGCATCATTTAAATGCTTATTATTATTCAATTCTTCTTTGCCTCTGAACAATCGCGTAGATACCTTACCACTAAGCAGTTACATAGAAACAGGAAGCATGCTATGAAAAAGAATTTTTTTTAAAAGCAGAAACCAAAAACAGACGCTAAAGTTTCTTTCTGAGTACACCACGGGAAGAGAGAAGTGAGAACTAAAAATAATGCAGTTGGCACAACCATCGGAGAAATGAGCAAGCAAGAGAGGTTCCCACTGTCACTGCTGCTGCTACCTTCATTTCTGCTATTCCTTTGCCCAAAAGGTGAGTGAGACAGATCATTAGACTGGGAAAGGCTTTCTGGCACCAGCATGGGGAGAGGAGCTGGCAGCAGATTCTAGAAGGACAAGCTAGGAACCAGGCTCTCTACAGAACCTAGAATGAAGGTCGGGTCCTGCCGCTTGAGAACAGAGGACCAGAGACCAGAGAAAGAAATAAGATATACTTAAAAGAAGTCCAGATGTATCTGGGCTCAGACTCAAGCAACTAACTTGCCTTTGAAGGACTTGGAGAGAAAGAGTGAGTGATGGATCACCTTGACTCCCACTCTGAGTATGCTCCACCAGACTCCTTATGAAACTGTGAGTTAGTCAACAAACATTTAGCTAGTGCCAGCTCCATACCCAGGTTCTGTGCTAAGCTCTGAAGATATAAAGATAGTCCTTGCATTCAAGGAACATACAGTTTGAGGGAAAGAACTTACAAACAACTATGTACAAACTATGGATGGGACAAATTGGAAATCACCAACAGAAGGAAGCCACTAGAATTAAGAGGGATGAGAAAGGGCTTCCTGGGATTTAACTGGGATATGAAGGAAACTAGGGACATCAGGATGTAGAGATAAAGAGGGAGAGCATTCCAGACCATGGAAAGTGCCCAATGTGGGAAGATATCTTGTTTGAGAATCAGCAAGGAAGCCAATGCCATTGGTCTGACCAAAGCTGGGTGTAGTTAGATGTCAGATTTCCTTCTGCCTCTCTTAGGGGAGCCTAAGGAGAACAATGTCTTTTTGGCTGCCATGTTACCCTATTGACCCTTTTTTATTTGGTGGTTCATTCATGTCATTACCTGACCTTGTCTTTCTCATCTCATATCTATAAGCTTATTTTTTTAAAAAAACAAGAATGTAGAACTGTATTTTTGTTATTGTTGTTCAGTAGTTTTTAGCCATGTCCGACTCTTCATAACCCCATTTGGGATTTTCTAGGCAAAGATACTAGAATGACTTGCCATTTCCTTCTCCAGCTCTTTTTAAGGATGAGAAAACTAAGACAAACAGGATGAAGTGACATCACACAGCTGGGAAGTGTTTGAGGACAGACTGGCCTGGCACTCTAGCCACTGAGACACCTAGTTATCTCAAGAATGTAAGCTTCTTGAGAGAAGAGACCATTTTTCATTGTTTCTGTCTTTACATCTCCTGTGCCTATGCTTAGTGGGGACTTAATAAATATTTGTTTAGTTAAATTTCATCCAATTAGATTTGGTCCATAATTTTAGCGTGTCCTTTTCTTCTTGTATCCAGCCTTTGTCAGTCAACCTGTTGTAATCCCCAATTTTATACCAAACACCCAATAAACATTTATTAAGTACCTACTATGTGTTAGGCACTGTGCGTCATTTTCAAATTTGGCAAATTTGCCAAACATGATAATAATGATTCCTTCGTTCACTGATTGATCTGCCCCTAATCACCTATGTATTAATTAAGTACTATTTTTCTCAACACACTTTCAAGTCAGACAAGTATTTATTAAGCTCCTATTATGGACCACTTTGGAAGCACAGTGGATAGAGTATTCTGCCTAGAGCCAGGAGCCTGAGTTCAAATCTGACCTCATATAATTCCTAGCTGTGGAACCTTATGCAAGTCACTTAACCCTTAGCCCTTTCTGCTCTTCTGCCTTATTACTTAGTATTGATTCTAAGATAGAAAGTTAGGGTTGGTTTTTTCTCATTTCTATTATGTGTCAGAAACTGTGCTAAGTGATGGAGATATAAAGAAAGGCAGAAAAAGGAAGGAAAGGAAAGAAGATCCTAATCTGCCAGTCTAGCTACCATGTGAAAAAGGAAATGAAATTAGTTTTTTCTTGTTGAAAACCATTTCAATTTAATAGTCCTTACTTCTCTTTCTCCATGTCTATAAATTATCCCTTTTGCAATGTATCCTAGAATTTCATTGAGAATTGAAGTCAAATTTGCTGACCTATCATTTAGAGTCCAAAATTCAACCCCTTTTTTGAAATTTATGGCACTTGCTCTTCTTTTTTCCTACGATCACACTTTTTTCAACTCTATGATCTTTCAAAAATCATTGAAAACATGTTGGCAATAGCATCTGACAGTTCTTTTGATGGCTCTCCCAGGAAATAGTTCATTAGGAACCTGAGAAGCAAAGTTAAAATTGAGTCATTCTGTTTTCTCATTTTCTTCCTTTCTCATTTTTTCCATCCACTTACAGAAACAATCCAATTCCTTCTTGGATGTTTCTCTTGCCCTTCTAACAAGTTTTTTTTAATTCACCCCTTTCATTGTCCTTAGCACTCATTACCAGCCACAGCTAATTCCAGGCTTTAGTGCTTCTGACATTATTCTTCCAAGACTGTGCCACAGTTTTGTATTTAGGTTCTATTATCTGCTTTTGCTTTTCAGCTTCTGTTCATGCCTTTTAAAAACTGAGCCAGTTCATGACTTCTTTGCAAAACCACATGAGTCTCTTAAAACAACTCTACCTTTTGTTCCTCATCAGAATCATTTCTCTTTTTTGCCTTCAATTTTTTTTCTTTCTTCATTGAACTTGCTGCTTTCTATATAAGTAAGTTGTATTATGAAGTTTTCCTCTTCCCTCTTCATTTTCAGCTTACTAACCTCTTGATCAGACTCCCAGCAAATATATCTTCCTAGTACTCCACCTATGGTTAAGAGCCCCATCATTCCTTTAGTTCAGGGGTCAGCAACATATGGCTTTTGAGCCATCTCTGGCTCTTTTGAGGGCCAGATATGGTTCTTTCTGCAGGAGCCATAAAGTCAATTTTTTTTCAGGCGCTGTTACAGGAGCGCACTGTGAGCACTGTACGGCTCTCATGAAATTACATTTTAAAAAATGTGGCGTTTATGGCTCTCACGGCCAAAAGGTTGCCGACCTCTGCTTTAGTTTAATCCATAGTCTAGAAGACTATCTTCTATTCATGATATCGTCTTAGCCAGCTTTTCATTTCTCAAGGCTACTTTCTCTTCTGAGGTCTACCCATATTCATGAAAATAACACTTACCTACCTAAAAATTTTAGTTTCTTACCCAGAAGTTCCTAAGCCTTATGTAACACATGACCCAGCTCTTGCTACCTGCCCCTGAGACCTTGGACTCACTTAGAATAGGTCCAATCCCAGGGTCCTGACCCCAAAATGGTCAGTTTGTCTATTTGACTCACTGTGCCTTGCCTTCAGTTTTACTTGGGGGAAATCTCCAAAGTATAATCTGCTAAATACAACATACAATATGGATATTGGGTATGGCATAGCTTTTATTTTGTCCCCTTCAGAGAATGTAGAAAATACAAAGGTCTTATGAGAGCCCAGAAACAAATACAGAAACACATAAAACACTCAAATAGTCTATTAGAGTACTCCTGAAAGATAAACATGCTTTTAGGGATGAGGTGCTAGGAAAACTATCTTTTCCCATGGACCTGTACTACCTGGTCATAGCAATAGCAGGGTTGGCAAAGTTCAGATCTCTTCCTGCCTTATCCCACCCACCCTCACCTCCACAATCACCAATCCCCCTCACCCAAGGCATGATTTAGTCCTTCAATTGCAAAGCATTCCTCTGTCAACAATCCTCTTCCTTGTCCAAGAAGTATGGTATAGAGATCTTCTTCCTCTAGGAAGCTGATACCTCAAAGCTCAAAATCAGAAACTCTCAACCTTATGATTATTATTTGGCAGCTCCCAAATCTTGTGCCACCTAGAAAATATCCCTTCTCTGACTGGAATAATTGCCAAATCTAATGGTCTTTTCTCACTCATCCTTCTTGACTTCTATGTGGTCTTCTTCACTGTCACTCACCCCCTTCCCTTTGATATTCTTTTCTCTCTGTTTTCATGATACTGTTTGTTCCCAGTTACCCCTATACATATCCAACTGCTCCTTCTTAGTGTTTTTATTGGATCTTGCTGCTTTTTCTTGTAGGAAGCTTGTTTATGGTCTATGCAAATTCTTTTTCTAAAATAGATTTATTTAGATATTCCATTTCCTCTTCTTTTAGACTTTCATTTTTGTAAATATTCTTCCATTTCACTTAAAGTGTTAAATTTCTTGGCATATAATTAGGCAAAATAATTCCTAATAACTTATTTCTTCTTCAATAGTGGTAAATTCACCCTTTTTCATTTTAGATACTAGTATTTTGGTTTTCTCTTTTTTTAATAAGTCAAATTGATAAGAATCCAAGTCATTCCCCAATTTATAAGTGGTCAAAGGTTATAAATAGGCAGTTTTCAGATGAAGAAATCAGAACCATCAATAATCATGTTCTAAAATCCCTCTTGATTAGAGAAATGCAAATCCAAGAAATTCTGAGATACTATCTCACACTCATCAGATTGGGCAATATGACAGTAAAGGAAAATGATAAATGTTGGAGGGGATGTGGCAAAATCCAGACACTAATGCATTGTTGGTGGTGTTGTGAACTGATCCAACCATTCTGGAGGGCAATTTAGAATTATGCCCAAATAGCTATCAAAGAATGCATACCTTTTGATCCAATAATAAAACTACTAGGTCTGTATCCCAAAGTGATAACAAAAAAATAGGGAAAGGACCCATTTGTACAAAAATATTTGTAGCTGCTCTTTCTGTGGTAGCAAAGAATTAGAAACTAAAGGGATATCCCTTACTTAGGGAATGGTTGAACAAATTGTGGCATATGATGGTCATGGAATACTATTGTGCTGTAAGGAATGATGAGCAGGATGATTTCAGAAAAAGCCAGAAAGACCTACATGAACAGATGCAAAGTGAAATAAGCAGGAACAGAAGAACATTATACACAGTAATAGCAATACTATGAAACAATCAAATGTGATAGACTTTGCTGCTAACAGCAATACAATGACCCAAGGCAATTCTGAAGGACTTATGAAAAAGAATGCTATCCACCTCCAAATAAAGAACTGCTGGGGTAGAAATGCACATGAAAACATATGGTTTATCACTTGTTTATTTAGGTATATGTTTTGGGATATTGGTTTAAAAGATTATTCACTTACAAAAATGAATAATATGAAAATATGTTTTGTGTGATAATATATGTTTAACCCAGATTGAATTGCTTGTCAACTTCAAGATGGGGGGATGGGGGGAGAAGAAGGGAGGGAGACAATATGGATCACATAACTTTGGAAAGCCTATGTGGAAATTTGTTATTAAAATGAAAAATCAAAATGTAAAAAAAGAATTACTGAAAATCTTTTATTTCATTAAATAGCCATTTTTTTTCCTAGCATGCCTATACTTTACTGGGTAGGTTATTCTTGGTTGTATACCCAGCTCCTTTGCTTTTCAAAATATTGTATTCCATGCCCTTTGTTGTTTTAATGTAGAAGTTCCTAAGTTTTCTATTATCCTGATTAGATTAAATTATCATCTCTAAGTCTATGACTCTCAAATCTACTTATCCAGCTATAACCTCTCTGCTAACTCCAATGTTACATCTTCAACTATCTATTGGACTTCTCAAACTACATGTCCCTTATAAACCTTAAAGTCAATATGTCCAAACTGAATTCATTATCTTTCCCCTCAAACTTACCCTTATTCCTAACTTTCCTATTGCTATGGAAAGTACCACCTTCATTCTAGCTACCCAGGCTTACAATCTAGGTATTATCCTCAACTCCTAGCTCTCTCTTACTGCCCCCACTCCCATATCTCTTTTATACACTCTTTTCTTTCTTATGACTTTTTCACCATCCTGGTGCAGGATCTCATCCTCTCATTTCCAGACTATTGTTGTTCAATTGTTTTTATATCATGTCCATCCCTTTGTAACCCCCTTGGGGGTTTTATTGGCAAGGATGCTGGAATAGTTTGCCATTTCTTTCTTCAGTTCATTTTATAGATGAGGAAACTGAGGTAAACAGGGTTAAGTGACTTGCCCAGGTTCACATAATTTTGTGTCTGAGGCCAAATTTGAATTCAGGAAAATGAGTCTTCATCTTCAGTGCCACCTAGCTGCTCCCCCAAGACGTTTACAGTAGCCTTAAAGTAAAGGGCAGCTAGGTGGCACCATAGTTAGAGTGCCAGACCTGGACTTGGAGGATCTGGCCTCAGATATTTATTAGTTACATCACTTGAAGCAAGTCACTTAACCTCATTTACCTGGCCTCGGCCTTTTGTATTAGAGTTGTTACTAGTATAGAAGATGAGGTTGTTTTTTGGGTTTTTTTAAGTAGCCTTAAGGTTTGTCTCCCTGATTCAAATCTCTCCACTCTGCAGTTCATCCACCACTCAGCTGCCAAATTGATCTTTCTAAAGAGTAGATATAGTGTCAAAATCTGGAGAGTCAGAAGCAGAGCCAGGAAGGGAATTAAATTTGGCTAGCTTAGGCCCCTCTACAAAATGGAAGCCTTTACTCTCAGCAATGCAAAGATCTGGGACATTCCTGAAGTAGTCATGATGAGGAATGCTATCCACCTCAAGAGAAATAACTGTTAGAGTTGTCTTTTACATCAGTATATTTAAGGAAGGGAGGGAGGGGGAGGAAGGAAGGAAGGAAGGAAGGAAGGAAGGAAGGAAGGAAGGAAGGAAGGAAGGAAGGAAGGAAGGAAGGGAAAATAAGGAAGGAAGGCAGGAAAGAAAGAAGGAAGGAATAAAGAAAAGAAAATTTTGTTTCATCCTATATCTTTCCCTTTCATATTCCTTTTATTTTTCTGATTCTCACTATAACCTCATTTTCTACTAGAGAGCAACACTTCTTGACATTCCTTCTAAGACTAGCTACTTATTCCTTCTAAGACTGGCTTCTTCTAGGGGGCAGCTGGGTAGCTCAGTGGATTGAGAGCCAGGCCTAGAGATGGGAGGTCCTAGCTTCAAATCTGACCTCAGACACTTCCCAGCTGTGTGACCC
>NC_058133.1:186374079-186447108 GCF_016433145.1 Gracilinanus agilis
CTTGGAGAAGTTCTAGCTTTTGCCACTACTAAGCCGCCATTTTGGCTCTGCCCCACTGGAGCGAGCTGTAGGGAATGCAAAAATAGAAATTGGTCATCTGATATTGGGTAAACCCAAAACCTGGGTTGTTAAAGCCTCGCTAGAGTGTGGATAGGAAGGACAGATCTCTGTCCAGGTAGAGCAAAGGACAGGCTAGATGGATCACAACTCTGATCACTAACTCCAATCCAGGCATTAAAAACAAATTGGTGTTGTCCACATTGAGGACCCCATCTCCTTCCTCCATAGTTTCTGATAGCCCATTTCCCACTTGGCAATACTCTCCCTCCTTCCTCTGCCTCTTGGATTTCTTAACTTTTTGTGCACAGTTCTGGCTATGTGCCATCTTCTATGAGAAAACTTTCTTGACCCTTCTATAGTCATTTGTGCTTTCTTCTTTCTCCATAAATCATCATGGAAATACTTAGCATGGTGTAGAGGTAGATACTTATTTGATGGTTGAATTAAAGTTCTGCGAGCATAGGAGGTAGTTTTTGGTTTAGTCTTGGTATTGTCCCATTAGAATGTAAAGGGCTACGGGGCAGCTGGGTGGCTCAGTGGCTAGAGAACCAGGCCTGGAGATGGGGAGGCCCTGGGTTCAAATCTACCCTCAGATACTTCCTAGCTGTGTGACCCTGGGCAAGTCACTGAACCCCCATTGTCTAGCTCTTACCATTCTTCTGCCTTAGAACTAATATACAGTATTGATTCTAAGATGTAAGGAAAGGAGTTTAAAAAAAAAAAGAATGTAAGGACAGTATTAGACTTGGAATCAGGAAGATCAGAGATTCAAACTTAGAAACTTAGCTGTGTGGCTCTGGACAAGTAATTTAACCTCAGTTTGCCTCCATTTCCTCATCTGTAAAAAGGGCATGATAATAGCACCCTACCTAACTGGGTTGTTGTGAGGATCAAATGAGATACTATGTTTAAAGCATTTTGAAATCCTTAAAGTGCTTTGTTATTGTTATTATTATTTTTTCATCAGAAAAGATATCCTCAATACCTCAAATCTTTGCTCCTTAGCACTGCACCCCCCAATAGCTTTTCTTGACTCCTGAATTAAATTTTCATCAAGTTCCTTCTTGAGAAAGGATGTATGGACAAGGCCCCTGTCTAGACCCGTCTCAGTGTACCTGACAGCTGGGGGCTGGGGTGGGGACTCCATAGGCATCTGTGGGTGTATAATGGGTGGAGTTGGGGTACTTTGTCAATCTCTGGAATAATCTTTGCTGGGACTTTTGCTCATACTCTAACAGTCAGAGGGGTGTCACTGAGGGCCTACAGGAGCCAGGTAGAATGACATGGGGGCCTACTGAGTCTCATTCCCACATAAATCATTAGCATTTCTATGTATCAACAACAAAAATCCCGACAAGAAGAGACAGTAAGAAGTACTTCCTTTAAAATAACCACAGACAATATGAAATACCTGATAATATATATATGTACACCTGCCAAGAACATAATTGTAAAACAGTTTTAATGCAAATAAAGGCCAATTTTAATAGAAAAATTGTTAATTAATTGTTCATAGGCAGGTCAAGCTAATATAATAAAAATGACAATTCTACCCAAACTAATCTACTTATTCAGGGCCATCCCCAAACTACCAAAAATTATTTTATTGCTTTAGAAAAAGCAATAACGAAATTCATTTGGAAGAACAAAAGGTCAAGAATATAAAAGGAATTAATAAAAAAACATAAAGGAAGGAGGTCTAGCTGTATTGGATCTTAAATTGTATTATAAGGCAGTAATTAACAAAACTATCTGGTACTGGCTAAGAAATAGAAGAATAGTGGATCAGTGGAATAAAACCCAAAGTAGTCAATTATTATAGTAACCCCTAACCCCCCTTAGCCGACGCACAATTCCACTGGGTTTTACATATATCATTGATCAAGACCTAATTCCATATTATTAACAGTTGGACTAGAGTTATCATTTAGTGACTGTATCCCCAATAATATCCCCAACAGCCCATGTTTTCAAGCAGTTGTTTTTCTTCTGTGTTTCTCCTCCCACAGTTCTTCCTCTGAATGTGGCTAGTTTTCTTTCTTAGAAGTCCCTCAGCCTTGCTCTGGATCCTTGCATTGCTGCTAGTAGAGAAGTCCATTATGTTTGATTGTACCACAGTGTATCAGTCTCTGTGTACAATGTTCTCCTGCATCTGCTCCTTTCACTCTGCATCAATTCCTGGAACGGATGCATTCCAGTTCACATGGAATTCTTCCAGTTCTTTATTCCTTTGAACACAATAGTATTCCATCACCAACAGATACCACAATTTGTTCAGCCATTCCCCAATCAAAGGACATTCTCTCATTTTCCAATTTTTTGCCACCACAAAAAGCGCAGCTATAAATATTTTTGTACAAGTCTTTTTCCTTATTATCTCTTTGGGGTATAAACCAAGCAGTGCTATGGCTGGATCAAAAGGCAGATAGTCTTTTAAAACCCTTTGAGCATAGTTCCAAATTGCCATCCAGAATGGTTGGATCAATTCACAACTCCACCAGCAATGCATTAATGTCCCAATTTTGCCACATCCCCTCCAACATTCATCACTCTCCTTTGTTGTCATTTTAGCCAATCTGCTAGGTGTGAGGTGATACTTCAGAGTTGTTTTGATTTACATTTCTCTAATTACTAGAGATTTAGAACACTTTCTCATGTGTTGATTGATAGTTTTGATTTCTTTATCTGAAAATTGCCTATTCATGTCCCTTGCCCATTTGTCATTTGGGGAATGGCTTGCTTTTTTGTACAATTGATTTAGCTCCTTGTATATTTGAGTAATTAGACCTTTGTCTGAGTTTTTTGTCATAAAGATTTTTTTCCCAATTTGTTGCTTCCCTTCTAATTTTGGTAGCATTGGTTTTGTCTGTACTAAAACTTTTTAGTTTAATGTAGTCAAAATTATTTATTTTACATTTTGTGATTTTTTTCTGATTCTTTCTTGGTTTAAAAATCTTTCAGGAAGAAAACATTTTTAAAAAATAATTGTACTTTATTTTAACATTTAACAAGTGATCATCATTACAGTGTTGCTGTTACATGTATAATATTCTCCTAATTCACTTCTCTCTGTATCACTACATATAAATCTCAGATTGTTCTGAAACCATCCCCTCATTTCTTATAGCACAATAGTATTCCATGATAAATCATATACCACAATTTATTCTGCTATTCCCTAATTGTTGTGCATCCATTCAGTTTCCAATTCTTTGACCCCACAAAAAGAGCTATTCTAAATATTTTTGTGAATATAGGTCCTTTTCTTTGGATGTCTTTGAGATTCAGGCCTTGGTATTGCTGGGTCAATGATTAGGCACTGTTTTGTAGCCCTTATGGCATAGATCCAAATTGTCCTCCAGAATGATTGGATCAGTTCACAATTTTACCAACAATGCATTAGTGAACCTATTTTCCACAGTCTTTCCAGAACTTAGTATCATTTTCCTTTTGGGTCCTGATAGACAATATGATAGGTTAGAGTTGTTTAAGTTTACATTTCTGTAGTCAAAAGTGACTTCAAGCATTTTTTCATATGACCCTAGGCAAGTCACAACCCCATTTGCCAAGTCCTTGCTGCTCTTCTATCTTAGAATTCATACTAAGACAAAAGGTAAGGTTTAAAGGAAAAAAAAGACTAACCCAAACTTTTTGTTTTTTTAGTCTTTTTTAAACCCTTACTTTCTGTCGTAGTACCAACTCTAAGACAGAAGTGCAAGGGCTAGGTGAGCAGGGTTAAGTGACTTGCACAGGGTCACACAGCTATGAACCCAAGTCCTCTAGACTCCAGGCCTGTCATTCTATCCACTGAGCTACCTAGCTGCCCCTGTTTTTTTAATTTTATGTTCTAATTCACCTTCTTGTCTCTTGGTCTCTTCAAAACAGCTCATTATGTGGAGTCACAAAGTATAGTCATTATATTTTGGTGTCTAATGCTCTCCTGGGGATTCCACTTTTGCTTTTTCTCAGGAAAACAAAAGAAAAAAGAAGAGAACTTTTCATCTTCAGCTCCCAAATCTAGGCATGATCTTCTGGGCCTCTCTGTCTCTGAATCTGGTAACAATGTTGAATGTCTCCCTGGCTTCTACTTCATGCACAGGTCTTAGGGTGATAGTTATAGATGATGTCTTCAAGGGAAAATGAGCTCAGGGAATAGCATCCACTTTGGTTTAGACCTTACACATGAGGGAATGACAACATGGATTTGTGTTTTCCAGATTGCTTGTCTCTATCTGGCCCCAGCAAGGTGACAGGAACTGTAGGGGAAACTCTAACTGTGCAGTGTTTCTATGAAAAAGACTACAAGGAGAAAACCAAATATTGGTGCAAAAAACTAATATTATTTTCATGTAACAAAATTGCTACTTCAACACCCAATGCAATGGGGCGAGTGTCTGTGAGAGACTATCCTGAAAACCAAACATTCATAGTAACCATGGAAAACCTCACTGAAGCTGATGAAGGAGACTACTTGTGTGGAATTGACATCTTTGGGTTGGATTCCACAAACGAAATCACTGTATTGGTTGTTCCAGGTAAGAAGGAGACTTCTCAAGAACTTATGGAACCAAGAGCTATTCCCCACATCACACCTCCACAATTTAAGGCAATAAAACAATCCACAACTAGTTGTTGGCAACTCCAGATAATGTGTGTATGCTTGGGCATAGATATGTACCTATTTACATGTTTATCCATGTAAGTTGGGTAATGAGTCCCAAATGGTCTGAGGTTAACATCTGTGGGATCCAGAAGACACACACTGCATTAGTTGCGTTGGAGTGACTGAGTTCTCCAAAACCTGCTCTCTTCCCTTGTAGTCATGGACCAAACTAAGAAACCTACCCTAAGTGGCTCCCACTCCTTGGAACTGTACAAGACCCCACTTCCATCCCAAAAGACTGATGATTCCCCTGGGGGGAGGGAGAAGGGGTCTCATATCTACTGTGGACTGTAGCCTAGTCATAGTTAAGAACAAGGAGATGTTAGCTCTGAGAAGACCCAGGCCATAGCTCTCATTCTGATTTTCATCTCCATGCAATTCTAAAGCAAGACCCAATTTTTGTGCAAATCTTGATCAGTCTCAGGATCTAGCCACTTCCATCAGATTATCAAACTCCTGTACTATGTATTCAATCTTCTATGTATTCGATTCTTTTATAAATAAATTTTATATCTCTATAGAACTTTAAGATTTTCAAGGACTTTCTCCCCAAGCACTATTACATAAGTACTTGGTTGTACAAGTATTATTATCTCCATCTACAGATGAAGAAACTGAATTTTAGAGCGATAAATTACTTACTAAAAGTCATCACAGCTAATAAGTCCCAGGAGTGAGATTCAAACTCAGGTCTTCTAAGGCTCTTTCCAACGTGCTCCATTGGATCATCTTGCCATGAAACAACAAAGGAAGAGGTTGTGTAGACCTCTTAAAAGGGCCGTACCACTGGTTACTAAGCATGAATGATACCTGCTGTTGTCAGAAAAAACGACTCAGGTGTCGACAGAGAAGCTGTCCTGACCACCTTCAGGAACTCTCTGAAAACATTCCATGTTGGCTTCTCCCCTGCCATGTCTTCCAACTCTTCCCCACTGAGTAACTCATCATCTAGTGAGGGTTCTCTGAATAAGTTCCCTAATCTTCAACCCCTCAGATGAAGACTTCAACTTCCAAGGAGATACCTTGAGATTGATCTAAGTGGCCTGGATCTTGGCCAAGGGTTCTTAACCCCTTTTGTGGCCTGGATCCCTTTGGCTGTCTGGTGAAGCCTAAGGATCCCTTCTCAGTATTTTTTTTTTGTTTTTTTAACCCTTAGTTTCTGTCTTAATAACAACTCTAAGACAGAAGGGCGATGGCTAGGCAAATGGGTTTAAATGACTTGCCCAGAGTCACACAGCTCAGAAATGTCTGAGGTCACATCTTAACCCAGGTCCTCTCTACTTCAGGTTTGGAGTTCTATCCACTGTGCCACTACTTGCCCCATTATTATTGTTTTTTAATGTATAAAATACAGAGAATTAGAAAAAAACAAATTGTGTTGAAATACAATTATCAAAGTAATTTTAAAGAACAAAATCACAAGGGCCAGCCAAGTAGCTCAGTGGCTAGAAGCCAGGCCCTAGAGATGGGGATCTGGCCTGACACTTCCTAGATGTGTAGTAGCCCAGTTGACTAGCCATTACCACTCACCTCATATCAATTCTAAGACAAAAGGAAAAGGCTTTAAGAAAAAAGAAAACAACAGTCATAAAGCCTTGGTTAAGAATATATATACATATATATGTATGCCCTTACCTTCCATCTTGGAGTCAATGCTGTGTATTGGCTCCAAGGCAAAAGAGTGGTAAGGGGTAGGCATGAGGGTTAAGTGACTTGCCCAGGGTCACACAGCTGGGAAGTTTCTGAAGCCAGATTTGAACCTAGGACCTCCCATCTCTAGGCCTGGCTCTTAATCCACTGAGCCACCCAGCTGCCCCCTAATCTAGATATAGTTTGTGGGATTTGGTGAAGGATAGTCCCTCCTGCTCCAGCAGTTCTCATCCCCCAGAATCATCAATCCAGTTACTGTCATGAATCATAAACTTGTAAAATGGAAATATACAGGTGTTTACATGAAAAAAAGACAAAAGGACAATGCCTTGGACTTGATCTGGATTTTCCTTTTCCTAGCACCCACAGTGGTCCCAAATACATATACAACCACATTACCAACAGAAATACCAGTAACCAATGAAACAGATAGAGAGAAGACCTCAGAAGAGATTTCTGACCACATGCCACTTCCAAGGTAAGGATAAATGCATTATCTCTCCCCTGTTAGATTAAAATTAATATCCAATAACTCCAAGTATTATATTTTATATGATTTATTAATAAATCACCTGAAGTAGAGGAAATAAAAAGACTAGGGCATTATAATATATATAATATAATAAGGACTAGGCAATGAGAATTAAGTGACTTGCTCAGGGTCCCACAGCAAGAAAGTGGTTGAGGCCAGGTATGATCCCAGGACTTCCCATCTCTGGGCCTGACTCTCAATCTACTTAGCCACCCAGCTTCCCACTACAATGCAGTTTTGACCATGTGATTCACTTGCTCAATAAATTAGTGGCTCCCAATTACCTCCAGAATTAAGTATAAAGTCCTCAGTTTCCCATTAAGGTTCTTCCCAGCTTAGATCTACTACTACTTTTCCAGTCTCCTCATACTTTACTCCCCTGCATATTCTATGATACAGGGATATAAATCTGCTCTTTATTCCTTATATATAATATTCCTTCTCCCTTCTTTGGGTCTTTACATTGGCTTCCACCATATTTGGAGGGTTCTCCATTCTCATCTCTGCCTCTTGATATGTCTTGGATTTTTTCAAGTCCCAGTTCAAATGCTACTTTCTGCAGGAGGCCTTTCCTGATCCTCCTAGATACTAGTGCCTTTCTCTTTAAGTCTACTTTCCTTTTATTCAGTATGTAACTTATTAATCCATGTGTTTATTTGCTGTCTCCTATGTTTAAATGTAAACTCCATTGGTGGGGATAGGGATTAGACCATTAACTGCTTTGGATTTTCTTTTTTCTCTAGATCTTGGATTCTCGACAAGCCTGGAATATTGCTTTTAGTCCTGGGTTTCTTAATTATTCTATTAGCGGGAGCTTTGTTTTTGACTTGGAGATTGATAGCAAGACAGAAAAAAGGTGAGTGTGCCACCCCAAGCTATATCTTTTTTGTTTTTTTATTAATTTTTTCCAGTTATCTAGTATTTGTTTTTTCTCCCTTCCCTCCTTACCCCTCCATTTGAAAAAAGAAAAAAAAACTTGTAACATGTATGCATAGTTAAGAAAAAAAATTCTCACATTGGTCATTTCCAAAATGTGACCCACCATCTTTCGGTCATGTGGTTTCATGCTTTGTCATCAGTCTTCTGAAATCATATTTAATCAGAGTTTCAGGACTTTTCTTTTTTGCAATATTAATATTTTAATATAAATTTATTTTCAAAAAATTTTAATATAAATGTGTAATTTGGTACAAGACCTTAATATTCACACATTGGTATGTGCACCAAATAAAGCAAAGAATTACAGAATCTGAATAATAAAATTTTAGGATTGGACTAGGCAACTCTATGTCAGTTCATTAAAAAAATTCCCTTTATTATTTCTTATGGAGCAATAGTTTGCCATTTCACTCATATACCATCATATCTCTAGCCCTTTACCTAATTAATTAGCTTAGTTTCTGGTTTCTAATTCTTTGTCACCACAAAATAAGATGCTATAGATATTTTTATACATATGTGACCTCTTCCTCTTTTTCTAATATTTTAAAAAAAAAACCTTACCTTCTATCTTAGAATCAATACTGTTTAGAAGAGTGGTAAGGCTAAGCAATGGAATTAAGTGACTTACCCAGGGTCACACAACTAGGAAGTGTCTGGATCTAGATTTGAATCCAGGACCTCCCATCTCTAGGCCTGGCTCTCAATCCACTGAGCCACCCAGCCACCCCACCTTCTTTGATATCTTGTGGTTTAGGCCCACAAAATGGTATCACTGGGTCAAAGGGTGTACCCAATTTTGTAGCTTTTTTCAAGTTGCTTTCCAGATACCCTATATCTATTCCTCTCTGTTCCACCAAGACTCTCTGTCCTTCCTCATTCTTTCCCTAGGATGTATATGCAATTATAAGTCAACTAAGTTTATCTTGGGCTTTTTAATGCATTGATGGTTTGAGGTGGGGTGGACACTTTCACCATAGCCACAGTCTACTTCTAAGACTTGCCAAAAGGAAAGACTCTCCATAAAAGCCATGGAAAGTTGGGAAGGGAGAGTTCAGTTGTCTTCAGAAAGGGACAGAAATAGATCTTCACTGCCCTTCACAAGGGGAATTTCCCTTCTCCACTTCCTCTTTCCACCACATACATGGCAACCCTACTCACATGCTCCCTTTCTCACTGGGCATTCTTAGCCTTTGGGGAAGGAAGTAGTTGTTTCTCAGTAATCTCTTTCACAGGCTACAAGAGAATTATTTCCTCTCATAGCTGGGCTTGTATCATTTTCCTCCAGCTTCACTATTAATCAATCGTGTAGATGAGTTTCTCAGATCAGATTAACTTTAGGCCACTGAGAAGCCTAGGATCTCTCTCTCTAAGGGCCCAGCAGTCCCATTCCTCCCCTGTTTAAAGAAACCCTAGCTCCCAGTTACCGTTTATGTCTAAATTAAATTCCTGATTTAGGGCTATAAGATTCCCGCACCAATTTCTATCCTTATTTTGCTCTCAGCCCTGGGTTATAGTTGAGGAAACCTTTTCAAACTACTTGAAATTTCTCATACTCAATTCACACTTACATCTTCCTTCCTTCTAAGAATATCTTTTCACCTCTCTGCTCCACTGAACTCATCTTCAAGAATATTACTCAAAAGCCACCACTTCCAGGGAGCTTAACCAGATTATCCTCTTAAATTCTGGTCAATCCATTCAACCCAGTAAATCCCACCCAATATCAACCTAACACTAGCTTATATAGGAAGGAAGTGGGGTACAGAGCACGGGCTTCAATAGAAGAGTAAGGAATCGAGTTGGGGATCCTCTGGTCTTTAAGCAGACCTTTGTTTTTTATGTGAATAATAACTAAGATCCAGGTTTCCAAAAAGGAAAGAAAGCAGCCTGGGGACTATTCAGGGCCCCAAAGTTAAGAAGGCCTAAGAGACACCTCCAAATGAGGCATTGTAAGATTTAGAAGAGAAAATGAAAAAGAAAACTGGCATGGGTTGAGCTGCCAAACAGGGGCAGTAGTTGCTCTTCAGTTTGTCAAATAGCTCCAAGAAAGCAAACAACTGTTCTAGATGGCACAGTGGCTAACGGTCTTGTCCTAGAATCAGGAGGACCTGAGTCTAAATCTAGCCTCAGATACTCCCAACCAGTATGATCAAGTCACTTAACCTCTGCCTCAGTTTCCAGATCTGTAAAATGGGGACAATAAAAGTACTTACCTCAAAGGCTGTAGGAGTTGAATAAAATATGTAGAAGGCAGTGTAGAAATGTTAGTTATTATTATTTCCCCATAAACCATACAAAGAAAAATGAGAGCCTGTGAGTAAGGCTGCTAGGCTGGGAGTCTGTCCATAAGGAAAGCACTAGAAAAAATTGACAGTCAATGGGATACAATGCGTATAAATCTATCTAAAATGGGCTTCATATTTCTTAGTATGTTTGCAATAGATTGATAGAGATGCTTTAAAGCCTTGCCTTCTGTCCTAGTATCAATTCTAAGATAGTAGAGCAGTGACGCATAGGCAAATGGAGTTAAATGACTTGTTGAGGGTCACATAGCTAGAAAATGTTTGAGGTGAGATTTAGAACCAGATCTTCCTATCTCTGGATCTGGCACTCTATCCATTGTGCTACCTAGCTGCTTCTGATGTATATGTTTTAAATGGTGGGTGACATGCCTCCCTTTTTAGATTAGGGATCTTGGGAATCAAGGATTCTATCTCTCCCTTCCGATTCCTTGTTACACATCCCCATTCCAAGTCCCAATATGGTACTCTGCCTACGGAATTAAGTACTTAGTTGTACCTTATTAGGAAAAATTTGTGAATTGCCCTTTACTCACTACCACCTCCTTTTAAAATATTTTATCTCCTCTTTTAAAGGGACAGTGGTGGGGGAGAGCAGAGCTATGCTGAAAAAAAATGGACATCTCCTAGGATAATGAGAGAATGAATGAATGAGTGAGTGAGTGATAAATGAATGAAAAAAATATTTACTAAATTCTTACTATAGGCAAAAGTGCTGTAAACTTTATGCTGGGAAAATCATGGTTTTGACTTCTTGAAATGTGATCCTAAGGGCAATGGTTGAGTCAGGAAACTAACAATAGCAGGAATGAGGGAGCAACTAGATAGGCCAGTGGATTGAGAGCCAGGCCTAGAGACTGGAGGTCCTGGGTTCAGATCTGACCTCAAACACTTCCTAGCTGTGTGACCCTGGGCAAGTCACTTCATCCCCATTACCTAGCCCTTAACATTTTTCTGCCTTAGAACTAATCCACAGTATTGATTCTAAGACAGAAGGTAAGGGTTTAAAGAAAAAGAAGGAATTGTAGATCTCTCCAGCTAGAATAATTTACGTAATGTGATGGCTAAAGAAAGAGGGGTGCTCATGTTGGGCTAGATAATCTCTTGAGATCTTGAGATCTGTCTCAAAATAAATAACTTATCGCATTAAAAACCACTATGAGGGCCTCTAGCTCAATGAGTTGGGCCTGACTGACTGGCCCTAGATCCTTAGGTCGTAGGAAAATCTAAGGCTGAGTGATGAATAGGGTTGCCTGTGTGATGTGCGGGTAACCACCAGGGCTTATGGGTGTTCAGCTTAGCCAAGCCCTTGACTCTTAACAGAGCCCAAGGCAGGAACCCAATGAGGGGCTGAATGTATGCTCCACGGCTCCTCTAGCTCCCTGGCTTGGGGTTGGGTTTGATGATAAGGTTCTTGATGTGCTAAATGGATAACGCTAATTTCTGACTTCAGTGTGATAAATCCCTTTCCCTATAGCTATAGATGTTTACTAACCTGAGAAGGAATGCCAACGTTCACTTAGATTAAGTTGTAACAGGATTTATTGCTTAACTCAAAGGGGTAAGAACAGAAACAGGAAAGAGGTGTTGGGAAAAGCTATACTGAGTCTATGAAACTAAAGTAGTTTGTATCTAAAGCAGTAGGTTGATATTGGCTGGAGACTCTTCCCCCTCTCACAGTCTCTGGTCTGGCCCAGCCTCGGCCTGAACCAAAGAAAGGGAGGGAAAGTAGTGCTCTTCTTAGCAGCTGTGCTGTTCTTGTCTCTTAGCAAGGTGAATGAAGCCTCTTGTGATATTGGGACATGGATGCTGAATTATCAGGTCTATGGCCTACCCACCCTTTCGCCGCCCACTCCCAAGGTCCCTGTCCTCAAAACCGAGGTCCTGGGTGGCTCAGTCCATGGGCTTTTATAGAGGTGGTCCCAACTATCTTTTGCCCTTGGCTCGTGCCACCCTGGGTAAATTCCAAATTCTGTAACCAACAATCAACTCAAGCTATTCTCTATCTTGTCCAGAAGTTCCTTGCTACAATCATTGTGGAGAGAACTAGGATCTGGGAGTCAGGAAGACCTAGGGTCAAAGTCCACCTCTGACATGAGCTGGCCCTGTGACCCCTAAACAGGTCATATGATTTCTCACTGCCCCCAAGCAATTTTCTAATCCAGAAGTTCTTAACCTTTTTTGTATCATGAACACCTTTGGTACTCTGGTGAAACTTGTGGACTCCTCCAAATAATGTTTTTAAATGTATAAAATAATATATATATATATGAATTTCAAAGGAAACCAGTTGTGTTCAAATGAAATTATCAATTGTTTTCAAAGATCAAGGACTTTGGGTTAAAAAGCCCTGCTCTGAAATGAAACAGATGATGATCTGGATTGGTAAGGTTTTCTCATTGAGACTCTCTATAACAATGAAATCTCTCTCCAAAAGGATATAGCAAGGTACAGGAGAGAAAGAACACACATACTGGTTAGAGAACCCAATTTCATATCCCACTTAACTTCATCCCCTCCCACACAGGGCCTTAATTACCTCAGCTATAAAATGAGGGGGCTGGATAGCTAATGATGCCCATCCAATACTAGATTCTTGATCCTGAGGGAGCTCAGTCTCAGATCTCTGCAAGGATCTCCTCTTTGAAGATACATGCATTCTCTCAAGTGTAGATTTCAGGGAAGCTAGGTGGCTCAATGGATAGAAAACCAGACCTCAGAGACAGAAGGTTCTGGATTCAAATTTGGCCTCAGTCACTTCCCAGCTATATGACCCTGGGCAAGGCATTTGATCCCAATTGCCTACCCTTAATGTTCTTCCGTAAGATAGAATGTAAGGGTTAAAAAAGATTTTTTTAAGTGTAGATTGCCCTTGCTTTTTCTCTCCTCTGTCTTGTTTCCCTTTTTTTCTTTTTAATTAATGGCTGCTTCTGAGCCCATCCTTGCTCTGTACATCAAGCCAGCTGGCTCTGCACAATGAGATCCTCTCCTGGAAAGAAGTCTTTAAAGTTGGTACTAACAAGAATAGAGTGCTTACACAGAGTCTCTGTGAATGTTCTCTCTTTCTCCTCCAACAGCTTACTCATTTTCCATCCTAATAACTATTTGTGATCTACGAAAATGACTCTGTGACTCCTAACCATCCTTGTTTCCTTTTAGCTAATGAGAAATCCATGGTGTTCCCAGATTCTAATCAGGTAAGAGAAGCTACAGTCTAAGGAAATTGAAGTCTCCCCATTCTATCCCTGATAAGCAAAGAGGCCAAGAATGCAGTTATATAATGTCCCCTGGCAGAACAGAGTCTTCCTTTATTGTGATCCATTCCCAGAGAAAGGTGGTATGGCTTAATAGACAGAAGACTGGCCTCAGAATCAGAAGCAGCTGACTCATACTGTCTGTGACTTTAGGCAAGTCAACTTCTCAGGGCCCTGGACATCTCTACGTTCCCAGAAGGCATTGACCTTGCCTCAGTAAAGGAAGTTCATTATACTAATACAATCACTGGCCCAGTCTCTATCCCTAAGCCTAACAAAGAAAGTGAGGCAAGGGTTCCCAAATCAGGGCCCTCAGCTTTGTGCCCAGGGAGCTCTTCCCTTGCTCTAAGAGAAGCCTGCAGATAAAGGATAGCAACCTACTAGGCCTCTTGTCCAGTCAAAGAAGAGTTGGCGTAAAATTGGGGGCAAGATACAAAAGTTATGGGAAGAGGTATGGGGCATTCAGAGGGTGAATCAGTAGACAGAAAGGAGATAATTCTCAGTAAGAACTCTGGGTCTGGCTATTTGCATGCTACTATCCAAAGTGCTGAAAAGCTCCCTTGCATTGCTCCTCAGCAGATGAACAATGAACCTTTTTATGCAAATCTGGAACTACAGGAGAGACACCCAAATCAAGGCCCACTTTACCAAAACAATCCAAGTGTAGAAAATAACACTGTGGTAAGTACTGGAGTCTTCCTTCTCTGTACATATGTCCTTAGCCCCACCTAGAATTACTCCCATTCTCAATCCTAAGGATTTTAAAGACATATTGGGGAAGGCAAAATCCATAAAACTTGAGCAGGCTTGATATCAGGGACAGCTAACAGTTTTTGGGATGACCAGCATAGAATCGCAAGAAAAAAACATAGTAGGTATGGATTTTTTCCATAGACAAGGTCCCTCATTGGATTTGATGTCCCTGCCTTGTATAAATAAGCCATCTAGAGAATAAATAGGAAATGATTCACAGAGAGAAGGCACTAGAATTTAGAGGGTATTGGGAAAGTCTTCTTCTAGAAGGTGAGATTTTATTTGAAACTTAAAAGGAACCAAGGAAGCTAGTAGATAAGGATAGGTGGCATATTCCAGTTATGGAGGACAGTCCTGAGCTGAGAAATGGAGTGTCTTGTTTGTGAAAGAGCAAAAAGGCCAATGTTATTGGATCAGAGAGTACCTGGATCAAAGAGTAAGGTGTAAGAAGACTGAAAAAGATAGGAGGGAGCTAGGTTATGAAGGGCTTTGAAAGCTCCAGAGAAGATACTGTTTTGATGTTGGAGGTGATAATGAACCACTAGAATTTCTAGAGTAGAGAAGTGACACCATGGTCAGATCCAAATTTTAGAAAAATCACTAAGTGAGTGAATGAAGGATTGATTGGAGGTTGAGGGCAGAAGGAAGGTGCCTGTAGCCAGCAGACCCAACAGTAAGTTTTTGTAATAGTTCAAGGATGAGGTGATGAAGTCCTGTGCTGTGGTTGGCTGTATCAGAGGATGAAGAGGCATTAGAAAGGTGAAATCAATAGGTCTTGGCAACAGGTTGGATATAAAGGGTGAGAAATAGTGAGGAGCTAAAGATGACAACCAAGTTACAAGCCTGGGTGACAGAGAGGATGTTGGTATGCCCTACAGTAATAAGGAAGTTTGGGAGGGGATAGAGTTTAGGGAGAAAGTTAATGTTGAGTCTAAGATGGTTTCTACTAGACAGTCAGTTCAAAATGTCAGGTAGTTGGAAAATGCTAAACTGGAGGTCAACAGAGAGGGTAAGACAAGATAGGTAGATCTGAGAATCATCAGTATAGAGATAATAATTAAATACATGGCTGCTGAAGAGATCACCAAACGAAATATTATAAAGGGAAAAGAGAAAAGGGGCCAGGCCAGAACCCTGAGGGGACACCTATAGTTACAGGTTTTGACCTAGATGATCATCCAGTATTGGAGGAAATGCCTTCAAGTACTCCTGAGTAGTCTTACCTTATTGCTTCCCTACATGAGTTTCTGCTGGAGGGAAGGGGTAGGAGATATTTCCCAGGTATGGTGGAGGAAACTGAAATACAGAAATGTTATGTGACTTGCCTCAATAGCTAGTCAGAGATTAAGCTTGAAACTAACCTAGGAGGTCCCACTTCCAGTCCAGTACTCTGAAGGGATTCTTTCTTTGCCAAGAAAATCCCAAATAGGGACACAAGAAATGATTATAGGAAGTATGGGTTTTTGCCATAGACAAGGTCCCTTATTGGACTTGGTATCAGAGACTATAGTCAGACACAACTGAAAATGACCAAAGAAGAACAAAATACCTCTATCTCTTATTTGGTTAAGAATACATCTCCCAGGGCAGCTAGCTGGCTCAGTGGATAGAGACACAGGCCTGGATATAGGAAGACCTGAGTTCAAACATGACTTCCCTGAGCAAGTCATTTAAACACCCATTGCCTAGCCCTTACTGGTTTTCTGCCTTGGAACCAATACATAGTTTTAATTCTATGTCAGAAGGTAAGAATTTAAAAAAACAACAGATATTGGTTCAAATGGAGACTCTTAAGATTGCTTCTACCTTAATCCCTCATTGGCTGCATGATGTTAGAACAAGAACATTTAACAATAAATGTTAGAACATTTAACCTCTCTATATGTGGGTTTGCTTACCTGCTTCATCTATACTATCTGACCCTTCCCCACTCCACCCCTGGCTATTTAATATGTCCATCCTGAAGTTGCCTTGGCTCAGGGATTAATGAAGACAATTTGGGCTGTGTTTGTAATATACTTTGTGATCTCCCTCTTATGTCAAGGATAGACATAGGTGGACTAAAGAAGTATGGGATATATGAGGAAGAACAGTCATATCAGCTATCTATGTCAGAAAAGAGCCAGGAGTGGGGCAGCTAGGTGGCTCAGTGGATTAAGAGCCAGATCTAGAGACCTGGTAGAGGTCCTGGGTTCAAATTTGACCTCAGACACTTCCTACCACCATCTCTTGGAATATCTAGCTCCCTTCAAGGCTTGGCTCAAGGATGAAGAAAGGGAAGGGAAGGGAAGGGAAGGGAAGGGAAGGGAAGGGAAGGGAAGGGTTGCTTGGGAATCACTATAAACTGACTGTTTCTTCTCCTCTTCCCTCCTTCCCCTGGCCCTCCAAATACTTTCTCTTTCTCTCTATAGACCATTGATCGAGAACAGTCTATTACGTATTCCATCTTAGCCTTTTCCATGGACAACCAGAATACAACTTTGGAGAGGCAAGAGAATCAAGATGAGAAAGCAGTGTATAGCATAATAAGAAAGAAATAAGCTGCAGACCAGCTCCTTGGAGAAGAACACAATTTATATCTCTTTTTTTCCAGGACAATATCCAACAAATTTGTACTATAATGAGATCTCCAAAATAGTTTTGTGGCATACACAAATATAAGTAACTAAAAAAAGGGCAGAGGTAGGGGGAAAAGGGGTCGGGAGAGATTATAACTTCCATCTGAGATCCAAGGAGAATGGTAGGATGATCCATCCTGGGTTCAGAAGACTTAGGTTCAAATGCTGTTTCTTTCTAACTCTAAGACTATTCTGACATTAGTTATTCAGTGGAACCTCTTTGTCTCTATTTTATTACCTGTAAAATGGAGTTGTTAATATTTACATTAACTATAATATTTAAATTACCTACCTCACAAGGCTGTTGTAAGAAAAACATTTTGCTTAATCTTAAATTCTCTAGAAATATGAACTGTTATATGGTATTATATCCCATAGTACCCTAGGGCTGGACCTTGGGGACTCTTAATCTTGATCACCCTCCTCTCTATATTCAGCTCTCCTTTCCTGCCCCCTAAAAGAATGGTAACTGAAAATTTTCAAGCTTTGATATCTGCTCTGAGAACCAGTAAGAAACATCTACTCCAAAAGGGACAATTCAGGTCTAATTCTCTTTCTGTATCTTTCCCCTGGCTTAATTTCAGTTGCTTATTTTGCAGTAAAGATGGAAATTCATGCCCTCCAAGGCCTATAAGGATAAGGCAAAGATTTAGAAGTAGAAAAATCCATTGAAGCCAAGATTACAGCTCCCTATGTGGCATCTTGAAGGTGTTGAGAAAGGATGAACTGAAATTTCAGCACCTAAGGATTTATGAGTAATGTTGTAGATAAATTAATAAAGTAATGACATAATGGTGCAGTCCAAACCTTACATGCATTGTACTTGTTAATAACTGGGACTGAGATGATTCAAAACATTCCCAAAAGAGGAGAATAGTGGGATTTCATACCCTGAGTTTCAACCCTCTCCTTCTGCAACCTTGCCAGTAGTTTTACTCCCATCTTCCTCTTGTCCCTCGTTCAATCTTCAGTCATTCAACATTTAGATGTTCAAGCCATTTAGTGCTTTGTAATTTTTATAAGTGTGAGAAAAGCTTAAGGTTAAGACACTTTGTGGTTAATAGTAGCATTAATTCTATTACTCAGCAATTTCAGCTTTCATGTACCAGTCAGCCCCTCTTTGGCACAACCACTTGTAGTTCAGTACCAGTCTTCCTAGACTTTGCTTATCTTACTGTTGTTAGGCATGCTTGAAGCCAGACAATTTGAAATGACCTTTGACTGACTGTGCAATCCTAGGCTAGCCACTGGACCACTTTGAGGGTCAGGTTCTTCATCTATAAAATAATACTCCTGGGATTTAGAACTAGAGAGGAGATCAAAGACCATCACTAATCTTAAAAACTGCTGAGGAAATAATTCAGTAGTGGTTTGCCTATTAACTGTAACCTGGGGCTCAGTACTGGTACTTGTATAAAACTCTCCTTATTAGTGAAGAGATCTATTACTCAAACCTCTGTGCCTACATGAGGGATGGAGTTGGCAAGAAGTTAGGAGAAATCTTTGATCTTTTGATTTCTGGCTTTGAGAAGACACACAAGGTGGCAAAGTGGGGCATCTCATAATCATCTTTTCCAGGAATAAAGAGAGATGAGGAGAACCTCATGCAAATGTCGACTTTGAGCCAAGAGGGTTACAAAGTTATCTGGGGACACTCACCATGGACTCCAAATCAAGGCTGAACAACATGAATCTATTTGTTGGTTTAAAAAAGAAAGATATTTGCATAACCTTGGTGGAATATAATCAATGATGAGCAGCAAGTACAAGGAAGGACAGGGCTTAAAAAGTTGGGAGATTAATGAATCTATACAACTGCACACAAAATTAATGGATTCATTAAGAATCAAACCACTAAGGATTAGCAGCTTTGTGGGGGTCTCTGCAATATGGAGAAAAAAGTAAAATATTAATGAGAAATTGACTACAGTAAGCTACAAATCAAGTTATAATACATCTTTTATTGTTCCCCCTTGAGACAGTGAACTTTCCCAGAATCTGTCAAGAATGCAAGGCCTAAGTTCCCCATGATCCCTTGTAGTGATGACAAGATTTTAGAAGCATAACAAAAATAACAAATATAAAGTCTAGTAAACAGAATCCTGACTCCATAGGACCTCTTCTCTTCATTTTACAGATGAAAAAACTGAGGCACATAGAGCTTAAATGTCTTTTTCTTTTTGAATATTTTCTTTTTTTCCCCAATCACATATAAAAACAATTTTTGAACTTTTTTTAAATTTTGAGTTCCAAATTCTCTCACTCCTTCCCACCCTCCCTCCTTTAGTCTTTCCCAACCCTCACCCCTCCCTGAGACAGTAAGAAATCTGATACTTATTTTATATGTACAATCATGTAAAACATTTTCCATATTAGTCATTTTGTGGAAGAGATATCAAAAAATAAATAAAAAGAAGAAAGTAATTGAAATAGGGCATGTTTCAGTCTGCATTCAGACTCCATCAGTTCTTTCTCAGAGGGTAGATGGCATTTATCATTATGAGTCTCTGACCATTGCACTCCTAAGAATAAGCAGGTCATTCATAGTTTATAAAGAAATATTGCTGTCATTGTGTACAAGTTCTTCTGGTTCTGCTCACTTCACTTTATATCCATTTATGTAAGTCTTCCCAGATTTTTCTGAGGCATCCTGCTCATCATTTCTTATAGCATAACAGTATTACATCATAATCATATATCACAACTTGTTTAGCCATTCCCCAATTGATGGACAACCCCCCAACTTCCAGTTCTTTGTTACCACAACATGGTAAAGGCAATAAGAAACAGAGCTGGGGTTGGAACCTTGAACCTTTAATGCCAAAATCCTATGGATTTATTTAGACTGGACTTGTGATCTCATTGGCACAGGAAGCTCCCAGTGTAGAAATTTCTCAACCAGTGCAGATTGACACCTACTCTGCAATTTACAGTCTAAGAGAGCTGTTAGTCAGTTGAAAAATATTTATTAAGCACCAATTATGTGTGTATGTATACATGCATAATGCAAAATAATTTTGGAAATGGGAAGGACACTAACAGGAGGAACAGAATAAGTCTTGAAGCAGAAATATATTTGAGCTGAGCCCAGGGACTCTGCTGGGAATCAGTAATAGCCATAAAGGTGGGAAAGATGAAAATGACAAGAGACTTAGCAGTGCCCATAGTATAAGGCAGTAGCACTACATGGTGAATGCTCAAAAGCAATACACAAGGGAAAGCAAGCTGAATTATTTCGGAGCCTGATGGTGTAGGGAAAGAAAAAGAGGAAAATGAAAACAGAAAATAAAGAAGGAAGGAAAAATCATCAATTAAAAAGTATTTACTAAGCATCTGCTGTGTGCAAGTCACTATACTGGGTTACGGAGATACTAATACAAAAGTGAAAAAATCCCTACCTTCCTGAAAAGAGTTTACATTCTGTTAGAGAAGGAACATACTTATAAGTACAGAAGATTTTTCTAGCCCATATGTAGAAGTTCCATGTACAAGATCCCACAGGTACTGATTTTACTACTAGGAGTGGATGTGAAATGTAGGGTGTGAGAAATATTTCTTGGGAGCACTCCAGGGTATATACATTAAATCTCCGCTCTTGAATCTGCTGTCCACTTGTTACCTTGTAAGTTCTTTTTCTCTCACTGCATTCAAAGGAAATCTAGAAGGTACCAAGTGATCCAATCTCAGAAATTACATAATATGAAAAAAGCTCTCATTAATTAGCTTCAAGTCTCTACTCCAGTGAAAACCAGGAAATTTCTTTTCCCCTAACCTCTCCTCTTCTTACAATCTTAAACTTGGGACTCATGGGCCTAGGCAAATACCATTGCTACTGCTTGCATAATTTACTGATGAAGATAAATATTCAGTGTATGAGCTCTAAAAATCTATTTCTAATAGCATTTTAAGATTCAAAGAGGATTTTATATTTGATAATGGAGGTATTAGGGAGCTACTAGGGAGAACCTACATTAGGGAGAACACATGATCAGAATCTGAGCTTTGGAAAGATCGCTTTGACCATTGGGTAGAGCATGGAGTAGAGTGGGAAGAGACCTGTGAAAGGGACACCAACCAGCAATCTGTTGTAGTAGTCCATGTGTGAGATGACAAAGGCTTGTACCAAGGTAGCTGTGTTGTTAGAGGAGAGAAAGGGCCATATTTGAGAGATGTTACAAAGATAGAAATGACAAAATTTGGCTTAGTTCAACTCAGAATAACAGTTCAAGCCTCTCAGTTCTCCTCAAGAATACTCAAAATGTCTTCACCATGTAATGAGTTAGCTTAGTCTAGTTCTCGTTAGAAATGAAAGACAGTTAAACTCATTCACTTTCCTCCAAATGACAATTAAATTCACTTCTCTCAGTGTCTCTTCAGACTCTTTCCAAAATGACAGTTAACTCTCCAAGTCCCTTTGAGTATCATTCTCCAAAAGCAGTTAATTGTACACATCTCTTCAGGAAAAAGTTCTCTGTTCAAGCTCTCTGAGTGTCTTATAAGAGTCCTTCAATGATGAAAGTTAACTGTCAGTACCCAAGGTTCTGTGTTTTCTTGTAGGTACAAAACCAGCAGCCAAAGTCTTTGCAAGAGATTATTTTTACTAGGGTTGCATAAATATTTACAAAATCTGTTCGAAAGAAATGCAAAGTAAAAAATTTAGGGGAGATTGGAAAGGTTTTCATTTAGAAGGTGCTGCTTGAACTAACTTTTGAAGGAAACAAGGATTTTTTTTAATATTAGCAGGAAATGAATTCCATGCCTGGGAGACAGTTTATGCAAAAGCAGAGAGTTTAGCAGATGAATAGGATGAAGAAAATGATATGTAAAAAGTCTGTAAAAGTAGTTTGGTGCCAGGTTGTAAAGGACTTTAAATTCTATACAGATAAATGTATATTTGATTCAAGAGGCAACATAGAGCCATTGGAGTTTATTTAGAAGGAGAAAGACACATAGGCTATTGCAATAGTCTATTTGATAAGGACTTGAATTATTGTAGTAACCATGAGACTGGAGAAAAGAGGATGGATGGTACCAATCAACCAGGGAATGTTTTTAAACAATTTTAATTTTTATCTTCATTTTAATAACAAATTTCCATATAAGTTTTCCAAAGTTACATGATTCATGTTGTCTCCCTCCCTTCTTCCCTTCCCCCTCCCAGAGCTGACAAGCAATTTAATCTGGTTATACATGTATTATCATGCAAAATTTATTTCCATATTATTCATTTTTACAAGTGAACAATCTTATAAAAACCAAAACTCCAAATAATATGCCCAAATAAACACATGATAAATCATATGTTTTCACCTGAATTTCCACTCCAACAGTTCTTTCTTTGAAGGTGAATAGCATTCTTTTTCAAAAGTCCTTCAGAATTGTCCTGGACCATCGTATTGCTGTTAGTAGCAAAGTCTATCACATTTGATTGTTCCACAATATTTCAGTTATTGTGTATAATGTTCTAACCAGGGAGTATTTATTAAACAATTACTGTGTATCGAGCACTATGCTAGGAGCTGGGTATACAAAGACAAAGAATGCAACAAGCTATATGCTCATACTCTACCCATATCTAGTGCTATGAGTAGTAGTCATCATGACCTCCATATGATATAGCCTTTTGTTAAAGAGTAGCTTGGCTGAAGTATAGTGTACAAGAAAAGAAATGCATAGTAAGTCTAGAAAAATGGGTTGATGATAAGATGTGATGAACTCTAAAAGCTAACAACTGCCTAATTGATGTCTCCATATAAATATGCCACCCAGACACCTGCAAATAGGGATCTCAAACAGCATATTCCAAATAAAACTCATCTCTCTTACTTAATTCTCTCTTTCTACTCTGAGAACGACTATTTTCCCAATCAATTGCCAAATCTTGTCCATTCCACTCCTCAGCATCTCTCACATCCACTACCTTCACTATATTCATTCCAGTCAGCCAACAGACAGTCAATGAACATTTATTAAGTGCCTACTATGTGCCACAAATCAAAGTAAATGCTGAGGACACACAAAAAAATGTAAAAGTCTCAACCCTTAAGAAGCTCTCAGCACAATGGGGAATTCAACATACAATCACCCCAGTTCAGGATCTTTTTCCTTCTCCTCTAGTGTAAAAAGAGTGGGGCACCAAGGATGTTAAAATATAACCTAAATGGTTGTGGGTACACACACTGGGTTAAAGAAGAGACAGGACCAACTAGGATAGGGAGACCAAGAATCAAGAATGGCAGTTGGCCAACTGTCACTCAGCTCACCACCAGGCCAGAGTCTATGGAACCAGCAGGCAAGGTAAAGGTTTTTAATAGTTTTAATTATGATTAACTAATAAAGGTGGGATAGGGGATTCTACACTTAAAACCCTAAAGGGCAAATCACAGGGGCAAAGGGAGGACTTGTCTACTCTAATTCTAATTGACCTAGCCAGGCAGGGCCCAAAGGAGCAGTACTGGAGTCTCTGGGAAGGCTGCTTCAAACCTGGTTCCAGCCAGGTTTGACCAGCACAGCTAAAGGGCCTGAGGTTGGCTTTGAGGGTTCTCACAGTAATCCACAGATGATCACAGGATGCCAAAAGCCAAGGTGGTCCAAGGTATCCAAGTAGAGAGAGTGTGCTTGAGATGCTGTCTGCCAGATCCCAAACCCCTCCTCCACTTGGTGCAGCTCTGCAGGTCTTGTCCACTTGTTGAAAGCCACCACCACTCAGGATCCCAGGGAATAAGGATGCAGGGTTTCCTTAACTCTGAGATCTCCCAGGGCTAGCAACAGTTTGTGCCAACCACTAATAGAGTCTCTCTCAGAGCACAAGCAACTTCTTGCTCCTTCATTCCATCTTGGAATTCTCCAGCCCTTCCTGCTAGGTCCATATAAACTATATGTAACTTTTTTTTTATCCTGGGACTCTATTCTAGGAGCATAGCATGTAACTAATCCTACATAATCTTCCTCATAACACTAGGCTACTGCAATAGCCTTCTAAGCAGTTTCTCTGTATCCAATTTCTGCCCATCCCAATCCATTCTTCATGTGGTTGCCAAAGGAATATTCCTAAAACCCAGGTTTGACTATATCACAACCCTGATCAATATGCTTCAAGAGTTCCCCCTTGCCTTTAAAATAAACTAAAAGAAGAACTGAAAAATAGAAATAAGTTGACATAATTTTATAAATACATATATCTTTTTGACAAATGATGCCTTCTCTAAAAAGGGTGGGGAGGTAGGGAGGGATTGAACTGGGTATTTTAATGTAAAATAAATAAACTTAAATACAAGCTTCTTTGCTGAAAATTGAGGGGTGTCCATCAATTGGGTAATGGCCAAACAAGTTGTGGTATATGACTGTAATGGAATACTATTGTGCCATAAAAAATGACAAGAAGGATGATTTCAGAAAAACCTGGAAAGACCACATGAACTGATGCAAAATGAATTAAGCAAAACCAGAAGACCACTGTACACAGTAGCAGCAGTATTGTTTGATAAACTATTGTGAATGACTTGGCTATTCTTAGCAATGCAATGATCCAAGACAATCCCCAAAGACTCATGACGAAAAATGCCTTCTGCCTCCAGAGAAAGAACTGCTGGAGCCTGAACACAGACCAAAACATACTATATTTCACTTTCTGTCTTCACTTACTTTTGTTTTGTTCAAGTTCTCTTCACAGAATGACTAATCTGGAAAAATGCTATACATCTTGCCCATATAAAATCTACATCAGATTGCTAGCCATCTCAGGGAGGAGCAAAGGAAACAAAGGAGGAAGGGGGAGTATTTGGCTCAATATTTTAAAAAAAACAAAGGTTAAATACCAACTTCTTTATCTGACTCTTAAAAATCTGACCCCAGCTAACCCTTCTAGGTCAGTCACACATTCTATATTCCAGTCAAACTATCCTGCTTGCTAATCTTAATTCATGAAATTCCATCTTTCATCTCCATCCCTTTGTGAAGGTTCTCTCTCCATGTCTAGAATGCTCTCTCTCTCCAACTTTGTGTCTTGGAAACTCTTGCTCTCTTTAAGGCTCCATTCAAGTGTCATCTCCTTCAGATCTCCCCTGATTCACCCAGTTGTTAATGCCCACCACCAGTAAAGTTTACCAAATCACTGTATTTTTTTTATATCCTACATTTACATGTTGTTGCTTCCTAACAAACTCCTTAAGGGTAAGATTCCTAAGGGCAATGTCTTGTATTACTTTTCTATTTGTATCTAAGGAAGCTAGCATAGCAGTAGGAGCATAAGTAATATTTTTTTTTCTGGTCTCACTGAAGGAGTCACAAAAGGGATGAGATCCTCCGCATTACAAGTTAGTCATTTATCTGAACATCCTCTTAGCCAGATCAAGGATATTATTTAAAAAGCAAGATGGCATGTTTCATTAAAATGGGCAAAATGAATAGGACCAGGATGGATGTCTGCCTGCAAAGGAAGTTTTTTCTCATGAGGGCAAAAGAGTCTTGGGAAAGACTGAGCATATAAAAATAAAGCCAGGAGTTCATGGAATCACTTTCTCGACTAAAGAAACAGAATGGTCCCTGAATAAGTTTAAAGGACATTTTTTAAAGTGTCCAAGCAATTCCATAGGAGTTGATGATGCTGGTAAAATGGAGACTGAAAAAGAAAATCAGGAAAGAGCCAAGGTTATTTTACATTGCACCAATTCACAAACTCAAGATACTAGACAAACTGGCCTTCTTCCTATTTCCCCAGATTTGACACCAAATCTCCCACCTCCATGCCTTTGTATATGCTATACCTCATGCCTAGAACATTGCTTCCTTACTTCTAACTCTTAAATTTCCTAGCTTCTTCCAAGATTTTGATTAGGAACACTTTCCTATCTCCTTAGTTGTTAGTGCTTGATCTCATCTCCTCAGTTGACATGTATATTCATATCTACTTGCATGCTGTATCTTTCCCACCTCAAGTAATATATGTTAAGTTCCTTGAAAGTAGAGACAGTTTAGATCTGTGGGAAAGGAAGGAATTTAAGATTAAGCAAGAGAAATGGAATTTTACAAAATGTAAAACAAATGGCCATAATTATGTCAAATTTAAAAGGTTTTGTACAAACAAAACCAATGCAAGCAAAATTAGAAGGGAAGCAACAAACTGGGAGAACATTTTTAAAACAAAACTCTCTGACAAAGGTTTAATTTCCCAAATGTATAAGGAACTAAGTCAAATTTATAAAAAATCAAACCATTCCCCAATCAACAAATGGTCAAGGGGCACGAGTAGGCAGTTTTCACACAATGAAATCAAAACCATCAATAAGCACATGAAAAAGTGTTCTAAATCCCTCTTGATTAGAGAAATGCAAATTAAAACATCTCTGAGGTACCACCTCACACCTATCAGACTGGCCAATATGGCAGCAAAAGAAAGTAATAAATGTTGGAGGGGACGTGGCAAAATTGAGACACTAATACATTGCTGGTAGAGTTGTGAATTGGTCCAACCATTTTGGAGGGCAATTTGGAACTATGCACAAATTTAAAGAATGCCTGCCTTTTGACTCAGCCATACCACTGCTGGGTCTGTACCCCAAAGAGATAATAAGGAAAAAGACTTGTACAAAAATATTTATAACTGCACTTTGTGGTGGCAAAAAATTGGAAAATGAGGGGGTGTCCATCGACTGGGGAATAGCTGAATAGATTGTGGTACATGCTGGTGATGGAATACTATTGTGCTAAAAGGAATAATGAACTGGAGGAATTCCATGTGAACTAGAATGACCTCCAGGAATTGATGCAGAGCAAAAGGAGCAGAACCAGAAGAATGTTGTACACAGAGACTGATACACTGTGGCACAATCAAATGTAATGGACTTTTCTACCAGCAGCAATGCAATGACCCAGGACAGTCCAGAGGAACTTGTGTGAAAGAATGCTATCCACATCCAGAGAAAGAATTGTGGAACCAGAAATGCAAAAGAAAAACATATGATTGATCACGTGGTTTGATGGGAATATGATTAGGGTTTTGATATTAAATGATCTCTCTACTACAAATAAGAATAACATGGAAATAGGTTTTGAACAATGATACATGTATAACCCAGTGGAACTGCTTGTCAGCTTCAGGAGGTGGGAGAAAAGAACAGGGGAGGATCATGAATCATGTAACCATGGGAAAATGTTCTAAATAAAAAAGATATATGTAAAAAAAGAAAGAAAATAGGGACAGTTTCTCATTTTGTGTATCCCTAGGATCTAGAACAATGTTTTGCATGTAATTGGAATATAATTGATGTTTGTTGATTTGGTTTAGATTAAATGGGTCAAAAAGTGGAAAATTCCTCTATTATTTAAAGAGTAGATTGGATAATCATTCATCTAAGACTCCAGAGAAAGGATTCCTAATTGAGAAGGAAAGTAGACTAGAAGACCTTTCTATTACCTTCTAAACTTAACAAACCCTCTAATAATGGAAGAGACAGCAATACACATAAAAACAGTAAAGTACAAATAAACGTGAATCAAAAGATTAATTGAATATTACATCTAAATATGGAATTGAGAGGAGCATCACTTTCATGAATAAAGAGTTGATATGAGAATCTCTCTGTACCCTGCTCTTATCAGAACACATCTGGTGTCCTAAGGCATCACAATACAGTAAGACATTGGTAAACTAGAGAATGTCCAGAAGAAGGCAGCCAGGATGGTGAAGGGCCTTGCATATTGTAAGATGGAAATGGTGAGCCTAGAAAAGATAAAATTATGGGGGGGAAGGGGGGGAGGGAAGGATCTGTGGATGGATTGATGAATCTCTTTAGAGAGAGGGGTGATATTAGGGGAGTAGAGTGGAGAAGTGACCATCAATAGTATTTAAAGGGCTGCCTTGGGGAAGAGGAATTATTAGATTTGTTCTGTTTGGCCCCAAAGAGAAGAAATAGGAGCAATGTGTAGAAGTTACAAAGAAGCAAATTTAGGCTTTATGTCAGGAAAAACTTCTCGATGACTTGAGCTTTCCCTTAGGAAGGAATGAGTTCTTTCTTGTTGGAGGTCATAAATCAGAGGCTGGAAGAATACCTGGTGAATATAGTACATGCTGAATAAAGGATAGTGAGGATTCCTTTTGAGTATGAGTTGGACTACATGGCTACTCAGGTCTCTTCCCACTCTCAGATCACAGTCACAGTGGAAAGATTCTGGGAAGCATCATCTGTCTTTTTCATATTCAGATATATTTCTTGGCTTGAGTTTCTTTTCTCATTTATTATTCCTTCTTTCCCTTCTAACTGACAATACCTGGAGCTTTTCATTCAAGATTTTTTCTGAAATTCTATTTTCAAGTCTAAATTCATATCTGAAATGGAACCACTTGTTCTTAGTCTTTGTTTTCTTGATATGTGGATGAAAGGACTTTCAGGGAGCAAAATTGGGGCTCCTTTCTACACCATTGTTGGGAGCCCCCACATGCCTGGGATATCACTGCTACAGCCTTAGCAAAGGCAAAGATATCTTTTAATACTGTCCTTGTGTAGCTAGCCATATTGGGGTGTTAAAAGATCAAGCAGAATAGGAGGGGTGTCTTAGTATTAAAGAAAGACAGATATCTTCTCAAATTTCAAAAAAAAGGAGGAAAACATTGTCTACAAACTGTAGGCTAATATCTTTGACTTTGATTACTAGGAAAATTCTTGAATGGTTCATTAAAGAGATAGTAAGTGGACATCTAAAAAAGGAAATTATGCTACAAAGAGGCAGAGTGGGCTTGACTAATTTCATTTCCTTTTTTGATGGGGTCATTCAACTAGAAGATCAAGGAAATGATGTATCTATAGCGTACTAGATTGCAGCAAAACGTTGGTGAAGTGTCTTATTAATTCTGTTGAAAAGATAAAGGGGTTTGAAACTAGACGATAATATAATTAAACGGACTAAGTACTTGTTGAATGGCCAATTTTTTTTTTTAAATCATTAATGGATCAATATCAATTTGGCATTAGATCTCAATGGAGTAGATCTGGAATGAATAACATTTTTATCAGTGACTCAGATAAAGGCTGATGGTATGTTTATCCCATTTGTAGACAACAGAAACTAGGGAGAGATGGTTTATATTTTGAATGACTGTCAGGATTCAAAAAGATCTTGATAGCCTAGTGGTGCTTGCCTCAAAAAGAAATGGGTGTCAACAATCCATACATAAGTATTCCTAGAAGCCACATATTAACTTAGTTTTAAAACATAGTTGGAGGGGGCAGCTGGGTAGCTCAGTGGATTGAGAGCCAGGCCTAGAGACAGGAGGTCCTAGGTTCAAATGCGGCCTCAGACACTTCCCAGCTGTGTGACCCTGGGCAAGTCACTTGACCCCCATTGCCTACCCTTACCAATCTTCCACCTATAAGTCAATACACAGAAGTTAAGGGTTTAAAATTAAAAAAAAAAAAAAAAACATAGTTGGAAGTAGCTAAGTGGTTTAGTGGATTGAAAGCCAGGCCTAGAGATGGAAAGCCCTGGGTTCAAGTCTGGCCTCAGACACTTCTTAGTCATTTAACCTCCATTGCCTAGCCCCTTAATGCTCTCCTGCCTTGGAAAAAATACAGAGTATTGGATCCACGATAGAATGTAAGGGTTTGTTTTTTTAAACCATAATGTTGTTGAATTTTTACTTATTTTGTTAACCATTTCCCAATTGCATTCTAATCTAGTTTGGGTCATACTTGGGAGTGTTTGGGCCACATACAGCCATAGACCATGTATTTGACCCATCTAGACTAGAATATGAGGCTGAATCTAATGAAGCAATGAAGTTTACTTCAGAGATAAATGTAAAGTTTTATACTTGGGTTCAAAAAAACAGCCTCACAAGTACATGATAGGCAGCAATTTTCTGAAAAAGAACTAGAAGTTTCAGGATACTTCAGTTTTAATATGAATGAACAATGTGATTGGCAGTTTTCCAAAAGGCCATGATCCTGGGAAGAGATGGAGCTGTAAAGGGAGCAAGAAAGCACTGTAGCTGAGCCAGAGGGAACAGACACAGAAGGGTTCAAGCCATTGGGCTTCAGGGTGCTGAGAACAGAACTAGTAAATCTATTCTTTCTTTATTTCTACTCTTGTTCTCTTTCCCTGGTGGGAAATGAGCAACTTTCCCAAACTCTGTTTCTGTGAGACTTTTTGCTTTCTGATATGTCATTTCTCTAAAATAAAATGGCTAACTATTGCATTGCTTATCTGCATATATGTACTTATGTGTGTATATACATATATAAATATATATATATATAATATCTTTATGCAAACACCAACAAAGAGAAAATTAATAGGAATAAAACACTCAGAAGGAAAAGAGATCAATTTTACAATTTCTGGAACCTGCCAAACATGGGAGCTTAGAACTATACAGAAAAGGGATTTTACTTATTTATATTTTCGTAGCTTCTCAAAAGCAAAGAAAGCAAATGCAAATCTGAACTGGTATTAGAAAAAATGAATTTAGCAATTCTGGTGGAAACTTTCTAAGTGAACTAGGAATAGCCTTTTTGAGGTGATCACTTTAGATATTTTTCCTTTCCCATTCCTCCTTCTCTTGGCAATTTTGGTTCTGTTTTTTTTTCCTTCAACCTTTACCTCCTGTCTTAGAATTGATACTAAGTATTGGTTCCAAGGCAAAAGACCAATAAGANGTATATACATATATAAATATATATATATAATATCTTTATGCAAACACCAACAAAGAGAAAATTAATAGGAATAAAACACTCAGAAGGAAAAGAGATCAATTTTACAATTTCTGGAACCTGCCAAACATGGGAGCTTAGAACTATACAGAAAAGGGATTTTACTTATTTATATTTTCGTAGCTTCTCAAAAGCAAAGAAAGCAAATGCAAATCTGAACTGGTATTAGAAAAAATGAATTTAGCAATTCTGGTGGAAACTTTCTAAGTGAACTAGGAATAGCCTTTTTGAGGTGATCACTTTAGATATTTTTCCTTTCCCATTCCTCCTTCTCTTGGCAATTTTGGTTCTGTTTTTTTTTCCTTCAACCTTTACCTCCTGTCTTAGAATTGATACTAAGTATTGGTTCCAAGGCAAAAGACCAATAAGAGTTTAGGCAATTGGGTTAGTAACTTGCCCAAGGTCATACAGCTAGGAAGTATCTACGATTATATTTGAACCCAGGACCTCCTGTCTCCAAGCATGGCTCTCTATCCACTGAGTGACCTAGTGGCCCCCTCTTTGACAATTTTAAAAGGAAAACTCTTCCCTAAAAATGGAGTTGATTTCCTAATTGATTAGAGAAAATTTGTGCTAAATCAGAAAGATTTCAAGTCTGGGCCAGAAATGAACTATGTGTCTGTCCTCTGAGGCCAGCCTAAATAAACTTGGAGAAACTTATTTCACATTAATTCTTCTCATGTACTCAATGTCTAACAAACTAACCTATTTGCTGTCCTTCTATAGAACCTTCTATCCCCTAATCAATCAGTATTTCAGGCCTTTGCACAGGCATTTCTTTCCTCCCACCCCAACACACACACACACACACACACACACACACACACACACACACACACACACACACACACACACACCCTGCCCATCTTTATTCTCTTACAGCTGGTGGTGCTGTGAATAGAGTGCCAGGTCTGAAATTAGGAACATCTGAGTTCAAATCATTCCTCAGACAAATCACACAACTTCTATTTGCCTCAGTTTGAACAACTGGAAATAGGGATGAGAATAGCACCTACTTTGCAGAATTATTGTGGGGATCAAATGAGATAATATTTGTAAAAAGCATTTAACACAATACGTGGCACATAGTAAGTGCCATATCAATGCTTATTCCTTCTTATTCCTGAAATATTTTATTTTCATCTTGGAATCCTAAGCTCCATTCAAAGATCAGCTAACATACCAACTCCTACATTTTGGGATCTTCCCAGTTAGTAATACTTCCCCCTCAAAATATGTATGTATACATCTACAATATTTATTTTATATGCATTTCATATTTCCTTATTTGTACATATATTACATTTCTCAAGTAGGCTGTAAGAGTGTGGTAATAAATATTTAATAACTGGCTTTCCAAAAGTATGTACAATATACTTTTTTTTAACTCTTTACCTTTTGTCTTTTAGTCAATACAAAGTATCAGTTCCAAGACAGAAGAGAGGTAAAAGGTTAGGCAATTGGAGTTAATTGGCTTGCTCAGCATCACACAGTTAGAAAGTGTCTAAGGTCAGATTTGAACCCAGGACTTCCTGTCTCCAGATCTGGTTCTCTATCCACTGAGACACCTAGCTGCCCCTAAACAGTACTATCTTTCTGTTTATAGATTTTTTTTTTCGGCAAACTGGGTTAAGTGACTTGCCTAGGGTCACATAGCTAGTAAGTAGCTAAGACTGAGGCTGAATTTGAACTCGTCTTCCTGACTCCAAGTTCAGCACTAAGCCACCTAGCTGCCTTTACAATATACTTTTAAGTTTAATATTTATTATTTACAGTTGCTCTGTCACTTTCCTAAGTCTAAGCAATCAAGAGAATAATAATCAAGTGATTTGGAGCATTTGCCAATTTCTGAATCATAAAAGCTCACACTGAAAATGTAGCCACAAGTTAGCTCTAGCACATCCCCTGAATACAAGCTCTTTCAGGACAGAGACTATTTTCATTTTTGTCTTTGTAATCCCAACTTCTACACAGCACCTGGCATGTAGTAGGCACTTAATGAATGCTCACCAAATTGACTGAAGGGTGATGAATTTTTTGGCCCTGGTAGCTCTACCAATTAGTTATTATTTCAGTCACATCTGACTCTTTCTGATGCCATTTGGGGTTGGCAAAATACTGGAATGGTTTGCTATTTCCTTCTCCAGATTATCTTATAGGTGGTGAGAAAACTGAGGCAAGCAGGGTTAAGTGACTTGCCTAGGGACACATAGCTAATAGACATCTGAGGCTGGATTTGAACTCAACAAGAGGAGTTTTCCTCTCTCCAGGACTGGCATTCTATCCACTGCACCATCTAGCTATCCATAACTCTCCCAAACTGGCCAACCTTTATGCCATAAAAGAATTGTAACCCACGTCACATACAGAGAGCATCTATATTGATGAAATCGTGGATTCTTGAAATAATTAATCAACAAGCATTTATTGTGTACCTGCTATGTGCCAGACACTGTGCTAAGAGCTGCAAATATAGAGACACAAAGAACCATTGCTGGACTGAGGGACATTTGTCCTACTCACCTTCTTCCTCTCCATTAAAATGTTCTTCCTAGTCCTGGTCCCACCTGAGTGGCTTGAATTCAGTTCTGGGAGGAACCTGGCTCCTAAAGAGAAAGGTCATGTCATTTTCTTCTGGTCTTGGAATCGATGAACCCCCCAAGATGGGAGAATCACTTCACACTGAAGTTGGGCGTGTGTCTAGGGTCTCCCCAAAAGGGGACAGTAGAAAAGTCCTCATTGTAAAATAAAGATCAGGTATTACCCAGCTCTTCAATTCCTCCACATAAAAGAAATGCTTCACACAAAAGTCACACAAGGGCACACTGACAAAGTCTTAAACAAGAAGCAGTAACTTTTAAATACTGCTCTACACTTCCAGGAGTTTGATATTTAAAACACAGAGCGCTTTGCAGAACTGATGAATAGATATTTCAGTTTTACATTCATTCTGATCTATCTCCCCCGAGATCTGTATCTTCAGATGAGTTGGACTGAAGTTGGTCTTTTCTTTCTGATGGTCATTATTTTCTTCTCCAAAAACCAGTGGAGGAGATCTAGGGCACACTGAGGGGCCCGGGAGCTCCTAACCATCTGAATTCACAAGATTGTCCCAGACTGGTAATGTCCATCTCAGGACAACTGTTTGGTGGCCTGAGCTCAGGAAAAAAATGTATATGCAATCCCGGACACAAAGCCAAAAAGGAAATGGTCTCAAGCTCACCTAGGGCCAGCCCATCTACTAGCTGCCATATGTGAGCAGGATGCTGTTTCTTCTGGGATGGAGGTAGGGCACACAGAGAAAGTTCCAAGAGAGACAGAGATAAAGAGACAGAGAAAGAGACAGTGTTAGTTGCCACATGTCCCAGAGAGTAGAGGAGAACAAACAGAGGATTTAGAGAGTTCCACCCCACCAAATATGAGAGTGTTGAAACCATGGAACTTCCTAGGTTTTGCTATGTCATCCCAAAGCACGGAGTCATTCAAAGTTGAGCATGTGTTTCCCTAGAAGTGTCCAGAGCACTAATTTAGCACTCCATTGTGAGCTCTAGCCAGAGCAGAATAAGAGAGATCTGCTCTTTGTACTCATTACCAAAAAAAAAATAAATAAAACAGCCTCTGGTCCCCAAGATGTCATGGTCTACCTGGAAAGACAACATGTAAAACATATAATGTGGTAGAAAGGGAAGGAGGTCACTAGCTATGGGGAGGAATCAAGAAAGACTCTCTGTAGATGGATGAGTTGAGTCTTGAGGCAAGTAAAGGATTCTGTAATTTGGAGGTGATGGAGTACATTCCCAGGATGCACTGATGGGGTTTGGCCAAGGCAACAACATTGAGACAAAAGATGGGACGTTGTATTTGATAAACAGCAAAAAGGTCCGCTTAACTGGACTGTAGAAGGGGAGTAATATATAATGAAATGAGCCTGGAAAGGTACATTGGGACTAGGTGTTGTAGAGCTTTAAAAATCAGAGGCAATAGGGAACCACTAGAGATTATTGAGCAGGGAAGTCAAATGCACATTAAAGGAAAATCATTCTGGTAGCTCGGTGGCATACACTGGCCTTGGCATCAGGAAGACTCATGAGTTCAAATCTGCCTCAGACACTTGCCAACTATGTGACTCTGGGCAAGTTATTTAACCTTGTTGGCCTCAGTTTCCTCATCTATCAAATGAGCTGGAGGAAGAAATGGCAAACCACTAAGAAAACCCCAAATGGCTTCACAAAGAATTGGACATATTGAAATGACTGAACAACAAAAAGCTTGCTGATATATTGTCTCTACTGCTGGCTTTCCTGGTTTTTCCTATACAAATGAGCTTCTCAAAGGACTGCATTCCTTAGCAGCTTACTCAAAAGTTTTATATGCTTTACAAGGTACAAAATGATCAATTCAAATCTAAAAGGGCATAGCCTTTACAAGATGCAAATGGATTTCAAATGTGAAATGCCCTTTCCTATATAAAGTACTTTGTAAACCTTATGGTGTAATAAAAAGATGACTTATTACCAGTGTTAAGACCTGCTAACACATAAGGGCTAGGATAACTTTTGTCGCTAAAAGTCCCCAGATTTGGACTCACCACTTGAAGGAGCCTGACTTCTAAAGAAATTAATCAGTTTCTTTTTTTCATTTTCTCACATCTTTGGTTCTTTTTTAAAAAATCCTCACCTTCCATTTTAGAATCAATATTATGTATTGGTTCTAAGGGAGAAGGTGGGTAAAGGCTAAGCAATGGGAATTAAGTGACTTGCCCAGGGTCACACAGCTAGGAAGTGTCTTGGGTCAGATTTGAAGCCTGGATCTCCTATCTCTAGGCCTGACTCTCAATCCACTGAGCCAGCTAGCTGCTTCCTATCTCTGGTTCTTTACATCCGCATCCCAGAGCTCTGGAAGAAATTTGACTCATGTCCAAGAACTCTGCAAAAGGGATTGATGGGATCATCTGTAGAAAGAAATTCAATGTACAAATGAGCAATGACAAAGACACAAAACATGAAATAAGAATCTTAAGTGTGAACAGGCATTTTACTTTCACCTTGACTCTGAACTGTCCAAATAATTCCCTTCAAGATCCAAGTAGGATCTCCAAATTGCTCAAAATCATGAGGCTGCCAATAAGCCTGGACATCTAGATCCATGTTAGGATAAATGCTTGGTCACCTCCAAACCAGCAAAGAAACATAAAACAGAAGAAGCAAACAGAGATTCAAGTTCACCTATATGCACCCATCTTTGTAGTATGGAAAAGTCCACTCCCTGCCTTCTATTAGAAAGTCCCAAAGTTACATGATGCCATCTAGAGAGTAAAAGGAAGAAAGAGAGCCTATTATTTGTTGATTATGAACAGATTCATTCATTCAAATTCATTTGATTCCATAGAGCAAAATGTTACTTATAGACTTATCCAACAAGATATCTCTCATCTATACATCAAAATCATCCATGATTTCTTGGAAGATACTACTACATAAATAATTCCATTTAATGACCTTTTGAAAATAGACATTGGGGGCAGCTGGGTAGCTCAGTGGATTGAGAACCAGGTCTAGAGATGGGAGGTCCTGGGTTCAATCTGGCCTCAGACACTTCCCACCTCTGTGACCCTGGGCAAGTCTCTTAACCCAGATTGCCTAGCCCTTACCACTCTTCTGCCTTGGAACCAATGCACAGTATTGATTCTAAGACAGAAGGTAAGGGAGAGAGAAAGGAAGAAAGGAAGAAAGGAAGAAAGAAAGAAAGAAAGAAAGAAAGAAAGAAAGAAAGAAAGAAAGAAAGAAAGAAAGAAGACAAGGCAAAAAACCTGGAGTGGTATGCTCACCAGCAATAGTCACCATTGTTATAGAGGAAATCCAGAGCAGAGACCAGGTTGAAGTGGGATTCCCTGTGGATGGGGAGGCTCTCTAGATCTTCACTTTTGTGGGTGACATTGGACTGATTGCATTAAAGTCTCAGAACACTATAAAGCCTCCTGGAAGAAACCTGGAATTACTTAAAGGAGTCTGGCCTGCTTTCTACAACAATAAATTTATAGAAAAGAAGAATTTCAGAGGCATTTGGATGAATAGTTTTCCATTAGTATTTACCTCAGGGTTAAATAATACAAGCCTTGGCCAATAAGTTGGACATAGAATTGAACAAGAGAAGGAGAATGGGTTGGATTGTCTTCAGAAAATTGCAAAGCTCTTTTACTGGTTCTGAACTTCCCATGAAAGCAAAGGTCCCAGCTTTTAATTAAAAACATCCTACTGGAGTTACTATGCCGTAGTAAGACATGGAACATCACTTCCTTAAAAGAATTAAAGATGAGCCTCATACAGAGAGGAATGGAAAGCCACTTGGCAGGTATCAGGGGGTTACAATATAAAACCAATGAGGAACCCCAAAGAAGACCAGGAGTAAAAGATATTCTCAAGGAACTGAATGGCAGAAAAACAAGATGATCTATTCATATAGTAAGATGGAGAAACAGCAGGTAGACAAGCAGTTAGAATGGTCCAGGAGTCCTCTCAAAATGGCAAGAAAAAAGTAAAGCTTTTTTCTAGCAATTTTCATGGACCTTTGGTGACAAACTTGGAAAATGATTCTCACACAAAAATGGTGGGAAAGGAAGAGTTGAACTCTTTATCATTGGTAGAAACTTCCAAATCAATAAGATCATAGATCCACTTGAGGATCAATTGTGTCATAAGTACATATAGAAGCAGCACAGTATGGTAGAAAGTGCAAAGAACTTGGAGTAATCAGACACATGAATTCAAATTTTACTAGCTTTCTTAGCTTCTTACCAGCTACCTGATAGGCATAGATGCATAGTGGATAGCATGCTGGACTTGGAGCCAGGAAGAACTGAGTTCACATAAGACGCTTACTATCTGTATTACCTTGTGTGGCTCATTCACCCTCTCTTGGTTTCTGTTTCCTCATCTGTAAAATGGGGATAATAATAATGCCTATCTCACAGGGTAGGACAGCCACTGCATCCTTGGCCATTGCCAATCATCCTGTCTTGCCACTGGACCTCGGTGCCTGTGGAAGAATGAGGTTGATAATTTTGTGCAACTCTTCCTATGCCAACCCCATAATTCACCATCCTTGGAGAACTGTCCATTACCTTCAACCTAGTTTAGCTCGACTTCAAAAATGACTTACTAGAGTGTGGTCAGTGCAGGTGCTACAGCTCCTTCTAGAAAGTGTTGTGTAAATGTTCATTTTTACCATTGCCATCATCCCAATAACCGTAACTGGCAGAGTTAACGGTCTGCCTTCACAGTAACATACTTTAGCTTTTTTTCTAGCTCACACAGCACTCACTATAGGCAATAAGTCTGTTTTCAAGCTCTGTTTTTGCCAAAAACAAGATCTGGGGAAAAGGAACTAGAGTTGATGGGAGAACAACAGAAGGGTCCCAGATACCACGTCTCTTCAAAGTTTTCTCTGAGTTTGGGACTGGGATTTGGGTATGGAAGTCAGATATGGGTAGTAACTGTCCCCTGATTATAACGCAGCCCAGACAGAGCATATACACTCCCTACAGTGGGAACTCACCAGTCCTTAATATCTATAAATAGGAAAGAAGCAGAAAATGGGAGCTCATTAAGTTCTTATTGAATGCTGAAAAACAAATTAGAGAAAATAAACAGAGCTGAACATTTATGTAAACCTCAGTGTTTTTGATGTTTTCAATTAGCAGAATTATTTTTCGCTGTGGAAATTAATTGCTGTCATTTTTTCCCCCACCTGGCTATCAAACCCCGGGGGCAAAGATAGTTTTCTTATAATGACAAGGTCAAAATTAGTTCCTGTCCTTCCTCTCCCCCACTTCCCACATCCCTGGTCCAAGCCAGAGGGAGCTAGCAGAGCATTAACAGCTTTTGCAAATGATGCACATTGTCTACTTAATGGCCTATTTGATAGTTTTGGCTTCAGGGGAAGATCTGTCCTGCGACCCAACAAATGGGACTCACTCCAGGAGCCTGATGGGGATAGTTGCAAAATTTTTCCCCAGTTAGGCAATCCCTGGGTATTTATAAGGGATTTTTAAAAACTTATCATACCCAAACATGTAATTCGTTCATGCACCGAAAGAAGCATGGCGACCAGAATAATGTATGTGACCGTCCTATGGTACTGTTGTTGTTATTGTTGTTGTCCTTCATTTTTGGAAAGGACTAATTACATCGCAAGGTGATGTCTTGATTTGGATGTGAATTAGATTTAAGTGAGGCAGAGTTGCACAGTCATCAGTCTCACTCTCTCTTCCAGAGTCATCCAAGTCCCATGGCAAAACAAAAATCAGATGCCTGGTGATGACCTTGGCATCCTGGACGTTTGACGAAGCTCTAAGTGATCCACAATGACTGCATCAGCTGCTTTCATGGCTGATGGAACAAATTGTTCTCGTTCTCCTATTCCACTGAGGCAAATCTTCATGCTTGGGGTAGTCACCCTTCTAGCTCACCAAGAAACTTATGACCCATCAGTGACCCTCAAAATGGTTTAGTCCATCTGCCAAAATGGTTTACTGGAGTGTGGCTACTGCACATGCTGCTCCCATTGTACTTTGCCTTGGCTAGACCACAAGTGGGATGCTGCATTCTGGGTTCTATATTTTAGGAAAGACATTGAAAAATTGGAGACAGTATGGGAAAGTGGGACCAGTAGGAAGAAGGAAATTGAAATCATGTCATAAGAAGACAGATTAAAGGAACTGGGGACATTTAGCCTGGAGAAGAGAAGATTAAGAGAGACATAACTGTCATCAAGTGTTTGAAAGGCTATCATGTGGAAGAAGGATTAGACCTGCTCTACTTAGTGGCAAAGGGCAGAACTGAGAAGCACTGGCAGAGCTGAGGAGAAAATGATTTAAGATTGTTGCAAAGAAAAGCTATCTAGTGGCCAGAGCTGTCCAAAAGTAGACCGGGCTGCTTGCCTCATTTGGTGATCTATATTGTCCTTTGAGATCTTCTAAAAAAGAGCCCTGGCTGTGGAGTCAAGAAGACCTGAATTCAAATCCTGCCTCAGACACTTATTAACAGTGTGACTTTATCTAAATGATCACTCAATTGCAAATATTAATAATATGGAAATAGGTCTTGATCAATGATACATGTAAAACCCAGTGGAATTGCTCATTGGCTTCGGGAAGGGGAGAAGGAGGAGGGGAGGGAAAGAACATGAATCATGGGAAGACATCCTAATTTAAATAAATGGAAAAAAAAATTTTAAATGAAGACCAAAAAATAAAGTGTGACTTTGGACAAGTCACTCACTCCCCTTTCAGCCTCAGTTTCCTCACCTGAAAAATGAGAGAGTTAGGCTGGATAACCTCTAAGGTTCCTTCTGGCTCTACATTTATGATCCTATGAATATTGAAGAAGAGATTTCCACTCAAGTATAGGTAGGACTAACTGTCCTCTAGGGAACCTTCAATTCCTTTAAAGTAAGGATTGTTTCATTCTTTGTATTTGTATTTGAGAGTTAGCACAAGCAGAGTAAGCACATAACAGGTACTTAATGAATGCTCATTCCTTGCTTGATTCTATTAGTATGAAATTTGAATTTTCCCTAGATTTCAGGTTCTTAGCCTTGGAAATGCAATTTCAGCCAGTTTCATTCGAATTTAGCTTCAGACTTTACTCATCCGTGACCCTGGGCAAGGCACTTAACATCTCTCAGCCTGTTTCTTCTTCTATAAAATGGGGACAATAATAGCCCCTGCCTCTCAGAGTTGTTGTAAAGATAAAATGAGATGATACTTGTAAGACATTTTGCAAACTTTAAGTGCTAGATAAATAGTATCTAGTAACAGTAGTAATAGTAGTAATAGTAGTAGTAGTAGTAGTAGTAGTAGTAGTAGTAGTAGTAGTAGTAGTAGTAGTAGTAGTAGTAGTAGTAATAGTAGTAGTAGTAGTAGTAATAGTAGTAGTAGTAGTAGTCCCACATAGGATGGTGAATTTAGAATTAGAAAGGACCATAATAATGGTCATTGAGTCCAATTCATGATTTGACAATTGAGGATACTAAGATCCAGAGAGGCTAAGTGATTTGATCAGTATCATTTAGATATTAAGAACCCAAACAGGATTTGAACCCATTTCCTCTGACTCCAAATCCTGGTTTTGTTCCACTGCACCACACTGCCCTCTAAGCCTTCCCTCAGGAGATGTTTTATGAATAGCTCTATCTGTTGTAAAGGGAAGCTTTAGATTAGATTACCTCCCAAAGGTCCAGGGAAGCAACAAGGTTTTCTGGGAAGAGCCTTAGATGTGGGGACACAGGATCTAGATTTGAATTCTGGCTCTGACCACTACTACTGTGGGACCTTGGCAAGCCACATCAGTCTGTTAGTCAGTCGAGGCTTCGTTTTCTTTATCTTTAAAATGAGGTTAGATGAGATGACCTCCAAGGTCATTTTCATCTCAATTCTATTAATTTTTCTCACCTTAAGAGATTTCCTGATTTTTGCTAATGAGGTGAGTCTAGAAATTGTGCCTGGTTCATGCTGTCTTTCAAGTACTTCCTTTCCCCTCTGTTTCCCCTATAATTTATTCTTCATTTACAACAGGGTTATAACTATCTTTTTACAGCTAGACTACGATTATATTGTTTCATCTGCTTTAACGATTTTGATATTTTAAACCAGAAATCCCAGGAGCTAATCCAAGCAGCTCATCATTTGGCTGCTTTTAAAAGGGTTGTTTTTTGCTTCATCTTTGTCTTTGCCAACTCCTTGGGTTACAAGAAACAATAATATAGCTTTGCTTTTTGCCCCATGTTAGAATATACAAACAGGTGAAAGGATTGGATCTACATTCAAGTTACACCAAGTCAGGGAGAGCCTAGACAAGCAAAGCCTGAACAACTCAAATCCCCAGTTAATCCCAAACCTCCTTTTAGCTCACAGTTGAGTAAACCTTTTATTCATCTGTTAAGAAGTCATTATACTGACCAGTTGGAATCAAATCTTCATTTATTTCCTTCCTCACCATTGATGATGAGGGTCAAAGGTAAAGGAGAGATCAGAGAGATCATAAATAGAAATAAATTTTCAGATATTTTCTTGTCTCTAGTCTGTATTTTTATTTGGCATGGCTAGTACCACACTATGATATTTGGTTAAGCTGCCTACTTTAGCATGGTAATATTGTAATAGTACAAAGCTTGTTACATCCTTGAGAAAAATAACTTGTAATTCATGCAGTGTCCCAAAGTATAATGTTGGCAGCTAGGTGGCACAGCGGCTAGAGCACAGACCTTGAGTCCAAAGTGCAATGTGTTATGAAATCAAAAGGCAATATTCTGATAATGTTTGGGAATAAAGAGGGATATTGATAATGTTAGGGAATAAAGGGGAATATAGAAATTTAGGGAATGTTTAGGGAATATAGGAAGGGCTAATCAAGCAGGCTAATCACAGAGGCTAGGTACTTGAGGGTACTGGGAGGAATAAGCTGAGTCTTTCAGGCAGGGAGACTATCTCTACGATATAAGAAGAATTGGGTCAGCCAGAAGTGATATGGACCTGGCTGAAGGGTTTCTTCAGGCACCTGCTGCTATTCTCAAGCTCCCTTGAGGGGAGGAATAAAGAGGCCCCTCCCTGCCGATGAAAACTGAAACCTACAGGAAGTGGAAACTGGCCACTTTCTGCCCGAGATGGATGCCTGGGTTTGCCCTCAAGCAATAAAGAAAGTTACTCCTTTCCTTCTTCAGCCTTTGCTCTACTAGTGGGTACAATGATTCTCCAGAAACTTTGTATAAAAATCAAAGGGATTTATTATTGCCAGGGTAAGCTGAGGTAAAAGGGAATTCGGGTTTGATAACTGCTGCTAGGGAGAAGCTGGTACTGGGGGAGCGGTCACTGAAGGGGAGATCAGGCAGAGAGAGGCCAGCTCCCTCAGCCAAGGGAAATGTCCCTGCCGTGATGTAAAGGCTCAGCAGATTGTTAGATGAAATGATGGTTTGGTTTTGGTCCCTCCCGCCTATCTATGAAAGCTAATTCACACAACTTCCACCCACCAAATCAACTTTCCTCCCAGGGCCCAATGGGGAAATTCAGGGAATAGAAAGATGTCAATGGAGAGATCAAGGGAGAGGTCCAAGGAATCAGGCAAAGTCCAAAGCTCCAGAAGCAAAGGGCACCTCAGTTGGTACTCCAGGGATATTTATAGTCTCAGGCTCTAATGGTTTTTCCATGAGCCCCGGATTAACATGCTATCCCTTTCCAACTGTCAGGGCTGCTACAGTTGGTTTGCAAAAGCAAGAGCTTTTGCTGCAACCCTGCATTACAAATGTTGAGAGGATCTTAGATTTAGGTGTGGAAGGGTCTTACAGATCACCTACCCTAATCACTCTTTTTTTTTAATAGATGAGGAAATCAACACCCAGGAAAGCACAATCTTCATTTACACAGATAGTAACAATGAGGATTCAAATTTAGATTTTACAATTTTAAATCTATAGTTCTTTCTACTCCTTTCCCACTGCCATCTTTGGAATAAGAATAGGAATGCTCTGGGCATGAGAAAATCCATAACACAGGATGATACTTCTGGAGGCTGTAAACAGGCAGGTGGTCCTTTTAAAAGATATATTATTTTTTCTAATTACATGTAAAAACAATTTTTAACATTTTTTAAATTTTGAGTTCCAAATTGTCTTCCATCTTCCACTCCCTTCTCCCTGAGATAGTAAGCAATTTGATCTAGTTTGTACACTGCAATCCTACAAAACATATTTCCATATTAGTCATGTTGTAAAAGAAAACATACACCAAAAAAATGAAAAAAATAAAGAAAGTGATTTACATTCAGATTCCATCAATTTCTTTCTCTGGAGTTAGAGAACATTTTTCATCATGAATCATTTGGAGCTGTCTTGGATTGCTAAATTGCTGAGAATAGCTGTCTTTCACAGTTGAACACTGTATAATATTATTGGTAAGGTGTACGTTGTTCTCCAGTTCTGTTCACTTCACTTTGCATCAGTTGATGTAAGTTTTTTCATGTAGATTACTTTTTAGTCTAAACAGCATTCAAAGGTTACCAAAACCTAATTTTATCCAAATGTTATTTCAATAACAGTCTTGTATTATTCATCATATTTCAAAAGGTATAAAGTGTGAACTTCTAAAACTATAGGGCTAATTTCAATGTGGTAAAGCAATAAAGTAATAAAGTATTTAAAATTGCCATTCTCTGTTCTCCAGATTTCTCAGAAATCAGGAGAGATTAGAAGCAGCTTCTATCATTTTGAATGATGCTTTTGCTGAGGATATAAAATATTAACTCATTAATTGATGGTTTATTATAAGGTGATTAGGGGATTTCTTTAAGAGGATTTCTGTATCTAGACTACAAGACTTGGGGCTTTCCTAGAGATATGGATTATAATAATTCCAGTAATAAAAAGTGTTGGTCAGAAGGGAGTCACACAGGGATGTTTGATTGGGGTCTCCATCTTTCCTGTGGCCTGTTTTTCAGGTCACAGGATCCATGCATGACTCTTGTCATTCTGCATGGATTCAATAGGCCCTTGTCCCCTCTGTGGCCTTCAGCAACTTTGCATCAGTTGATGTAAGTTTTTCCGGGTTTTTCTGAAATCATCCCAGAAAGTTACTTATTAGGAATATTGCTGAATCAACTGTGAAGCATTAAGGATCATTATTATTATTAGAGTTAGAATGCCAAGCAGAGGGAACAAAGGCAAAAATTATTGTTAACATCTGAAGTTTGAATTGATACTCAAGGATCAATAAAATGGAAAAGTTTATGGAGCAAAGAAATATTACCTCAAGTCAGATAAAAGTTTCTAAAATGAAGAAAATAAGGAGAATCTAAGTACAGAGTATCTCAAGAGTTCTAGTACAGTTCTAAGTTACCACAGCAGGATTTTTGGGACACTCTACTTAACAGAGTCCAAGACAATTTGCCACATTTGACATGTTGCAAAGATATAGATAATTTTAAACCTGGCCTTTTGAGGCCAATGTTGCTTTTCAGCTCCACCACAGGAATTTCAGTTGGATAGGTCCCCCACTGGCCACATTGCTCTCTAGGAAAATGGCCATCTCTAAATGACCACAAACACAAAAGGAAATATTACTCTTACCTTGTGTACATAAGTACCTAGTCCTCCTTGGAGAACATTTTCCAAGTTTGAGTGCTCAGAGGGCAAATTCAATTCAAGCTGTCCATGAGCCCCTGGATTACCAGAGAGAGTTGAAGGAGAAAGTACTTGCTTTGGTCAGCTGGACAGAGGTACGGAGCATGCAAAAAATGTCTTTGGGACTGGAAAGAGGGAGAATGGAGCCGCTCCCCCAATGCCAGCTATTATAGGGGACTTTGAAGGATGTAACATGGGGATTAGGTAGGATATAATAGGGAGGTTGAAGCTAGGGGTAATAACTGGTAGGATCAGAGAATAAGACAAGGCAAGGGACCCAAGGCTGGAGGCAATCAAGGGAATAGACTAGGTAGTAGGGAAGTTAAGGCAATATAGTGAATGAGGAAGGTTCAATGATAAAGGATGGTAGTTGAGGTGGTAGGAGAAATAAGGAATGTCTGAGTTCAGGGAGTATAACACTGAGGTAACAAGGGTTTCAAGGGAGAGGATGAATTAATCTAGGCAGGCAAACAGCATCAGGGAAATACAGACTGGGACTTAGGTTAAAGACAAAACACTGAAGGGAAATAGACTGATCCCTTCAAGTAAAGGACACTATACAGCCAAGTTAGAGTCAGCCAAGACAGATTGAAATTGACTACAGGCTTTAGTCAATTTCACAGGAAGGGACTTGAATTAAAGTTATGCTTCCTTCAAAATGGATACCCTCAGCTTCCCTCAATTCCAGAGAGTATGTTGTTTCTCTTCCCCTTCCTCCCTCTCTTACTAACTAACTAATGAAGTAGACAAAGGACTTGTTTAAACACAAAAGAGGTTTATTGTCTTTTGGGATAGATTGACAGGGTTGAGGATCAAGGAAGCCCTAACAGCCACTTAGAGAAACCTCAGGTGGGGGAAGGGAAGCAGGAATGTGAGACTGAGAAAGGACCTGCCTTTACTCAGCTCTCAAGGTGATTTTGAAGTCAAAAGGGATTAGGAAGTTGGATACAAAGACTCAATAAATAATTTGTTTCAAGGGTAGGACTAAACTCTCACAGATTTGAACTAATTTTCTGATTCACTCTCCTATTCACTCTTCTCAGACATTCAGGTAAGGGAAATGAAGGTAGAAAATAAGGTAGGGTAGGGAGATTCAAAGGATTTAGCTAAATTAACAAATCTCAAAGAAAACTTCAAATCTAGGCTAGGTTTCAATCTCAAGAAGAAGGAGCTCAGCTGGACCCTGGTTCCCTCCACGAGTCCTCAGGTCCAACTGAAACTTTTCCCAAGATTCTAAACCTTAACTGACAGTAGAAATTCTGCAAAAACAGTTATGCCCCCAATCTACACTACACAGCTCTGCACCATGCCACGTCTTCAACAACACTGACCTAGGCAGCTCTGTGGTTTGAGAGCTGGACTTGGAGTGAGGAGTACCTGAGTTCAGATCCTGGCTCAAATACTTAGCTATTTGTGACCCTGAACAAGACACTTAATTTTTTTTAGCCTTTATTTCCTCATCTGTAAAATGGTGATTTTAAAGTAACTACTTGACTGTTGTCAATCAGATATCCCTCTCACCACAGCAACTGATGGGTATAACTAAGGAACAGAGTATGTTAAAATAGCAAGAGATCCATTATCACTGTTAAAAACAGACTTAGAAATGCTGGCTACAGCATTAACACAAGAAAAAGAAACTGAGAGAATAAGCATGGATAAAAAAGAGACAAAATGATTTCTTTTTGTAGATATGATTATATACTTTAAAAACCCTAGAGAGTCAACTAAAAATTGTTTGAAATAATAGCTTTATCAATTTTGTAGGAGATAAGTCCACATAAACCATCAGCATTCCTTTGTATAACCAATAAAACCCAATAGGTAGAACTAGAAATTCCATTCAAAATAACTAGAGGATGATAAACAATTTGGGAATCTACTAGATACACCCAGGAATTACATGAACATGAGTACAAAACACTCTTTGCCAAAATATAAACCTAAACAAATGGAGGAACATTCATTGCACATGGATAGTATGAGCCAATATAATTAAAATGACAATACCACCTAAATTAATTTAGGTATTTAATGCTATACCTATCAATCTGCCAAAGCAATCTCTTATAAAACAAGAAAAAATAACAAAATTTATGTGGAAGAGCAAAAGGTCAAAAACCTCAAGGATAATAATGAAAAATAAAGTAGGGGAGAGAGGGTTCTATCAGTACCAGGTTTCAAATTATATTGCAAGCAATAATCAAGAAAATGATTTGGTGCTAGTTTGAAAGCAAGAGAAAGATGAATCAGTGAAAAAAAATTGGGTCTACAATATATAAAAGCAAACAAACAGGGTAAAAAAGTATTCAATAAGCCCAGAGACCCAAGCAGAAATTGCTTGTTATTTGAGAAAAATTTCTAGGAGAATTGTATTGCAATATGACAAAAATGTGGCTTAGATTAATATCTCACACCATACATCAAGAAAAATCAAATCATCAAGCATTTATTAAGCAATTATGTTGTAGGCACAGGGATACAAATACAAGCAAAAAGAAAAGATAGAATCTGCCCACAAGAAACATAAATTCTAATAGGATGAAGGAGAGACACCTCATAGAAAAAAGGAAGATAAAAGGGGAAAAAGGGAAAAGTAACTTTGGTGAAGGGTGGGGAATGGTATCAAAGGCCAAAGAGTGAAGCATGACTGGTCTTGGCCCTTCCTTCAAATGGAATTTCTAAGAGGAACTCATTAATAGAGGCCACAAATCTACAGAGGTAGCAGGAAAAGGCAAAGTCTGGAGAGTAAAGGATGGCTAGTATGAGCTCCAAATGGATAAAAAAAAAACCCCAGATACAAAAGGTCTTACCATAAAAAATAAATTAGAGGAGTAAGCAAGAAATTGTTTTTAGTTCATGACTAAACAAGTGAGACAGAGGAACATATAAGACAAAATGGAGAAATTTTTGATTATATAAAATTAAAACATTTTAGGAAAAACAAATGTGATAGAGAAGAGAAATGATTGACTCAGGAAAAAAATCTTACAGCAAGTTTCTGTAATAAAATTCTCTCATCCAAGATAAATGAGATTCAAATTTATAAGATTAAGAGTCTCTTCCCAATAGTTAAATGGTAAAAGGATATAACCAGATTGTTTTCAGTGAAAGAAGAGCTATGGACAATAATGTGAAAAAAAAAGTGTTTTAAATAGCTAATAATTAGAGAAATGCAAATTAAAGCAAATTTGAGATTCTACCTCACTTCCATCACATTGACAAAGATGGCAAAAGAGAAAAATGGTAAGTTTTGAAGGAGCTGCTGCAGGAAAAGATGTGCATAGATGCAGACTTGGTGAAACTGTGAATTTGCCTAGCAATTCTAGAAAAGATATTTGAAACTATGTCCAGAGTCACTAAATTCTTCATAGCCTTGACAAACCAGGTCAAAGAAACAAAGAAATCACAAACTTGTGAAGTAGAACAAGTATATCCATTTTATAATAGAGTTCATTGAAGTTTAGAAAACTTCCCATGAAACAACAAAGACAAAAAGAATAATAGCCAGTGCCCTCTAAGGGCTTAAAATCTTCTGGAGTGGAGAAAGGGGGAGATAGATAAACACTGTTATAAAGAAGGTATCTTTGTCTACTATTATAGTTATTATAGAGTATATTAATCAGGGAAGCTGTGCTTTGGATTCCCTTGATAGCTGGTACAAAGACACCCAAGTCCTGTTACTCAGTTGGATGTTGTAATAACTGCCCCTTCTCCATAACAGTGCCTAGGCAGGATCCCTAAAGGTCAGGTGGATGGGTAACCTTTCAGGTCCCACCTGGGGTTGGATTAATTATTAATATTGGGTTCTATTAGCCTTGGATAACGTTTTCATCTGACTGCGTTGCTCCCTCCCCAAAGGTTGTGATGTAATAATCACTCAGGAAGGTACTTAATAAACTTTATCTATAGATGTCAATAAGGGAAAGGAATAATCAGGAATGGATTGGGGATAGGAGACCCTGTCACTAATGTCTATGATCACTAATCCCTCAGGAATGTAGGCTGTTTCAATAATGCTGGAGCTCTTGTTCTTCACCTCCTCTAGCTCAGCTTGGCCACGGCCAAAACAGAGAAAGCAATCTGCTTGGTTGATACAGATAGCAATGATCCCTCTCAGCTTCTTATTGCCAGTTGTTATGTCAGTCCTACAGCCATCAGGAAATATCTCCCTTACCTCCCTCTGCTTCTTCTCCTTCCCTCTTCCCAGTTCCCACCCAGGCCCGGATACCTAAATATCTAATGATGGTTCAGATGTCTAAATATCTAGGGGGAATTCAGAGAGAATCAGAGGACCCACGGTCAGAGATCCCCAGGTCAATGCTCCAAGATCAGAGATCAATGTCCAAGGCAAGGGTTCCAGGCCAAGAGCCAAAGCCAAAAGGTCTCTTGTCAGATGGCTGTCAGGGTATTTATATCCTCTGGCCAACTGCCTTTCTTCTTGTCCTCACAGCATCTGGGAACATTCCGATGTCTCCAACTGTCTTCACCTGTCAATCAAGGTGAGACTCACAACTCCCACAGTTTGAATATGACAACACATAAGTACAAACATGAGGGAGGAGAAAGTACTAATAGCTAGGGAATTAGGAAAGGTTATCCATTCCACTGAGAGACCATTCTGTGACCACACAAGAATGATGGCAGTAAGGTCATCCCTAGAAGAAGGCTACAGAAATGGATCCTTCTGAGGGTCTGACACAGAGGTAGTAGCATAGTATGGCACAGGCCAGGAGAAGACTCAAGTACAAGGCCACCAGGTATGGTGAGGATACATACCCCCTTGAATGGTGTTTCTCTTTCTACCTCTTGTTGTTGTGATGTGTTGGCAATACATAGAAATGCTGATGATTTATGTGCATTTATTTTGTATCCTGCAACTTTGCTAAAGTTGTTGATTATTTCTATTACCTTTTTAGTTGATTCTCAAGGATTTTTTTAAGTAGGCCATCATATCATCTGCAAAGAGTGATAGCTTAGTCTCCTCATTGCCCATTTTAATGCCTTCAATTTCATTTTCTTCTCTAATTGCTACTGCTAGTGTTTCTAGTACAATATTAAATAATAGAGGTGATAGTGGGCATCCTTGTTTCACTCCTTATCTTATTGGGAAGGCTTCTAATTTATCCCCATTGCATATGATGCTTGTTGATGGTTTTAGATATATACTGTTTATTATTTTTAGGAAAGGTCCTTCTATTCCTATGCTTTCTAGTGTTTTCAATAGGAACAGATGTTGTACTTGTCCAAGGCTTTTTCAGCATCTATTGAGATAATTATGTGGTTTTTGTTGGTTTGCTTGTTGATATGGTCAATTATGTGAATGGTTTTCCTGATGTTGAATCATCCTTGCACTCTTGGTATAAATCCCACCTGATCATAATGAATAACCCTCGTGATCACTTGCTGGAGTCTTTTTGCTTGTATTCTGTTTAAGATTTTTGCATCTATGTTCATTAAGGAGATTGGTCTGTAGTTTTCTTTCTCTGTTTTTGATCTACCTGGCTTTGGGATCAGTACCATATTTGTATCATAAAGGGAATTTGGTAGAACTCCTTCTTTGCTTATTATGTCAAATAGTTTATATAGTATTGGAATTGGTTGTTCTTTGAAGGTTTGATAGAATTTGCTTGTGGTCCTGGGGATTTTTTCTTATGGAGTTCTTTCATGGCTTGTTCAATTTCTTTTTCTGTTATGGGATTATTGAAGTATTCTATTTCTACTACTGTTAATCTAGGTAATTTATATTTTTGTAAATATTCATCCATCTCACCTAGATTGCTATATTTATTACCATATAATTGTGCAAAAGAGTTTTTAATGATTGCCTTGATTTCCTCTTCATTAGAGGTGAGGTCTCCCTTTTCATCTTTGATACTGATGATTTTGGTTTTCTAATTTCCTTTTTTTAATTAGATTGACAAGTACTTTGTCAATTTTGTTTGTTTTTTCAAAGTACCAGCTTCTAGTCTTATTTATTAATTCAATAGTTCTTTTACTTTCAATTTTATTGATGTCCCCTTTAATTTTTGTAATCTTTAATTGGGTTTTTAGCTCGAGATTTTTAATTTGTTCCCTTTCTAGTTTTTTATTTGCATGCCCAGTCCATTGATCTTTGCCTTCTCTAATTTGTTAATATATGCACTCAAGGATAAAAATTTCCCCCCGAGTACTACCTTAGCTGCATCCCACAGAGTTTGGTAGGATGTCTCATCATTGTCATTCTCTACAATGAAATTATTGATTGTTTCTATGATTTCTTCTTTAACTAACTGGTTTTGGAGAATCATATTATTTAATTTCCAATTAGTTTTTGTTTTGCCTGTCCATGTGCCCTTACTAATTATTATTTTTATTGCATTATGATCTGAGAAGGTTACATTTATTATTTCTGCTCTTTTGCATTTGTTTGCGATGTTTCTATGCCCTATTACAAGGTCAATCTTTGTGAATGTACCATGTGCAGCTGAAAAGAAGGTGTATTCCTTTTTGTCCCTATTTATTTTTCTCCACATATCTATTAAATCTAATTTTTCTAGGATTTCATTCACCTCTCTTATCTCTTTCTTATTTATTTTTGGTTTGATTTATCTAGATCTGAAAGAGGAATATTTAGATCTCCCACTAGTATAGTTTTACTATCTATTTCCTTCTTGAGCTCAGCCAGTTTCTCCTTTAGGAATCTGGATGCTATCCCATTTGGTGCATACATGTTGAACACTGTTATTTCCTCATTGTCTATAATTCCTTTTATCAGGACGTAATTACCTTCCCTGTCTCTTTTAATCATAACTAGTTTTACTTTGGCTTTGTCAGAAATCATAATCGCCACTCCTGCCTTCTTTTTCTCATTTGAGGCCCAAAAGATTTTGCTCCAGCCCTTGACATGTATATGTCCACCCTCCACATATGTGTTTCTTGTAGACAACATATGGTAGGATTTTGGTTTCTAATCCACTCTGTTATTTGCTTCCGTTTTATGGACAAGTTCATCCCATTCACATTCAGAGTTATAATTATCAGTTGTGTATTCCCTAACATTTTGGTATCCTCTCCTAGTTCTACCCCTTCTTCTTACACTATTTCCTTTTAAACCAGTGGTTTGTTTTAGACCAGTCCCCCTTGTCTCCTCCCTTGATTTACTTCCCTTTCCACCCCCTCTCTTATTATTCCCCTCTTTTTATTTTTTAAGGCCTAATGAATTCCCTTTCCCCTCTCCTCCCCTCCCTTTTTTGACCTCCCCACTCCCCTGCTCCCCTTGGTTAATCCCTTCTGACTTTCTCAGTAGGGTTAGATAGAATTCTATATCCCAATGGATATAGCTACTCTTCCCTCTCAGGATTAATGCTGCTGAGAGTAAGGTTTAAATAGTACCTCTTAATGCTCTCTTCCTCTCCTTCTTATAATAGTATTCATCCCCTCCCCTTCCCATGCTCTCTTTGTGTGGTATAGAATATTCTATTTTTCTTATTCATTCAAGTTTCTCTTGGAGTCATCTACTACTCACCCGCCTCTTTTTTTCCCCCACCCCGTCTCATCTTAGATCATTTAGTGCTCCAACCTCTCCCTAGAAGAATAATTCTTCTAATTACTATAATAGTGAATATAGTTTTTGAAAATTACACATAACATTTCTCCATGTTGGAATACAAATAATTTGATCTTATTAAAGCCCTTAAAGAGGCAAATTTAAAAATAAGAGTTTTCTTTCTTTCCCCCTCTGTTTCTTATTTACCTTTTCATGTTTCTCTTGGTTTTTGTGGTTGGATATCAAACTTTCTATTTAGTCCTGGTCTTTTCTGTGAAAATACTTGGAAATCTTCTATCTTGTTGAATACTCATACTTTCCCCTGGAAGTATATAGCCAGTTTTGATGGGTAGGTGATCTTTGGTTGTAGACCCAGTTCTCTTGCCTTTCTGAATATCATATTCCAAGCCTTGCAGTCTTTTAGTGTGATCCTGATTGGTGCTCCTTGATATCTGAGTTGTCTCTTTCTGGCTTCTTGTAAAATTTTTTCTTTTACTTGGAAGCTCTTGAATTTGGCTATTTTATTCCTGGGGGTTGTCTTTTCAGGGTTTAGTGTAGAGGGTGATCTATAGATCCTTTCAATGTCTATATTGCCCTCTTGTTGTAGAACTTTAGGGCAGTTTTGCTGAATAATTTCTTTTAGAATGGAGTCCAAAATTCTATTAATTTCTGCTTTTTCAGGAAGACCAATGATTCTCAAATTGTCTCTTCTAGACCTGTTTTCTTGGTCTATTAACTTCTCATTGAGATATTTCAAGTTTCCTTCTATTTTGTTAGTCTTTTGACTTTGCTTTATTAATTCTTATTGTCTTGTGAGATCATTGGCTTCTAATTGCCCAATTCTAACCTTTAGAGACTGGTTTTCAGCTAAAATTTTTTGATTTTCCTTTTCAATCTGGTCTATCTGGTTCTTCAAGGCTTCCAGCTGGTCATTTCTGGTCTTCAATTTGGTTATCAATCCATTTGATTTCTGAGCCTCACTTTCCAATTGCGAAATTCTGCCCTTTAAACTGTTATTTTCTTGCCAGATCTCTCCATCTTCCTCATGATCTCAGATTTGAACTCTTCAAGATCTTGTGACCCATTTTCATTTTTGGGGGAAGGTTTGGATGTCTTTAATTGTTTGTCCTCCTCTGTTTTCTGCGGTTTTTCTGTGCAGAAGTTATCAAGTGTTAAAGTTTTTTTTCTTTGTCCTCTTGTTTATTTCTTGGGCTTTGCTTGGCATCATTGTGCTTATCCATCAGAAGTCTGAGTAAGGCAATCTGATTCTCTTTGTATGGAGTTAGGGAGCAGTTTTTGCCTGAGGCTACTTTGTGAGTCTCCTGGTTTCTCTGGGGACCCTCCTGGGATCTCTGGTCTAGCTGTTTTCAGGGTCTAGCCCCCATGTTCCTAGCCAGCTGCCCAGAGCCCAGAACTTGGCCCACATTTGCTCCTCTACCTGGGGTTTTCCCCCTGAGTCTGAGCTCGCTGGTGCTGCTGCTGCCTCTCTCAGCCCCACTCCCATGTCCAAGGTCTGAGTTTTCCAGCCACCTGGGGTTTCAGGTCTTGCTGCTCTCAGGGGCAAGCTCCTAGTGGTGCCAGCTAGCTGCTAAGGGGCTAGATTTTGTGCCCCCTTGCTCTAACTCTGGAGCGCAGCCTCTGCCTCTGCTACAGTGGGTGGGGTGGGGCAGGAGTGATCCGCTCACAATTTGATGGGAGCTATTTCTCCCCCTTATAATGTGGAAGTGCCCAAATCCCACATACCTTCAATGTTGTGCCCTATTGTGGGGTCCCTTCTTTCATCTGGATTTTGTTTTCTTGTCCTTTGGAGGTATGCTATATCTGTTTGTAAGGAGAGAAAGTTGCCCTGCCTCTACTCTGCCACCATCTACATACCCCCTTGAGAAGGAAATTAAATCCCCCATGTTTGTTTTCAGACAATACTCCAGCTATCTTAACTAGTTACAATTTGGTGGAAGTTGGAAATCAATAGGTTGTAGGGTTTTGTTTGGCTCCCATCACATTACTTGGTGAAATCTTTTAAAGGAAATTTCAGAGCAGCCCATAAAATCTCATTGAAGAAAATGGTTCCCCTGAAGCAAGGCCCATGGATCATAGAAACATTGACAGGGGTAATAGTGAGAAGGGGGGAAAAAAGCTTCCTTATATTTTCTGGAGGCACATTTTCTCTCCTGACCAGTACATTCCCTCTCTTCTCCTTCTCCATCAATCTCCTCTCTTTCCACTCAGCCTCCTCTTCTCCCCTATCTTTCTCTGTTTCTTTCACAATGATTGTCCTTGTCTGCCTCTCTCATTTTCTCTCTGTTTATATCTCTCTTTATCTTTCAATATTTGTCTTTTTCTTTCATCATCTCTCAATGTCTGTCTGTCTCCATCTCTCTCTTTCTCTATCTCTATGTCTCTCTGGCTCTCCCTTTTTCCCTCTTACCTTCCCTCTCCCCATCCCTCAAGTCTTGTTCATTTGATAGTTGACAAACTAATTTCATAGAACCATAAGATCATACATTTCTAGATAGAAGAGACTTGAGAGATCCTCTACTTCAACCCTCTCATTTTGAGGATGAGGAAACTGAGGCTTAGGGCAAATGATTTGCCCCTGATCATATAGGTAATAAATATTGGAGGTTAGATTTGAACCACGACCTTTGCACCCTCAAAACATGGAGAATTTACCAACTAGTGATCTGTCTAAAGGACAGGAACCCTCAATTTACCAGTTTGGTATTGTGAATTTGTTCAAAAAGCTTGCACGACACACTCATACCCTCCTCCCCTCTCCTGCTCCTAGATTAATGAGCCTCATGACCATGATTGTGGAAGAAGCAAACACTCCCCATTTTATCTCTGGGAAAAAGAAGAAGGCATGACTCTGGCAAGTATAACATAGATTTACTTCCACAGCATCCTTTGGAATAGATATTCTGCATGATTGAGCAGGGCTCTGTTCAATTCTCAAAGCAATTTGCCAGGAGTGCGAAAGCAATGCCTTTGTAAAGCAAGGTGGTCAGTCCTGGATGATTACTTCTTATTCCAAAACAATTACTATAAAGGTAAAATGGGTTATATTGCTGTAAAAAATATGAATCTCTCCAAACAGTAGCACAGTAACACATGAATTTCTTACTGGAGCTGCCAAGATCACCACTGGTAACAGAACAGGGCAAGCAGCTATGGCAAAGAAGCTTCTTCCACTGTAACCTTTCCTGGTCTAGCCTGTTCCCCACCACTAGCTACTAGTGGCTCTTTCCTTCTCCATCCCTCTGGACGACCTTGTATTTTATTTTGTATATACATTGAATACACTTATGCATGCTCATATTGTTTCCCCCTGATAGAAGACAAGCTCCTTGAGGTCAGGGACTGTTTCACTGTCATCCTTGTATACAGAGCTTAATACATAGTAGGTGCTTAATAAATGCTTGCTGATGGATTGATATCAAAATAATTGATTTCAAAGGTAAAATGAAAAATTCCAAGGGGTGGATTGCATGTGTGGAGGGCAGAAGGAAGAGAGTTGTCCTAGAGAGAATCTCTCAGTAGTTGCCCTAATTTCCTTGCTGATGGAGGTGGCTAGATATTGGGGAAAGGGAACTCTTGACTATATGTCAAACCTACCTGTGTTGTCCTTCCCATTCCTATCTCCTGTTTCTGCCCCAGATGCAAAGAACTGAGGGAATTCTAGAGATGCTACAGCAGCTCTGATCCTATTGCTTTGATATTTCTCAAAGCAGGGGTCAGGCCATATGGCCAGGGCTCATGTTTTACATGAGCCTGTTTTATAATGTATATAAATCACTTTGTAAATTTTAAAGTGCTATATACATCTTGGTGATGGTGGTGATGATGATGATGATGAGATATTATTCACTAAACTTTCTAGGGAAACTGGTCACCATTGCTTTATGTATAGAAGGCTTGGCTTGGTTAAAAGACAGACCCTTCTTCCCTAAAACTCTTTGCATTAGTTCACTTATCGTCAATGCACTTGCCAGCAACAATATTAGAAATGCCCATCTTCTGCTTCTGGATCTTATGACACTGCCAGCCTTTAATCAGAGAAAGGGGTGGAAGAACCTGAGCATCAACAAGCTGAGACCAAAGACTCATGGCCAGCAGTCTAAACCTCTTTAGCTCTTCTCTCTCTTTAATCTTCATTTACAACTCAACCTTGCCTCGGCACATCCAGGGGTCCTGTGGCACCAATCCTATTCCAGTCAACACCTACTATCAGAGCTCATGCTCAGGAATGACTTATCACATCACTTAGGCTGAGCAGGGTCCAACCCTTTAGTGGACTCCTGGGAAAACGCAGCCCAGAGCTTTCAGTACCACATCCAATTGAGCATGCTCTGTCCATACAGTTGGAGAAATGGAAGCTGAATTGTGACTCATCTATTACCAAATAGCCAGGAAAAAAATTCTTGAATTTGCTATGCTTACCTGAATTCTTAAAGTATACTAAGCAAAATTCACCCTTTTTTATAATCATCTAAATCCTAAAAGATTAAAGTAATCTTTTGTATTGCAGTTACAAATTTTTGTTTCTTTGCTTTGTGTAAGTCTAACTTGTTCTAAATCTAGTTCTTTTTCAATTATATCCAAGAATCTGGTAAAAAGACAGCTCAACAACTCATCGATCTGCTTGATTCTATCTAGTAGCAGGTTAAGCAATCTAGCTAAAACACAATGCACTGTGAGGAACCTACCCAGCGTGGCAATGAAATGACAGATTCGTCAACTCCTTGCCACACAGTGAAGAAGAAACCCTCTGGAGAAAGGAAGGAAATTGTGGCCCAGAAGTTCCAGAATTTTGAGTTCCCTTAACCATATATGCTCCCTATCATTGTACTTTAAGTTCACACCCACTTTCCCCACACTGTGTGTACTTGTGGGGAAGGGCATATCAGGTCTGGGGAGGAAATATTTTATAGGTTTTGTTATGACATTTAATAATGAAGAAAATTAATCTATTGGCTAATTGTTTGGGGAAGCATGTCAGTAGAAACTTTTGAATAATAATATTAAGAGGATAGGGCAGTTAGATGGTGAAAAGGATAGAGAATTGGTCTGGGAATCAAGAAGATTCATCTTTCTGAGCTTAAATCCAATCTCAGACACTTACTAGCTGTGTGGCCCTGGGCAAGTCACCTAACTCTGCCTTATTTCTTCATCTGTCAAATGAGCTGGAAGAGGAAATGGCAAAATACTCCAGGACCTTTGCCAAGAAAGCACCAAATGGGATCACAAAGAGTCAAACATGACTGAAAAACAACTGAACAGCATTAAAAGGATAACTACCTAAAAGACATCCCTAGAGACCTGAGAGGGGTAGTAATCTTCCTTCTGGGAACTGAACCAATATAAATTGAGGGAAGGAGCCCAGAGGGAGGATTACAATGCTTAAAATATCAAATTATGAAGCATTTTTCAGGACTACTAAACATTTATTTCACTTTCACCTCTGTACTGCCAGTCCTTGCCTAGCAAGCAGAATCTTGGCTTGGGATTATCTTCTTCTCAGTGGACATCTTCTAATAAGGAACATTACAGTTCCTGCAGAAAATACTTCCCTGAGTGCAACCAGCACCAAGAGAGACCCAACTTTTTTTTTTTAAGTTCATTTATTTAATTAATTAATTTAGAATATTTTTCCATGGTTACATGATTCATGTTCTTTCCCTCCCCTCCTCCCACCCCTCTCCCACAGCCAATGAACAATTCCACTGGGTTTTACATGTCACTGAACAAGACCTATTTCAATATTATTAATATTTGCACTAGAGTGATGGTTTAGAGTCTGCATCCCCATTCATTTCCCCATAGAACCCCGTGATCCATCATATGTTTTTCTTCTGTGTTTCTACTCCCATAATTCTTTCTCTGGAGACCCAACTTCTTAAACTCATTAGATCGTCATCAAGCTTGTAAACTTCCATCTCAGGATCACTGTTAGGTCATCTGTGTTCATGGGAGGAAACACACACGCACACGCGCACATACACACACACACACACACACAAAGAGGAACAGGCGGTCAGAGACTTGAGAAATGAAAGTTTCATTTTCATCATCTCTATGGGGACAGCTCTATAGCTTGGAAGGGGGGAAAGCCTCTTAAGAAAGAGCTGAAATTCATTTGTTCAGGAAATATAAAGAAGTGTGTAAGCATCGAAGTTGTCTCTTCTTTTAAAGTCTACGGAGTGGGCAGTTCTTTCTGAATAGTGGCCACTCTTCTTTAATGAAACTACCACTTACCCAGCCATCAAAGTGGGAAATGAGTGAGGAAGGACAGAGGGAACAACCCTTAGCAAGTGGCCAAAACCTCTGTCCCACTTCCCATGAAGCCAAAACCATGCTTCAATGGCATCCCTTCTCTTCTATTTATATCTGTTAACACACAGCCACAGGATGGCTTTGTACTCCATTTCATGTTGTTTTCCTTTATACTCCACTTATTTTCTGCTTAGGCAAAATGGTTAAAAGTGGCAACCATTGACAGATAGAGATAATGTGGAAATGTCTTTGATGCTGAATTTTAAAGACATCTTAAAACTCACGCCATAAGAAAAAGAACAACTTTGCTCTTTAAAGGTGGTCGTTAGTCCTTTTAAAATTTTTCTCAAGACCGTTATTCTTTAAAACATATGATTTATCACTTGTTTATACAGGTATGGGATTTGAGGTTTTTTTTTATTTAAATTTTTTATTTTGAATATTTTCCCAAAGTTACATGTTTCATTTTCTTTCCCTCTCCCCCAAACCCCACCACCACACCCCTGTAACCAACGCACAATTCCACTGGGATTTACATGTATCATTGATCAAGGAGGTTTGGGTTTTTAAAAGATTACTCTATTACAAAAATTAGTATCACAGAAATAGGTATTGAATGATAATATAAGTATAACCCAGTGGAATTGCTTGTTGGCTCTAGGAATGGGGAGAGAAAGTACATGAATTATGCAACCATAGGAAAAAAACACTTTAAAAAGCATTAATCGATTTTTTAAAAAATTTTTGAACTTTTAAAAAGACCTTTATTCTTGTTTTTTTTTCTCCATCCATTTAATTTTATCATTGCCCAAATAGGTCTGGAAATTTCCCTTAATTTTCATAGCCAGACTTATACCTCTTTCTATGTTATTCTAAGTACCTTAGTAATTTGTCCCTGTTCCCTTTCTCTCAATGAGCATTTGTTAGGTATCTCTTCTGGGTCCAGAAGTACCCCAAGATCAGAAATAATGTCTCCTCCTCCCTAGCCACAAGGAGTTTATAACCTACTTGAAGAGACTCAATCCTTGAAAACAATAAGACACAGTGATGTGGAACAGTAGATAGAGTGTCAGGCCTGGAGTCAGGAAGACTGATATTCTTGAGTTCAAATCTTACTAGCCATGTGACCTTGAACAAGTCACTTCACTTTGTTTGCCTCAGTTTCATCATCTATAAAATGAACTAGAGAAGGAAACTGCAAACCCCTCCAGTATATTTGCCAAGAAAATCCCAAATTAGGTCACAAAGAGTTGGACACAACTGAAAAACAACTGAACAATAATAAAATAATTCTAATGGGCATAGTACAGTAGTAGATGAACTTGGAGACTGGACTTAGAGACGCTGAGTTTAAATTCCCCTTCATATATTTACTAGCTTTGTGACCCTCAGCAAGTCACTTGCCATCTCTCAGCTTCAGTTTTCTCATCCTTAAAATGGAAATAATAATATAATCTACAGCAATGAATTGTTGCAAAGATAAAATTCAATAATATTTGTAAAGCACTTTGAAAACCTAAAAGCACTATAGAAATGTTCCTTGTTGTTAAATATTTGTGTGAAAATTTATAAGACAAAGTTCTTTATTTCCCCAATGAAATGACATGTGGGGAGGTGCTTGACCCAGGCTCAGGTCAGGGGCATTTACTTCTCAGGGCATTCCTGTTGTATGTGCTCATCCCAAGTCTCCCAAATGGAATTCTCCCCGCAGAGGCAGGGATGCCCAGGGTCCTGAAAGAACTGCTTTGGATGGCCTCTAACCTCCTTCCCTTACAGCCTGGGTGGACCAACTGTAGCCCCCCAGGATCTCTGTTTCCTCACTGTGCTTACCTGGTGGTCGTTTGTCTCTCCCAAAATCCTTCACTTCCTTCAAGAGTCAGCTGAACTGCCATCTCCTACATGAAACTTAACTCTTCCCCGTCAGCCCTAGTGCCTTCACTTCAACATCCCCTTGCATTGCTTTTGCCCTTACCTCTATTTGTACATGTCCTCTCTTCCATTTGGACTAGAAGCTCCTTAAGGACACGAATCCCCAGTGCCAACCCACTTCTGTTCTTGCTCAATTATTCCAGTTTTGTCTATCTCTCCATGACCCCATTTGAGATTTTCTTGGCAGAGATACAGGAGTGGTTTGCCATCTCCTTCTCCAGCTCATTTGACAGATGAGGAAACTGAAGCAAACAGGATTTTAATGACTCACCCCCATTGCTTAGCCCTTACCACTCTTCTGCCTTGGAACCAAAATGCAGGATTGATTCTATGATGGAAGTGAAGGGTTTAAAAAAAAATCTAACTCTTCATGATCTCCTTTGGGATTTTCTTGGCAAAGATACTAGAGTTGTTTGCCATCTCCTTCTCCAGCTTATTTACAGATGAGGAAACTGAGGCAAAAAGGGTTAAGTGATTTGCTCAGGGCTACCCTGTTAGTAAGTATCTGAGGCCACTTTCGAATTCAGAAAATTTTGTCTCCCTGATTCCAGGCCTGACACTCTATCCACTGCATCAACTAGATGCTAACTATATACATGTTGCCATTTCTACCCCATTTAGGACACACTTCTTATGAAGGCAGCCAGGCACCACAGTGGATGAAGTGTCAGGCCTGGAATCAGGACATCCTGGGTTCAAATACAGCCTCAGATACTTCCTAGCTGTGTGATTCTGAACAAGTCACTTAATCCCTATTGCTTAGACCTGTAATACAGGATTTCTTGCATTTGCAATATTACCCTGGGCAATCCTGTCACTTAGCAGAATGGAACTCTGGCCTGGCAGGTGCTACCCACATGCCATCCTGGGTCCTGACAGTTAGGCTGGGACTATATAAAGTCCTGCAAACCCAACCTTGGGGTTCTGATTTCCTTGACCTCACCCAGACACCCAGCTACCCCTGACTTCCCCTTGGGGACCCCGGGAAGGATTGAAGGGAGGTGGTTTGTGGAACTTGGGCAGGATTTTAGCTTAGAGTAGCCTAGGATAGGGACACCCCTAAACCAACTTAACAACTACATCTGTCTAGCTGGTGGATCAAACAACATCAAGGCAGTGTCAGATTATCCCTGGCTGAGGGCTGGTTCCCTCAGCCTGACCTTACCTTCTAGGTCCATTGCCAACACTTGCCAGTCACCCCTAGCAACAGCTTCTCAAGACCCTAAGCCCTCTTCCCTCAGTTTCCCTTTCCTGTTTAAAATAAATCCCTTAGCCTGAATCAGTGAGTTCCTGTAATATCTATATCATCACCAAGGCTAAAGAGACTGAGGAAAGGACAAGATATCAATTAGTTGAGTTATAGAGAAGTGAAAGCAAAGCCTCCATTGTAACCAAGAAGTTGAGCCCCACTTCCTGCTGGGTTCTGCTCTAATCCATAGGAAAGCAGTTACTCCAGGAGGGAGGGGCCAATCACCGAACACCTTAAAGGAGCCTACAGCTGTAGTGGAGATTGGCTGAGTACCACAGTTGAGGCTGCTCAACACTGATAGCCCCAAATCTTCTGCTGATCTAGTTACTGGCTCCCAGGCCCCTGGTGACTCACTTTTACAACTGGCATCATAATATCCATCACATTATCTTTTATTACAGACCTTATTGCTCTTATTCCTTATGATCAATATTTACTATAATTTTAAGACAGAAGATAAGGGTTTAAATATTATATATATACTCTTTGAGATCAGAGGCTATTTCATTTGTTTCTGTCCCTAGCACAGTGACTGGCTCAAAGTAAACTAATAGATATTTAATAATTGCTTAATGGGGGGCAGCTGGTTGGCTCTGTGGCTTGAGGGCCAGGCCTAGAGATGAGAGATCCTAGGTTCAAATCTGACCTCAGACACTTCCTGGCTGTGTGACCCTGAGCAAGTCACTTAACCCCCATTACCTAGCCCTTATTGATCTTCTACCTTGGAACCAATATACAGTACTGATTCTAAGACAGAAGGTAGGAGTTTAAAAAATAATAATAATTTCTTAATGACTGAAGGATAAGAAGTCATTATTGGGAAGAATTCTAGGAATCTCTTTCCCAGCCTTTCAAGGTAAGGTAGCAAAAAAAAGTAAGTGGAGAAGGGGCAGTTTAGTCATTGATGAGCTTGTAGTTGTCTAAAGCCTAGTTTTAAGAGATTCTATTCTTTTTATATATTTTTTAAATTATTAACTACTTATTTATTGCCCCTTTCATCTTCTTCCCCTCAGAAAGAAAGGGAGAAAGAAACAAAGAAACAAAGAGAGAGAGAAGTGAAGAAAGAAAGAAAGAAAGAAAGAAAGAAAGAAAGAAAGAAAGAAAGAAAGGAAGAAAGAAAGAAAGAGAATTGATGTTTCAAATATGCATAGTCACACCTAAACAAATTCTCACATTGGCTATGTCCAAAATTATGTTGCATTCTCTGCACGCATTTAGCTCATCACCTCTCCATCAGTAAGATGGTGATCCTGTTGGTCCTCTGGAATCATAGTTGATCATGGCATTCAGTGTTGAGAAATTCCGGTCTTATAAGAACCAGAGAATGAGGGTATCTCACTCCTGTACCAGGCATGCTGGTCCATCCCTTACATCTCCCAGAGCAACCCAGAAAACATGCCAGGCACAGGTCATCTTTTATTCTATCCAGGCTATGGATGTCGACAGACAAGGTTAAATGAGGGTGCAGAGCTTGGGTTTATTTTCTTCTAAAAAAGGGAGGAGGAGTGGAAAAGGAACCAGAGCTCTTCTAATAAAATAACATGTGTTTTATACCCAGCACATTCATCCTGGAAATAACAGGGCCAGAGGTTCTTTCTCGATAGGAAACAGTCGGTTTTTAATTCATGATCAGCCAGCCAACAGCAGTTACCTGCCCCCTACCCATCCTCCCTCCATCCCTGGTCCTTCTTTGTAGACAACCTGGGAAAGCAGATGTCTTCATTAATATTCTGAGGGAGGCTCCAGATATTGGACTTAATGTCCTTTGGTCTTTCATCCAGGAACACTAAACCATCCCAGGTGGGAAAAACCTCGGAATCATTCCCACAAATCCTTAATAAAGCAGTAGCCACCTGCTGCTTCTCCACTCCTTCACACACACACACACACACACACACACACACACACACACAATCCAGTTTTTGTTGGTTTTCCCCCAGGGGGCTACACGGAATGTTTTGGCACAACAGATATGAAAAAAGGACAACTGGATGTTAGGACTTCTTGGGTTAGGTTTTCTGCTTGACCACTAACAGGAGGCAGGAGGGTTTGAATTCATTCTAGCAGACGGCATCTTGTTGTTTATTGTTCAGTTGTGTCTTTGTAACTCCATTTGGGTTTTTTCTTGGCAAAGATACTGGAGTGGTTTGCCATTTCCTTCTCCAGCTCATTTGACAGATGAGGAAACTGAGGCAAGCAGGGTGAAGAGACTTGCCAAAGGTCACGCAGCTACTAAGTGCCTGAGGATGGATCTGAACTCAAGTTTTCCTAACTTCAAAACTGGCATTCTATCCATGACACCACTGACCCATTGCAGCTATCTGGGTAACAGTAAGGAAAAGAGATTTCATTCATGTTCTACTGCTAGTGGCAGTGATGTGGCCCAGTACATTGAGTGCTGGGCTAGGAGTCAAGAAGACCAGAGTTCAAATCCATCCTCAGGCACTTACTAGCTGTGTGATCCTGAGCGAGTCACTTAACTTCTATTTGCCTCAGTTTCCTCAACTATAAAATGAATCAAATGAGATGATACCATAAAGCACCTGGCAGTTAGTTGGTGCTTAATAAAATACACATTCCCTTCTTTTCCCCCTACAAAAGGGTGAGGTGATGGTCTTAGAGATGAAGAATAGAGCAATGGCATACTGAGAAGGAGGCAGGGTAGAAAAAAAGGCAAAGCCTTTGACTTGGAATAGGAAGACTTGGGTCCAGCTTCTGCCTTTAGATACTTGTTCTGGGACCTTGAGCATCTTAATTTCTCTTGGCCTCCATTTAATCATCTATAAAATGAAATGGTCTCATCTGGCTGAGATTTTTCAAGGTTACTCTTAGCAAATGCACTCATTTTTAATATGAGAAAATACTGCTCCCACAACATGAGGGTTTCCATTTTGTGATAAGTCCTCTTTGCCAATCCAGGGAAAAATAACCCAGAGGGGACACAATTTTTCCATTTCTGAGGCTGCAACATATCTAATGTGCACAAATGTCTTGTCTCCATTCTGTTCAACCCTCTCGATGAGATGGTGAGATGTGTAAGATACAGATGTGGCTGCATCAGTTTCTGAGGAACCATGACAGAACTAAACAAAGTTGGAATCATCAAAGGAACAAGGAGCTGAATAAATATTCCTTCCCAGTGTAGACAGACTCATCTGATTATTATTGTGAGGAAGATTGGTTAGGGATTAATTAAGTATTAAAGTGGACCTAGCAGGAAAGGCTGGAGCTGGAGCATTCCAAGATGGAATGAAGGGGCAGGAAGTGCTTGTGCCCTGAGAGAGACTCCATTAGTGGTTGGCATAAACTATTGCTAGCCCTGGGAGATCTCAGACCCTGCATCCTGATTTCCCTGGGATCCTGAGTGGTGGTGATTTCTAACAAAGAGGACAAGACCTACAGAGCAGTACCAGGTGGAGGAGGAGTTTGGGATCTAGTGGACAGCATCTCAAGCACACTCGCTCTACTTGGGTACCTTGGACCACCTTGGCTTTTGACATCCTGTGATCATCTGTGGATTACAGTGAGAACCCCAAAGCTACCCTCAGCCCTTAGCTGTGCTGGTCAAGCCTGGCTGGAACCAGGTTTGAAGCAGCCCCCCAGAGACTCCAGAAGAGCTCCTTTATGCCCAGCCTGGCCTAGGTCAATTAGTATTAGAGAAGTTAAGTCCTCCCCCTTGCCCTGTGGTTTTGCCATTTAAGTTTTAGAGTAGATTCCCTTATCCCACCTTTATAAGTAAATCATAATTAAAACTGTTAAAAACCCCTTTACCTTGCCTGCTGGTTTCAAAGACTCTGAACTAGTGGTGACAGTTGGTCAACAGCCATTCTTTTCAGTTAGGAGCAGCTTGGCTGTGAACTCTGGTCTCTCTAACAAGGTCCTGTCTCTCCTACAACCCAGTGTGTGTACCCACAACCATTTAGATTTATTGTAACATCCCTGGTGCCCTGCATATATCCATCTTTTTCACACTATTCACCTTCATTTCTTTGACTTCTTAGTTTAACTAGCTTCATACATGCTATATTTTTACGTATGGGAGTTACTATTTTTGTTTTGCACAATCCTTTCAATTAAGGGGCATCAAGGTGGTACAATGGGTAGAGTTCCAGCCCAGGAATCTGGTCTCAGACACCTACTAGCTGGGCAAGACCCTTATCCCTCTTGGTCTCAGTTTCCTCATTTATATAAAGAACTGGAAAAGGAAATAGCAAACGACTCCAATATCTTTGCCAAGAAAATCCCAAATGAGATCAACAAAGAGACACCACTGAAAATCCTCACCAGTTTCAACTGACTTTCTGTTTAGAGATGAATAACTAAGGGTTCAAATCTGAGTTGTTTACATAAGACTTTCTTCATTGATGGAGAGGGTGATGACTGTGCAGTGAGCCCACAAGCATGGCAGATTTATTTATTGGAAGAACTTGGGGGAAAAGAAGATATTCTTTTTACTTCCTCCTTCAAGAGAGGCCACATGTAGTTTCAGACCCTCTTGAGGAAGAACTCCAAAGAGAAAGAGAAAAGTCTTTGGAAAGTGGCAGACATGTATAGAAGCCATCTGCTCTTCCCAAAGTCTTGGAAAAGATTTCTCCCCAAAGAAGGTCTGGAACCATATGTGTCCACTCTCAAGGGGAGAACCAAGACAATGTCTCTTCTTCCAAGTTATCCTGCCACCTCTGCCCCCCATGCTCACATCCAAATTATCGTCCTCTCCATCAATGAAGAGAATATTGCAAATGACCCAGGCTCAAACTCCAGGTTACAGGTCTTTGGGGGAACATTGAACTTTGCCTTTAGGTATAAGTGCCTTTTGCTACTACAGATTCATTTAAGAACCAATTGTCTAGGAGGGATTGGGGCTAAGGAGAGTCAGAACACTGTATTTGTTTTACTGACAAAAATCCTGCTGAGACAATGAAGTGTTTTGTACTATTTCCCTGTCTGTACCTAGAATCTGGCTCAAACCATATTTTCACATTTCATTCATTCATTCAGTAAACACATAGCTTCAATTTATTCTGAAAGTGGTTTGGAGTGGAACACACACACACACACACACACACACACACACACACACACACACACCCAGTGGTTAGTTAAGCAATAAAGTGGCAGAAAATTTAGTCCCCCAAAACTCTGGAAGGGTAAAGGAAAAATAGGTTCCTGAATCCAAATTTTGAGTTATTTTTCACTTGTACACAAAGAATAGAAGACAAAAGAAAAGGCACCTCCATCCAGAAGAGGCAGCCTTGCATGTATCTGCATGAGAATATCAGTATTCATAGAGGGAGCAGGACTCCAGGGGAATCAACTGAAAGGGCTCAGTAAAATCCTGCCAGATAATCCACAGCTGAGAGATGAGGCTCAGAAGAGACTGGGAAAATTATGGGGAAAAAAGAAATATATATTTTGGACAGATAAGATATGGGATCTTTGTACTCAAATGAGCTTTCAAAACTTGATTTTCAGAGATGTTAAGAGAGGCTCTGGTAGAACTTTGCTCTTTTTTTAAAAAAGAGGGAACTAGGTGGCACATTGAATAGAGTACCAGACCTGGAGTCAGGAAAACTCCTCTTCCTGAGATCAAATCTGACCTCAGATACTTACTAGCTATGTGACCCTGGGCAAGTCACTTAATCCTGTTTGCCTCCCTTTCCTTATCTGTCAAATGAGCTGGAAAAGGAAATAGTAAACCACTCTGGTTATCTTTGCCAAGAAAACCCCAAATGGGGACATGAGGGACAACAACAAAGCTATTGAAGTTTTCTGAGCAGAAAAGAGACATGGTTAAGGTCATGATGCATGAAGATTAATCTAAGAATTATGTGCATGATAGTAAGGAGAGTGGGAAAAAGCATGATGTACTAAGAGTCAAAAGACATGTATTCTAGTCCTGGGTATGCTTCTAATTTTTGTCATCTTGAAGAAATCTGTGAGCTTCATTAATTTCAATGGGCCTCATTTTCTTTATCTATCAAATGGAGGAATTGGATTTGATGATCCCTAAGGCCATCTTGTGTCTCTATGACTAGAATAGAAAATGAGAAAATCAGTTAGGAAGCCACTACAAGAGTTTCTTTAAAATAAAAACCCTTATCTTTCTCCTTAGAATCAATACTGTGTATTAGTTCTAAGGGAGAAGAGTGATAAGTATTAGACAATGGGGGTTAAATGACTTGTCCAGGGACACACAGCTAGGAAGTATGTAAGGTTAGATTTAAACCTAGGATCTCCCATCTCTAGGTCTGGCTTTCAATCCACTGAGCCACCTAGCTGCTCCCTACTACAGATATTTTTTAACCAAACAAGAAATAGAGATAAAATTTGACATTTTTTCACTGAAAAAATAATGGAGGAAAAATAAGAAAATAAGCTGCAAAGTAGGAAAAATATTTGCATCAAATATTACAAATAGAAATATGATTGCAAGATATATAGAAAATGTACACAAATATATAAAATCAAGAATCATTATAAATGGTCAATAGATAGCAACAATTTTCAAAAGGAGAATTTCAAATTATGAATGGCTGCTTGAAAATGTTCTCCAAATTACTAATAAGAGAAATGCAAATTAAAACAGCTTTGAGGTTTCACTTCATCCTACAAGATGGAAAATATGGCAAAAAAAAAACAACTAATAGTCAGTGTTCTAAGATTTATGGGAAGAAAAGCACACAAACAAATTGTTGGTGGAGCTGTGAATTAGTTTGTTTTTCAGAATATTAATTTGGAATGATGCAAGAAGGTGACAATTATATATACACTTCAACTCAGCGATCCCACTCTAAGGCATATACCAAGGAGAAAAGAAAAAAAAAAAAAACTCATAGCAGTACTCTGTGATAACAAAAACTGGAATCAATAGAAACAAAAACTGCCCATCAATAGAGGAAAGGCTTTTTTTTTTAAACTGTGGCATGTGAATGTAAAGGAATTTTATTATAAAATTTAAAATGATGATGGTGAGAAATTAGATAGAACCAGGGAAGATTTGCATAAACTGAATGAGAGTGAAATCAGCAGAACCAAAAGCACAGATAATGACTACAATAATGTAAGTGAAAATATCACTGGAAGAAAGTTGAACTCTGGGTACCAGAAAACAACCATTAATGATCCCAGAGAAGAAATAATAAATTATATTCCTCTCTCATGGCAGAGGGCAGAATTTTGTATACATTGTCAAACTCAGTCACTGAATTGGGTGTTTTTATTTGTTTAATGAGAGGTGGAAGAGGAGGAAGTGTGCAGGGGCTATTTCCAGAAATGACTATGATATAACAAAAAAAGCACCAATAAAATTTATTTCATTGGCAAAAGAGATATTAAAGAAAGGTCAGAAAGCTAAAAACTAAACTTTGGGGTGCATCCATAAATTAATAAATGGAACAAGGAGTGATCAAAGAGGTTAAAAGAGAAGAATAATAATGGAGTAGCATCAGAGTCATGAGAAGAGCATTTCAAGGAGTGAGTAATCAGCAGAAATACAAAGAGATGTCAAAGGGAAAAATGCCTGAGAGAAGATTGCTGGATCATTAACTCACTGCTTAACCTTGGGCATAGCTCTGTACCTCTCTGGGGTTTAGTTCCTTCACCTGTAAAATGAGCAGGTTGGACCAGATGATTTTATGATTTGGCAATTAGGTGGTCCTTAGTGTAGTCTGAGAGCACAACTTTAATAGACTGGTGAGGATGGAAGTCAAATTGCAGAGATTCGGTTATAAAGATACAGAGGTAGTAGATTTGGACCACATGCTTGAGTATTCAAATTAGTTTCTCTGAGCTTTTAGCAATGAATAGTAGGGAAAAGATGACTGAATGAAAGAGGGGACCTCAGTCTGCCATTAAAAATCTACTGTAGGGAGTAGAACCAGGAGAACATTATACACAGAGTGAACATTATACACTGTGGTACAATCGAATGTAACAGACTTCTCTACTAGCAGCAATGCAATGACCCAGGACAATTCTGAGGGTCTTATGAGAAAGAATGTTATTCACATCCAGAGAAAGAAATGTGGGAGTAGAAACACAGAAGAAAACAACTGCTTGATCACATGGGTTGATGGGGATATAATTGGGGACATTGACTCTAAACAAACATCCTAGTGCAAATATCAATAATATGGAAATAGATCCTGATCAGTGACACATGTAAAACCCAATGGAATTGCGTGTTGGCTACAGGAGGAGGGTGGAGGGAGGAGAGGGAAAGAACATGAATCTTGTAGCCATGGAAAAAAAAATCTAAATTAATTAAATTAAATAATTTATATTATTTTATATATTATTTTATATATTATAAATATATAATTATATATAAATTAAAATTAATATATTTAATTAAATAATCTAAATTAATTAAATAAAATTTAGAAAATTAAAAATAAATTAAAAATAAAAATCTACTGTAGGGGCAGTTGGGTGGCTCATTGGATGGAGAGAGCCAAGGCTGAAGACAGGAGATCCTGGATTCAAATATGACCTCAGATACTTCCTAGCTGTGTGACCCTGGGCAAGTCACATAACCCCAATTACCCAGTCCTTACCATTCTTCTGCCTTGGAACTGAGACATAATATTGACTCTAAGATGAAAGGTGAGGATTTTATTTTAATCTACTACACATTAGTCCTTGCAATGGATGACTGAGTCAACTACTTAGTGTCTGCCTTTTCTGTGGTCTAGTGCAGGGAAGAATAGCTTTTTGGGTAACAAAAAATAAAACTGGGGGTAGGTGTTTGGTACCTGGAGATAATTTCCTATTTTGTGACATTCAAGGTAGATTTTTAAAATCCTTGTTGTCCCTTCTGTAATGGATGTGCTGATTTAGAAAACTGTTTCTTCCAGAGCTTAACTCTAACAAGGAGCTTAGTAACTTTTCCCAGGAAAATATCCCTTTGATGTAGCCCTGATGGCAGATACTGATATTGTGGAACCTAGAAAGAGTCAGAATTTAAAATCCTGACCCCTGTATGACACTATGGGCCTGACCCTTGTATGGCATTATGGTGAAATAGGATTGTCCACAGGAATCTCAAACTTGCAGACCTCTGGTCTCCAGAGTCTGACCTTATCTACCTTGCACACTTCCCCCTTATCCTCGGGGTCTCTTCCCTGCAGACATTCCCCTTATCTGCAAGAATGCCTTACAGACATTCCTCTTACCTGCTGGATTTCCCAACCTAAAGACATTCCCCTATCCTGCCCCCTGCTGACTACTACTCTATAAAACTCAAGCCCAGGCACAGCTCAAGGTCACTCACCAACTTTAGGTGGGAGACCCTAGCTGGAGCTAGACAATAAAGTCCCTTTGCATTTTGCATTGTTGGTTCAAGACTCATTTATTGGGATAATTCTCTGGGCACAACACATGAACAAAACTATACATATTAAAAAACCATCCACACTGAGTAAAGACACTTTGTCAACAAAAACAATTTAAACAAAAATAGTCTTTCCTCTTATTATGGGTGGACTTTGAAGTAGGTTTAATTCCATTTTCTTTTTAAAGACTCCCAAATCTGAAACAGCTTAAATTTAAATATTTAAAATGAATACTTTTTTTTTTAAATGAAGCTCCATTTTCTGTTTTTAATTGTTATGGTACAGGTTCTTCTTTTTAAGTTCTTGTGTCCTTTTAAGAAATTCTCCACCATCACCATTTTCTTTTTTTTTTTTTTTTAAACCCTTGTACTTTTGTGTATTGTCTCATAGGTGGAAGATTGGTAAGGGTGGGCAATGGGGGTCAAGTGACTTGCCCAGGGTCACACAGCTGGGAAGTGGCTGAGGCCGGGTTTGAACTCACCATTTTCTTGTCCTTCATCAGTACCAAATTTTTTTTCTTGCCTTTGAACTGTATTTTTCCTTTATTGGGTACACCTAGACAGCTTTCCAACCTCTTCCTTCTCCAATTCATTTGGCAGAGACGGAAATTGAGGCAGAGGCATAGTGACTTGCCCAGGATCATATAGTTGCTAAGTGCCTGAGGTCAGATTTGAACTTAGGTCTTCCTGATTTCAGATCCAGCACTCTATCCACTGTGCCAACTTGCAAAGCTTTTTTTCCTTAAAGAGTATCAGTAGCTCTGTATCTTTGCGTTTCTGTCCAGGGATTTCTATATGCTTCTTGCTTCTTGGCAGATTCAACACTGTCAAAGATGGCCAGTATTGATCCCTGAGATGCTTTATGTAATGTTCTCGTCATTTGAATATTTTGTACCTGATTTTACCTTCTTTTATGCCATCCGGGGAGGCACCTGTTGGAAAACCCTTATCAGAGATGCATTTTATTTATTTTTTTACTTTATTCATCTGTGACTTCAGGGAGGAGTTTGTTTAGAAACCTTGTGATATTTGTCTTACCCTCCCTAACTTCCTTGAGTACAGCCTTAGATTTCTTTAGAGCATTTCTTTTCATATCAAAGTCTCTTGTTCCTTTCCTTAATCTGTTGAATTTGATCATCATCTCCAAAGTTACACAGCCATCACTGATGTTGATCTGTTCCTTTGAAATTTTGTCTCAAGGAAGGTTAAAGTCACCAAAAATAGTACTCAATTTGTGGACAAATTTTGGACTCCAGATCAGTCATTTTTTCCCTGTCCCCCCAGTCTCAGCCACTGTGAAGCCTAGTCCATGAGGTTCCAGCAGAGTCTTCAAAGATCCCTACAACCCAAGAACTCATTCCTTAACTCCCTGTGGCAATGGAGCTTCATGTGCTTGTCTGATATTTAAAGGTCATGGATGGGGGCTTTATAATAACATTGAAATATCAATAATAATTATATAATAATCAATAATATCTATAATAATGAATACCATATATTTGTTCATAGTGCTGGGCATATAGTTTGTTTCCAGGTTGTTGTTTTTTTAAACCATATGCAAGGCTGTTAGAGGCAGAGGGGCACAATATAGGGTCCTGGGTTTGGAATCAAGAAGCTCTGGGTTCAAGATCTGGGGAAGTGAATTGTTTTTTGTTTGTTTGTTTTAAATAATTTTTATTTTTTAGAAAAGTTATCATGGTTACATGATTCATGTTCTTACTTTCCCCTTCATCCCCTGACCTCCTCCTACCCCTCAGCCCCCATAGCCGGTGCAAATTTCCACTGGTTTTAACATGTGTCATCAATCAAGACTTATTTCCAAATTGTTGATAGTTGCATTGGTGTGGTAGTTTCGAGTCTACATCCCCAATCATGTCCACCTTAACCTATATGTTCAAGCAGTTGCTTTTCTTCTGTGTTTCCACTCCTGTAGTTCTTCCTCTGAATGTGGGTAGCGTTCTTTTCCATAAATCCCTCAGAATTGTTCTGGATCATTGCATTGCTGCTGGTACAGAAGTCCATTACATTCGATTTTACCACAGTGTATCAGTCTCTGTGTACAATGTTCT
>NC_058133.1:186463970-186510476 GCF_016433145.1 Gracilinanus agilis
GAAAGAAAGAAAGAAAGAAAGAAAGAAAGAAAGAAAGAAAAAAAGAGGGAGGGAGGGAGGCATTTGTTAAGTACTTAACTAGGCCAAACACTATGCTAAGAGCTGGGATGCAAAAACAACAACAACAACAACAAAACAGACAATATCTGTCCTCATGGAGTTTATATTCTATAAGAGATAGTCAATACAGAAAGTAGACTAATATAGAGATAGATGATATAGAAGGTAGACAATATAGAGGTAGATGGGATGAGGTGTTATGGTTTGGAGAGTGGAGCAGACTGACAAAGTATTTCAAGTAGCAATGGACAAATTAATTGGTTTAATTTGGTTCTAGAGCTGGACATGGGAAGGAGGGAAGCAATAATGCTGGTAAAACAAGACCGCAAGAAAGATGTCAAGAAAGTTAAATGAAGCATGGCTGGACCCTGCTTAGATGTCATAAATCATTTGAGATATTCACCTATCAGGACATTGGGACAAAATCAGTTCTATCAAGCCACCCTCTGCAAATCATTTCCCCAGCCTTTCTGGAATTTCAGAGTTAACCAAATAGGAAAGACTTTCCCAAGCCACATGAACAAAGCCATTAAGTTTGAAACTGCTAAATATTTTAGAGCTATGGCCTAGAAATCAGGACTCTTAAATTCTGATCTTTTCTCCACCATTATCATGTGTCCTCAGTTACCATTATCCACTTTACTTTCCCTGTTTACAAAATAAAATAAAAAGGAGAGTAAGCAGTGTCCTACATATTCACCTCACAGAGATGCTTTGAGGATAAAATGAGATGAGAGATCTGAAAACATTTAGAAATAAAGGCTCTTGAGAGATATATGGGACTGCAGTTCTCCCTAAAAAAGATAAAAATCAGGACGACCAAGGACTTCATTCATTTGAGTCCCCCCCAGAGCCTCACTGTCATGAAGATGAGATACTTTAGCAAATGCCATTCTAGAGTCCACCAGCTGGTGGCATTTGGAACTGGGACTTTTGTCAGGGCCTTTATGAAGATTTCTAGGAGCAAAACACCCAAAAGAGAAGAGTCAGGAATTAATGAGTGAAATTTGTCCACCATCTTGGGACCATGTGGACAGGACTGGGATGGCCTAGTATTTTGATCCCTATAACTATTAAAGGTACCACCATCCCAGTCATCCAAGTTTACAACTTCAGGGTCATCCCCAACTTCTTGTCATTACTACCTTCACAACATCTTTCTCGCCACTTATACATACAACTATTGGCATGGGCATTGGGACCCCCAAATTATAGAGGTTTTTCAAGCAACTGTAAGCAGGGAAATTCCTTTGCTCCTTTCTATCCTTATGACTTCTAACCCAAAACATCTGATAACTCCAATAAGACCCTGGGAGAATTATCCTCCTTAGACTGTCCTTTAGATTTGAGATAGACAGAGACACACCTCCTTGATACCATCAAGTTGTATCTCGGACATCCATCTGTGCTCTAAACTATGACAGTCACCCTGTGTCTTCAGGCAAACCTTCCCCACCTGTGCCTCAGTGCATACCACTCTAGAGTCACGTCTTCACTGTGGCACAGTGTGATGGACACTAAATAAATGTGATTCATTACGCACTGGTTTTCCTTCCCCAGCTATTATTCCCATCATAAGAACCTTTCATGGTATGTAAAAGGTCATTAGCCATTTGGAGGAAATCCCAAGGTCAAGTCCTAGTTCCATCCATCAGAATCAACCAATTCCTAAAGCTCTGAAGAATTCCAAGAACCCTCATTTTTTCTTCATCATTAAACTAGAAAAATGCAGCCAATAAAGCAATCAAAAAGTAAAATTACAAAGCAATAAACATGTTTGAGTGGTTTCATTGCCATGCACAGCAGAGTGCAGAGCTGATCACTATCCATAACAACTTCATTAGCAAGAAAACCTAGTCAGACCTCCATCTCTTTTCTGTCTTGTAAGGCATATGTGCGTAACTCACATTTCTGTAGCATACTAAGGTTTAAAAAGCAATTTGTTCATAATAACTGCACAAGAGAGTACAAATGTTATCCTCCATTTAATTGATGAAATCTGACTTGCCCAAGCAAGTATCAAAAGTCAGGATTCAAACCCAAGTCTCTCCTAACTGGAAGTCCAGCAATCTTTCCACCAAAACATTTATTCAAAAACACAAAAGATCCATTTATTTCATCATTAAACTAGGGAACTTCTTCCACCATCAGAGATCATAAGCCATCTATGATTTAATAATAGATGAGGCAACTAGGTGCCTCAGCAGACCTAAAGTCAGGAAAACCGAGTTCAGAATTTGACCTCAAATACTGTGTAACCTTGAGAAAGATACTTAACTTTTCTGTCTCCATTTCCTCATTTGTAAAAGGGGGTAATAATAATACCTATCTTCCAGGGTTATTGTGAGGATTATATGAAATAACATTTGTAAAATTCTTTGCAAAATTTAAAGTGTTTTATAAATGCTGTTATTATTGTTATTATTATTATTATTATTATATAAATGACTCCTTAGGAGTCACTTGAGACAATGAGAAGTAAAATGACTTGGCTAGGGTCACACAGCTAATAAGTGTCAGAGTTGGCCTTGAATTCATGTCTTCCTGACTCCAACTTCATCTGCCTACTACTCTTTGATCCTTTTTTTTTTGTTTGTTTGTTTGTTTTTTTAACCCTTGTACTTCGGTGTATTGTCTCTCATAGGTGGAAGATTGGTAAGGGTGGGCAATGGGGGTCAAGTGACTTGCCCAGGGTCACACAGCTGGGAAGTGGTTGAGGCCGGGTTTGAACCTAGGACCTCCTGTCTCTAGATCTCTCACTCCACTGAGCTACCCAGCTGCCCCTACTCTTTGATACTTTTTATTCAGTTGTGTCTAATTTTTCATTTTTTTTACTTTTTAATATATTTTTTCAGATTGCATATAGATACAATTTAAATAATAATTTTCTAACATTTTGAAATTTATCTTCTCTCTTCTTCCACTCCTCTTTCCTCCCTAAGATGGCAGGTAATATAAAGGTTGTATATGTGCTATCTCAGTACATAATTCCAGGTCTGTCATGTTGTGAAAGAAGACTCTCACTAGAGAAAAATTCATGGAGGAAATAAAGTGAAGAATGGTATATTTCGATCTGCATTCAAACTCCATCAGTTCCTCCTATAGTGGTAGAGAGCTCTTTTCTTCATGAGTCCCTTGGAGTTGTCCTGGATCCTTGTACTGCTGATAATAATGAAGTCATTCACAGTTGATCATCATACATTATTGTTGTTTCTATGTACAATGTTCTGGTTCTGCTCACTTCATTTGCAACAATTTATATAAGTCCAGGTTTTTTGTGATCATCTTGTTCATCATTTCCTTAAGGTACAAGAGTATATTCCATTACAACCATATGCCAAACTTGTTCAGCTGTTCCCCAACTGATGAACATCCATTCAGTTTCCAATTCTTTGCTACCACAAAAAGAATTGCAGTAAATATTTTAGTGCAAATAGGTCTTTTCCTCCTACCTTTGGTCTCTTTGGGATCGTCTGATTTTAACCCCATCTAGGGTTTTCCTGACAAAAATACTAGAGTGGTTTGCCTTTGCCTTTTCCAATTTATTTTATAAATGAAGAAACTGAAGCAAGCAGGGTTAAGTGATTTGTTAAGTAACACAAAGACTAAGTATCTGAGGCTAGACTTGAATTCAAGTCTTCCCAATACCGTGGCATTTTACTGTGCCACCTAGCTACTCCTTTGTTGCTTCTACCAAATACTATATATTAGAGTAATAATGACTATATAGTACTTTAAAGATTTATAAAATTCTTTATAAATATTATCTCATTTCATCCTCACAAAAACCTGGGATGTGTATAATTGCCATAAAATCCGAAATTTAAATTTGTTTGAGAAAAATTTCAGGAAAAGGAGCTTCGATAAAGAAAATGAATTGTTCAAAGACACCATGATGCCTGAAGGAACCTCCACAGCATCAAGAGATCCAGCATGAACTTTGGAATACAACTGATTGAACTGTGGTGGGGTTAAGCACAAGTCTTTTGAATGTAAACTTGTATGCCACAGGGGATTGCCCCCTAATTGGCTTATTGTCAATACCCTAGCAAACATTGGTTTGCTCTCTCTCACTCTCTATCTCTTTTATTTCCCTCTTATCTCTAACTATGATAGTTTAAAAAGATCCATTGAGGAGACTAGTCTCCCAAAGGATCACAGGGGGGATGCTGAAAAAAAATTCTTTATTCTATTGTCTATCTTGAGTTTATACTAACTTAAGTACCCCTATTTAATACCTCTAGACTGAAGACAGGATTAACTCTCCTTTGTCTACTTTTGAATTGAATCAATAAAAGCTTGAACACCCTACTTAGCACTAGGTAGAGGAACTCTCCACCCTTTCAACTCAATCAGTCAGGAAATGAAAATTCACACCTCAGTCAGCCAGGAATCTGTGAACTCTTTTGATGAGTATTCACCTCTCCAGAAGGAGAGATTAGAAAATTCACACCCTTAGCTGTGAATCTTTTTTGATGAGAACTTAACCTTCAGAAAATGAGAAATTGATCCCACAGACACTGACCCCAGGCAGCACTAGACAATTTAGAAACTGTGATTGGCCCCTATGAAGAGGGGCAGGGACAAGAAGTCACCATAAAAACAAGCTGCAAACTCCCTCAGAGGAGATTGTCTTTGAGAAGATATTGTCCTGTCTGAGAAGAGAGTCTTCTGACTGGGGAGAATCTTTGAGAAGATATTGTCCTATCTGAGAAGAGAGTCTTCTGACTGGGAAGAATCTTTGAAGGAGCTTCACTGGAGACTGTGGCTTGGATCATGGGCTTGGAGCTTGGCTTCAATTTAGACTGACTCCTGGGTTACTTCATTGGGTGTGAAAGGCTGACTCCTTTCCTAGTTTCTAAAGAGACTAGCTTCCATCTTGGAGGAGGCCACATGGTTACTCACCAACAGCCTTCGTGGTTGACAGCTAATTAATCTCTGCCTAGATTAAGCAGACCTGGAGTCAATATTTAAGTTGACAGAATAGATAACCTCTCTAACCTCTGCACATTTCTCTACTTTATTGTTTCCTCTCCATTTTGTAAATATTTGTAAATAAGTTTCTGAATTGAGATATAATAAATATTGGCGACCACATAATTTCATAGCATTATTGTCCAACCATTAAATTTAACCCTTACAGAGGTAGATACTATAATTACAGTTATTATTTTACAGCTGATGAAATTGAGGCAGAAAAAGATTAAGTGACTAGACTGGGGTGGGGTGGGTCACACAGGTAGAAACTATCTGAGGTTGAATTTAAACTCAGAGTTCCTGACTCCAGGCCCAGAGCTCTTTCAACTATTCCACTTAATGCCCTAAAAATATGAATTAAAATATAACTAAATAGGGGCAGCCAGGGAGGCCTGGAATCAGGAGACTTTGGGTTGAAATCTGGCCCCAGACACTTCCTAGTTGTATGACCCTGGGCAAGTCACTTAACTCTATTTGCCTAGCCCTTACTGCTCTTCTATCTTAGAACTGATACTAAGATGGAAGGTATGGGTTTAAAAATATATGTATGCATGTATGTATATGTGTATGTGTATATATATGCACATATATATACCTCCCTTTAATTATAACAATACACACACCTAAATATTCCAAAGGGAGGTTGAATCATCCAGTGCCCCCACTAGATAACTTCTTGCATCAATTCATTAACCAGAAACAACTCCAGAGGCCTAAATTCGATCAAAAATTCTCACTCCACTAAATAAGAGAATGGGAGACCACTAGCATCGACCTCAACCTAAGTGTCATCCTGGGAGAAGGATGAAAGCGAACATTTTCCTGTAGCAGAATGAAATGTTCTCCATGATCTATATTAAAGAACCAGGAACCTGGAAATCTCCCTTGAGAAGTTATCCTCTGTGTGAAATGTAACCCTGTAAAAATTCATTAATATCTTTCTGTGGCATCATGTATTTCATAATATCTATTATGAGAATTAAATCATACCACCATTTCAAAATGCATAAACATAAAATAGGTTTTATTTCAAGTTGGAGGGTCTCAGAGTAATTTACTACAATTTACAACTGTCAAAGTCATTTCCCAGCTAAAGGGAATACATGGATAGCAACAGCATTTGAAGACAAACCAGTGGCCCAACAGCTGTCCTCTTCCTGACCCTGATAAGGAGTCACGTAGAAAGCCACACAGGAGACCATCAGTGGTTTGTTCCTTACTCTTCCTGGAATCTGCCCCAGAAGAATTCTAGGAGAAAAAAAAAAAAACAAAAAAAAAACAACACAGAGGTAAGTTGAATGGGGAGAGCTAAGCACAGTCTTAGAAAAAATGCTTGGGAGCCTCTCTAAGGGGAAATAGGATTTTATAGCACTGTGCTAAGGTGGGATCAGTTCTGGCTTCTTCATCAAAATATCCAGGCTCTAATCTCAACTCTGCCTCTAATTTAGTGTGCACAATTCACTTCTCCTGTTGAGGCCTCAGTTTCTTCTCCTATAAAATGAGGGAATTGGGTTCAATCATGTCTAGGTCCTCTCCAATTCTACTATCTCTGCCCCCTATTTGTAGACTCTTTGAGGACAGGGACTGTCTTTTGGCTCTTTTTGAATCAACAAACTTAGCAAAATGACTAACACATAGTAGATGCTTAATAAATGTTTATTGATTAATTGACTGATGTTTGATGATAATGAAGAAAGAGAGACACAGTAAGAGTCAGGGCACTTGGATTATAATTCCAATGTCTCCATTTTCTGAGATATCTTGGACAAATCCCTTCATCCTGGGACCTCAATTTCCTCATCAGGATCCTTGTCTCACAGAGTTATTTTGAAGATCAAATGTGAGAATTAAAACTACAGGGTTCTCAGAAACCTCTCTTTATCCTACTGGTCATATTCATGCAAGTAGAACATGGAAATTTTAATGTTTAACACCCCCCTTACAAGCACAAAGACTTGCAAGGCTTCAAAATATAAATATTCCCTAACTCACCAATGATGGGTTTGTGGTCCATTTCAACCCGATTTAGCCCATCTGCTGAGTTTTTCATGGGTGTGGCCACAAGCATGCTCCAGCTTCTTGGAGTCACAGGTGAGAGCTGGGTGGCAGGTGGGCACCAAAGGATAAAAGCAGCCCCAAAAAGCCTCACACTAGAAGTGCTGATGCTTATGTTCACCTGTGCTAAGTGCCAGAGCTAAAAAGAAAGGCAAAAAGCAGTCCCTGCCCTAGAATGCATGCAGTCTAAACAGGGAAGCCAACATAAAAACTACATACATGCAAACAAGATACACATACAGGATCAATTGGAAAGAATCCATGGGAGCATAGAACTAACATTAAAGAGATTTATCATAAAAGGTGGAGTTTTAGCTGGCACTTGAAGGAAGCCAAGAGGTAGAGATGAGGAGGGAGTGAAATCCAGGCATAGGGAACAGACTACGAATATGCCTGTTTGTGGGGAGATGGGATATCTTATCACTAAAGCCAAGGGGCTACTGATATGAACTGCAGTGAAGCAAGCACAAGTCAAGCAGGAATGTTTTAATGGCATTAGTGTCCTGGCTTCTACTCTGCCTGAACCCCAAATCAGGGCAGGCAACAGGAAAAAATGGGAGGCAGCTGACTAACCAGGTTTAACTCAAGGAAAAAGCAAGTTAGTCAAAACAACTAGTAATTGAATCCCACCTGTAGGGGAAAAGTTGTCATTTACTCTCCTTTGTAGAGATAACAAAGACTTCTTAAAAAATAGGCCCTCTTCCCAGGACTATCCCTTCATTAAAAAGAAAAAAAAAAGATTCAACTATTTTTTAACATCCCAGTAATAATAGAAATAATAACAGCAGCTCACATTTCTAAAGTACTAAAAAGTTTATAAATTTGTTTTTTTCATTCCTTATTTCATTGTTTCTTGCAATAGCCTTTATAAGCCAAGTGCTATTATTATCTGCATTTTATACATGGGGAATGTTGTAGGAACAATAATCCACTCTTCCAATCCTCATGAAAATTAGTCTGGTTTTTCCTTTTAAAGTATTGAAAAATTTCTTAAGACTTGACTACCTCAGAGGTCTGAAGGTACAGGCTACTGACATCACTTTATGGTCTCCTGAGCACTAAACAGCCACAAGAAGCTACACACACGCTCTAAGACAGTGATGGTGAACCTATGGCACAATTGCCAAAGATGTCACACCAAGTACTCTCTGTGGACACATGGCTGCCCCTTCCCTCTCTACCCTCACAATCCCAAGTTCATTACTAGAAAGGCAGAGGGACTAGGGCTATTCCTCTACTGTTCTCCACTGTGCAGATGACATTTTTTCCCCATCCCCCACCCCTCTGCCCAGCAGCCAACGGGAATGTACAGAGGATAAGGTGGGCAGCTCATAGGTGGCAGAGCTGGAGGAGAGTGTTCGTGCCACTCCCCTCCCCCTCTCTATACTCACTAAGGACAGTCCTCATTTCACCCACCCCTCCACCCATCAACCCAATGAGAGTGCTTTCTCCCTCCCTGTGTGGTGGGGTAAGGGGGGGGGAGGTAGGTGCACCAGGCACTCAGTGGGAGGGAGGGACACAGCACTCAGTCTCTAAAAGATTCACCATCATTGCTCTAAAGCTTGGCTGGAAAACCATAGTGGGCAACTCAAGCAAAGGAGCTTCATTTAGCTAAATCAGCCCAGGGTATCCTATGTGCATATTCCTTATTGAATATCTTTCTCCTGCTATGGTTCAGTAAATCTTCTTATGTTAACTGCCATATGAACTTCAAAGTCTCATTTCATTCCACTATCAAATATAAACTACCACGGGACTGAGTCAAGCCCAGACAAGAACAGGGGAAATGATGTTCGAGAAACTAAGAAATTTGTTCACAATAAGCTGGCTAGAAAACCTGTGTGTATCTTTTTTAAGTCTACTGCTCTAACCACCTCAGCGGTTACAAAGTTTTCAATGCAAAAGTGCATGGCAGGAGGTAACTTCTAGGCCCTAATGAAAGGCTAAACATCCAATGGTAAGTATAAGGAGATTATTGGCCTACCCTTGCAAAAAGCTAGCTCTATGGCCTTCTAAAGGCCTCAGTGTCTCCATATATATATTGGAGAGTCTAGTTATAATGTTCTAAAATCCTCAAACCTAGATAAAAAATTTTTGTATCATGGAACTGTTTGGCAAAACCTATGGATCTACTGCCAGAGGAATTTTATTAAATGCACAAAATAAAATTGTTATTTGTTATTTCAGTTGTGTTTTGCTCTTCATTGACCCCATTTGGGATTTTCTTGGTAAAAATATTGGAGTAGTTTGATATTTCCTTCTATTGCTCGTTTTAACAGATGAGGAAACTGAGGCAAGCAGGGTTAAGTAATTTGCCTGGGGTCACATAGCATTAAGTGCCTAAAGCCAAATCTGAATTTAAAAAGGTTGAGTATTCCTGTTCTCCAGGCCTAGTACTCTATTCACTAAGTCACCCAGCTGCCTTAAAATAAAATACATAAGATTAAAAAGGAGGAGAGAGGGGATCAGGCATTTAAGTGCCTACTATGTGTAATAATGTACTAATATTCTCTCATTTAATCTTCAAAAAAAAAAAAAACTCTGGGAGGCACACGCTATTGTTATCCCGTTTTATAACTTATGAAACTGTAGCAGAAAAAAAGAGGGTAAGGGTGCATACCCTGCTAGATAGAGAGCAATGTCCTCATCCTAAACTAGAGACTCAAGATTACCACTAAATCATCTAAAGGATCACCTTTTTTTCTAAGGCTAATTCCTGTTCACCATGAATTATAAAAAATAGTATCATTGACAAGCTGGAATGGGTAAAGAGGAAGGCCACTAAGATGATTACAAAACTGGAGACTGCCATATAAGAATCTGTTGAAGAAGCACATGTGGTGATGTATATAGTGGAGAACATAAAATAAAGATGATGGTGGTTTTCCTAATTTCTAAGTTTTCTTTATTGTATAATTATCACCCATCTCTCTCCTTCCCACTTCCTTCCTCTTTTCTTCTTCTCTCCTCTCTCATACACATGCACATGCACAAAGTGTGGGCTCTATCCTGAGCTCTCTTCTCTTGTGATCTTATGCTATCTTCCTTGGTCTACCATATCTAAGCAGAAGATTTCCAAATCAATAAATTCAGTCTAATAAATATCTCACCACATCACCAAATACACCTCCATCAGGATACCCCATTGACATCAGTATAGCCAAAATAGAATTCGCTGTCTTTACCTACCTTTGGTTAGCTTCTCTCCCAGGTTCTCTCTTTCTGTGGTATACCCCAACAACTCTTGTAATTACCTAGGTCCACAACCTCAAAATCATCCTAGACTTTCCTCTTTTACTCATCATCTAAGTCCTATTGATTCTACTCCCAACAACTGCTCTCTTCTCTTCACACACACACACACACAATCACTATCCTAGTTCAGGTCCTTATCACACACACACAAATAAGACTTCTTATAGGTTTTGCTGTACTCTGGACCTAGAAATGACATTTCCAAAGTAACCCTCTACTGCTGGGATCCCTCCCTCTGTTTAAAGTGAAGAGTTCCTCCCAGAACTTTCATTTAAAGGAGGGATACAGAGCAGTTCTCTCTTCATTTCCCACTAAGCTACAATACCCAGACTGGGTATTTTCATTGGCTGCCCTCCATATCTGGCACTCTCCCTATTAATTTCTGCCTCCTAGCTTTCTTCAAGTCTAAGCTAAAAATCCTGCCTTTGCAAAAGACCTTCTATAATCTATTATAATCTATAATATTGCTAGTGCCTCCACTCTGAGCTTATCTTCAAATTTTGCTGTGTATATCTCTTCTGTATAAAGTTATTTGTATATTATCTTTCCCATTAAGATTGTTAGCTTCTTGAAGGCAAGGATGTTTTTTTTTTTTTTACATTCTTTGTACGCCTACCTTTAGCACAATCTATGCCACATAGTAAGTACTTAATTTCTAGTTGATTTGATATCTATTTGTAGCAACTGTCTTTTGTAGTTTAAAAAAATGAAGTAGGTATTTATCAATTTGTTGTTTAGTCATGTCTGACTTTGTGACCTCATATGGGTTTTCTTGGCAAAGATACCTCAATAGTTTAAAGTGGCTTATCAAAGGTCACACAGCCAGAGAGTACCTAAAGCCATACTTGAATTCGGAACTTCCTGACTCCAACTGGTAAACAAACTAGAATATCAATGTAATAGAATAAGAATAGAATAAGAATAAGAATAGAATAGAATAGAATAGAATAGAATAGAATAGAATAGAATAGAATAGAATAGAATAGAATAGAATAGAATAGAATAGGAAACATACAACATGGGAAATTTTAGGGAAACTTTAAAAGATTTATATGAATTGATAAAGTAAGCAAAACCAAGAAAACAATATCCAGAATGAACCCAATAATGTAAAGGAAAACTATGTTAAAACGTCTTGGGATTTAGATAAATGAAATCACCAATCTTGACTTTGGCAGACTGATGGTAAAGCATCCTTTATTAGAGAGCTGGTGGACCAGAGTTGCAAAATACGGCATAGGCAGTCAGATACTGTCAATGTGTCAGTTTGCTTTTGTTTAAAGATCATAAGTTCCTTGACTCCTTGTATCACCAGTGCTTAGTGCAGTGCCTAGCACATAGTAGGTACTTAATAAATATTGATTAACTACTATTTATTTAAGGGACAGTTTGGAGGGGGGTAAATACTGAGAAATAACCTAGATATAGATATAAAAGATAAGAATCAATAAAACTGAAGAACAGGGCAACAAAATGGCTCAGAGAGCCAGGCCTAGAGATGGCAGATCCTGAGTTCAAATGTGACCAGACATTTCCTAGCTATGTGACCTTGGACACATCACTTGATCCCAGTGGTTTAGCCCTTACTGCTTTCTTGCCTTGGAACCAATACTTAGCATTAATTCTAAGACACAAAGCAAGAAATTTTTTAAAATAAATAAAACTAGAGAACAACCAAAGAATACTATTTGTTGAACATACTTATTGTCAAGTTATCAATGAGGATACTGAGCAAAGCGAAATGCTATTTCCCAAACTCCTTCTTTATCTGGAATTTGTTTTGCCAGATTTTCAGAGAAATCACAATGAGGTTCCCATCTTCCCCAACATGAGGAATATCTAATAAAAGTTTCTAGGAGACACGGTCTTGGCCTATAGTTTTATTGATGTGGAGAAGGTATGATATCTCAGGAAAGGAAATTCTTCTTCTCTGTAATTTATAATCTTAGAAAGTTTCCTAAAGCACTAAGCACTGAAATGATTTGTCTAGGGTCCCATGGCTAATATGAATCAGAGGCAGTCCCTTGAACCCAAGCTTTCCTGGATTCCAGGCCAGCTTTCTATCCATTACTAAGCTGTCTTTATAGATTATAAGCTGGAAAATGCCTTTGAGGTCATCTAGCCCAACACACTCATTTTAATAAATAAGGAACTGAAGCCCAACAACATGAAGTGATTTATTGACTCAAAGCCTCACAGCTAGAAGGTGGCAGAGGCAGAATTTGTATCTGGCTCTGCAATCTCCAAAAGTAGTATTCCTTTGTCTTCAGATCCTGGGTTGTTTCTACTTTCAATTGGTGAGGGGTTAGGTTTTGATGTGTTGTTCTCAAATTATCAAAAATCAAAGATTAATTATTTAGTCACTTTTTTTTTCCAAAAAGGAGGGAAAATATGTAAAGTAGCTAACTACTTTTGGAAAAGATGAGGGGAGGATAAAGAAGAGAGAAGTGGGAAAGAGAGAGAAGGAGGAGGTAGAATCAAGAAAAGAGGAGGAAGGGAGAGAAAAAAGGAGGGGAAAGAGAGGAGGAAGAGGGAGAGAAAAGAGAGAAGGAAAGGGAGAGGGAGAGAAGAGAGGGAGAAAGAGAAGAAAGAAGGGAGGGAGGGTAGAGAGGGAGTGTGTAGGGAAAGAGGAGGGGGAAGGAAAGAGATGGAATGGAGGGGAGGGAGGGACGGAGGAAGGGAGGTGGGAGAGGGAGAGAGAGAGAGAGAGAGAGAGAGAGAGAGAGAGAGAGAGAGAGAGAGAGAGCGCGAGCGTGAGAGCGCACTAGCTATATCTTTCTAATTCACAAAGCAACCTACTCCTTTATGATTTAAAAAGCCAACACGTACCATCATGTGACTGGAGTTTTTAAAAGCTCACAGTTAATTATGGAATTCAAATAAGGCCTCAGGGGTTTTCCTCTTTAATAATCATTTCAGGGCCTGCATAAAATTCTGTGAGTAAAATAAGACTTCATTCACAGTCTTGACACTGACACTCACGGAGGCTGGCATTACAGCAAAAAACAAAAGCTGAGAGGAGGAAAGAAGCAAGCTACTTTGTTCTGCATCTTCTTTGTCACTACTGTTGCTGCTGATGCTACTAAAAATAATAACAACAATCCACATTTTCATAGTACTTTAAAGTTTCTAAAGGGCTTTCCTCACAATACTAAGGTAGAAGGCTTGATATCATTGCCTTTATTTTAATACTAGGGAAACAGTTTCAGAAAAATGCAGAGATCACAAAGCTGATAAGCTCAACTTAATGATTCACTGTGGATTTCAATTCGTAATTCCTAATTACTAGTAAGAGAAATAGTAATTAAAACAATGATTATGAAATGTGCGTCGGCCATGGGTGGGGGGAGTGCAGGGGGCGAAGGGGAAAGGAGGAGCATGAATCATGTAACCATGTTAAAAATGATAATAAATGTTTGAAAAAAAAACAATGATTAACATTCACAGAGTGCTTTAAGGTCTACAAAGATATATACATATGTATGTATGTATGTACATATTATATATAAACCATGTTATAATAAACCTTATTAATAGTAAAAAATAACAAAATCACATGACTATTATCAGTAGATTCAGAAAAGATTCTCAACAAAATATAACTCATGTGTCCCATGGTGGTTCACCAGATAGAGTACCAGGCCAGGAGTTGGGAGGTCCTGGGTTCAAATCTGACATAAAATACTTCCTAGTTGGGTGACTGGGCAAGTCACATAGCCCCCATTATCTAGCCCTTACTGCTCTTCTCTTTTACTGTGGAACTGATAAAGTATTAATTTTAAGATCTGCAAATCACATACACCCCTTTACCTTATTTGTCTTTTATGAATTACTGCAGCTGATAGTCCATCACTCTTGTGGTCAAACTTCTGGCAATAAACTACCCTAGAGAGCTAAGTTGGTCCTCACACAAAATATACATACAACTCTGTGTGCGTGCCTGTGTATGCATATGTATGGGGGGGAGGGGAGGAAAGGGTCACACTAGGGACAATCTTCCTATTATAGTTTTGTTATTTCACCTAATAGGAAGAACAAATTTCACCTAGTAGGAAGAAAAAACCCAGATAAGACAAAGATCTTTTCATTCACAATATGGTCCTTGATAAATAATCTCAAGTCAGACAAGGATAATTATTCTGATTCTCAGTGGCTCATAGACTATTTGATGCAAAGACTGAATACAGTCCATCAAAAACTTAAATTTCTGATGTGTCTCATGATGCAGCATACATGTAATTGCCATCTCACACTGTACGAAAGTCCCTCCTTAAGTAAGAGAAGTGCAGGCTGTTTCAGTGGCAAGTTGAGTTCACAGATCCATAGATTTTAAATAGGAAAATATGGACTCAAACCTCTTCATTTTATAGATAAGGAGAAGCTCAAGGAAAGTAAATAGCCTGTCCAGGGTCATGTAGCTGGGCATGTTTTAACCTCAGGTCTTTCTGACTCCACATTCAGTACTCTATGCGCTATAGTGCCCAGTTTCTGACAAGGTCTTGAATCTGATCCCTTTGTAGGTTTGAAGGCTCCAGAAACGATCAGATCTGAAAAAAGAAAGATCTGCAGGTATCATAGATCAAGATCTTTTTAGCAGTCAAAGCACTCGAGAGTTTTAGTTCAGAAATGCCTACAAATGGCACCACTCTCCCATTAATCATCTTGCCATCAGTCAAAAAGTAGAGCAATACAGAAAACATGGATGAATCAAATCCATCACCACTACTGATGGCACCAAGTTCATGAATCAAGAATCTCATCTTCCCATTTGAAGGAGAAATAGGACCGTATTCAAAGAGGCACCATGGTATAATGAATGTTGAACTAACCTGAAATCAAAATTTGGGTTCAAATGCCTCCTTGGACACTCACTAACTATATAAATCATGGGCAAGACAGCAAACCTGTGCCTCAGTTTCTTCATCTGTAAAATGAGGGGGTTGGATTTGATGGCCTCTAAATTCTCTTCCAATTATGTTTTATTGAATATAATTTTCGTTGTGGACTACGGACTACTATTACTAAAACTAAAAAAGAATAAAATTCCTTATGAGGTAACTAGGTGGACAGAGTGAAATCATGAAGACCCAAGTTCAAATCCAGTCTCATTTATTAAATTTTGTGAATAAGCAAGTCAACTAACCTCTGGTTGCCTCGGTTTCCTCACTTGTAAAATTGGGATAATAATAATACAAGTACCTACCTCCCAGGATTGGAGGGATGATATTTATATAGCATCTAACAGAGTCTGGCACACAACAGGTGATAAATACCCTGCCCCCAATTTTGAAAGATTTGATTGCATAAGGAAGGCATCCTGGTCACTACCTTCACAGATCACAAACCATCCAATGCCTTTTCATCCTGTGTTATTTCTACCCTAAAGTGTAGTAGGTAAAGTTTAATTAATTCCCCTTTCTACATTTTCTGTAAAAAGAAGTTCTTGCAATGCCCTTGGTTCCCAGGGATTAAAAACTGTTGGTAAACAATCTGTTTCTAAGCCAACATTCTAGTGGCAGCAACACAGGACAAAGGCAAACATACTGGTTGATGACCATCTCGGGAATGATGATTTAACTTGGACCAAGCACAAGCTGGTAGGAGAAAGCCCAGCAACATCCAAGCAGACATACAATCGATTGCGCAGTCCAATACCGCCCTCTAGCAACCTAAGTGGGAAATAACATGATAGGTCTACTTTTAGAGAGTAGGTAAATCTGTCAGAATGTGGTTTCTCTCAATCTGTGCTTGGCCATTGAAGATGGTACAGAAAGGGAGAGGTGGAAGAAGGGGAAGGGACAGAGACAGACATGACAATGAACAAAAAGTTCATTATTATTCAATAATAAAATGTTTTTCCTAATGTTAAATATCCTTCTCTTAAAGCATGGTGTTTTGTGTCCATAGTAAACACTTAAAAATACTCATTCATTCCCTCTCAAGAGGAAGAAAAAAAAACTGAGCACTCTAAATGAACCTACAATGTTGTATGAATCATGTGGTTAAGAGTGAGGGACAACAGTCAACCTCCTGGTGCCCGTAGATCATATCTAAAGGACTGTGTTGTTTGGGAGACCACATTTTAGAAAGAATGTTTAATAAATTGAAGAGAATACAAAATCAGTGACCAGGATAGTAAAGAGCCTTGAGTCAAGGTTAAAAAAACAGGGGATTAGATTTAAGGGAGATATGATTAATAGCTGTTGTCCCACATTTTAAGGGCCATCATGTGAAAGAGGAATAAGGCTTGGTTTTAGCTAGAAGAACCAGAGCATCTAAGCTTGATGAAAGAAAAAAAAAATTGGAGTTATCCTAGAATGGATTGGGCTTCTTCTCAGAAAATAGCTGGTACCATCTCACAATCCACCTCCAAGGCCATTAAAGAAAAGGGTGGGTGACTACTTTTTTAGAAACACTGTAGAGTGGATTCTTCTTCAGAGATGAGTTGAACTGAATAGTCACTGAGGTTTCTTTCAACTCAAGATTCTGTAATTAAAGATGACAGGAAACCTTCCACTATTCTGAGGAAATTCTTATAAGTTATCTATGGAAAAGATACAAAAAACCCACACACACAGGAGAAAGGGTTCATTGAGTTTAAAAACCAATCTGGACCAACCTCTTCATCCCACGCATGTGGGAAATGAGGAAAACAGAGGTATAGTGACTATCTAAGATCACACAGCCAGGAAAAATTAGAGCTAAAATTTAAATCTTCTAACTTCAAGCCTATTATTTATTTCAAGAAAAGGTATGAAGAGACTAATATCTGCAAAAGTGAGGACCACAGAATGACCAATTAAAGAATCAAAGGAGCATATAAAATGACTAAGGGAAATATTACATTATCTCAGTATAACTACCATTTAACAACAATAGCTAGCATTTGTATAATGCTTTAAGGCTCGCAAAGTGCTTACATGTTATCTCAATTGAGACTCTCAATAACCCTGTGAAGTAAGTACTATTATCATATCCATTTTACAGGTGAGGAAACCAAGACTGGAAGGTTAAGAAAGTGGTCCAGGATCATCTATTAAGTGTCTGGGTCAAAATCTGAACTCAGGTATTCTTGACTTCTAGTCAAGCATTCTATCCACCATACCTTTTAGCTGCCCCTAACAAGCTACCAGCAACATTAAGTGCTTATTTTGTGGATACAAAGATGAAAAACACTTTCATTCTTGTTCTTGCCTTCAAAGACCTTACAATCTAACAAGAGAGTGAAGATACATAAACAAGTTGGATACAAAATAATGCAAGAAGGGCAAAGGAGAAAACCATACAGTGTAAGAGAAGGCAATGCAAGACAAATATGATACCTTTTCTTTTGATGAGGGGGAAAATCATAGGTTTCATGGAAGTAACAGCTGGTTCATCAGAAGAAAGGATTTCAACAAAGGGAGGGGGGAAGTATACATTCAAGGCATAACTTGTACAAACATTTAGAGAGAGAAAAAGGAATGTATATTCAAGGCACAGAGAGATAACATGTGCAAATGTTTAGAGGGAAAAAGGACAGGGCTAGATAAGAAAATATCTGGTAATAGATTTTGGCTGGAAAGCTGACTGTATGAAAGAAAATAATGCTAATAAAGTTGGAAATGAAAGTTGGAGGCAGGCTGTGAAGAACAATCTTCCAGGCTGAGTTAATGTTTTATCCAATAACCAGTGGAGAGGGGAAGAGATGGAAAATTTTTGAGCAGGAAAGTAACATGGTCAGGCTTGTGCCTAAAGATTATGAGATGGACTGTTTGTATGAGATGGACTGGAGAGACTGGAAGCAATAAAACCAGTTAGGAGGCTCTACTTTAATCTACCGATCGGTATTAATCTACCGATTAATAAAATCGGTATGGAGAAGGTGGAAGATGGGAAGCTTGGGAAAAATCAAACATAACTATTATACCATTCCTAGGTGCCATCAATACACAGGGAAGCTGGAAGTGAGGGATTATTTCATGGGAAAGAAGAGATGATGAGTTTAGTTGGGGATGGGACATCTAGATAGAGAAACCTAACTAAGAAGGTGAAGGTTTAAGACTGGAGCTAAGGAAAGAAACTGGGTATAGGACCTTAATCATATGTAGAGGTGATTATTGAATCTAGAGCAGTTGATGGGACTACTAGGGCAGAGTCTGTAAGAAAAGGAAGAAGACCAAAGCTTAAACCTTGAGGGATGGCCATCCCAATTCTAATGTGATGGAGGAGCTGACTATAAGGAGAATCAGCAGAGAACAGCATCACAACAGCACTAAAGGATCCAGAAAAGTTAAGTGGCTAAAAAGGCTACTGGATTTGGCAATTAAAGAGCCACTTAGTAAATGCAGTTTGAATATCATATTGGGGTGAGAGATACCACAAAAAAAGGAGTGAGAGAGGCTATCAATGTAAGTATCTGAGTCCAAGGAGAGATTTTTATTTTTAATGTTGAGAGCCCTGAATATGATTTTAAGTAGAAAGAAAAGGGGTAGCAAAGAGGGAGAAATTGAAGATGAATCAAGAATTTAATACATGTCACAAGGTTCCTAAGGAAATGGGAAGGAAGAAGATAGAAGGGCTCAAGTAGAAAGGTTGGTTTTCATAGGGAAGAGGGCTACCACATCCTTTAAGACTGAAATAAAGGATAATAGGATGGGAAGGACTTAGAGGTGTGGCATATGGGAGATGAGGGAGCTCATGATGGATAGCTTCAATCTCTTTGGTAAAATAAGTGAGGCCATCTAAGAAACAGGGGGTTGGAATAGGGGTCTTGAGGAGAGACGATCATTCAAAAAGGAAGGAAAACACTAAGGAGGGTTAACTGTACAGTGAGATTTTGGCTTACAGTATACCAGAATAAAAGCAGATGTTTCCATTCTCTCACTTTGGGAGATTTAAAATGCATATATTAAAATTAGTAAGGGGGGGGAAACTGCTCATCTGCAGTCTAAGTCATTTGTGATTATTAAGACAACAATTCTGTTAACTTAAACAAGCACAGCTGGTTTATTAATTTATCTGCCATTTATTAACACACATTTAGAAAACAGTAAAAAAATATCAGCAAGAGCTTCTTTTGTAGTTTAACTGGATCTGAGAAAAGAAATGAAAAATTATATCTAATTAATTTATGTTGGTGATCAACAAAATATACACATAGTCAGGATTAACATCAATTCAAATTCTTCTCCAGAAAATTTTTTCTAATGAAAAGCACTGGTTAAGCACTTTTCCCAGCAGAGCCATTTCTGTTCCTTCTCCCCAGTAGTTCCCCAGTGTTTCAAGTTATGACCTATGGGAGCAGCCACCCCCAATGCCCAGGATGCAAGACCTCCTTGAATTCTTTTTTTCTTCAGCTCAAGCAGCAAGCAACTACCTCTAGAACCTTTCCCTGATCCTTCTAGATGAAAGTGTTGCTTCTTTCCCCATACTTTCCTAGAATGTTCTGAATCTCTTCTCTACCTGTCCCATACTACCTTGGTGTATTGTCACCAATAGACTATATGGTCCTTAAGGGAAGTGACTATTAATATCCAGATTAAATGTCTAACAAATGTTACTGAATCGAACTAAATAATGAGCTCTCTTCCATCTTGTGACTTTAAATGTTGACTGTGGGGATCAAAACATTCGCCGCCCCTGAATCTGCTTTTACTTCTAAAAAGGGATTAGTGGCGTATAGGCACCCAAAGTTGTTCAACATAAAAAAGCTGAGAACCTCCCCACGTTCTCAAAATTTTACTCTATTTACATTTATTTGTGTTATTTCTTCTGAATTCTATGCTCTATACAACAGTGCCAATTCCTATTAACTATGTAATTGTTTCATTGCTCATAATGACATTTTTATTTCATCTAATCAAAAAACAAGTTTCCACAGCAACATACTAAACAGTCTAATCTATAGCTCAGGCCACCCTCTCAGTAATACATGCCAACATTTATAGAATCAGGTTAGAAAGAACCTTAAAGATTATCCACTGCAACTTGCTATATAGATTGCTAATATCAGAAGACTTTCTACAGAATCAAGTTTAAATTCATAAGTTTTAAACTAGAAAAGATCTTAAGATTTCATCTCTCTTTTTTAAATAAACCCTTACTTTCTGTCTTAGAATCAATATTGTGTATTGGGTCCAAGGCTGAAGAGTAGTAAGGGGTAGGCAATGGGGGTTAGACTTGTCCAGGGTCACACAGCTAGGAAGTGTCTGAGGGCAGATTTGAACCTAGGACCTCCCATCTCTAGGCCTGGCTCTCAACCTACTAAGCCAGCCGCTGCCCCTCTCATCTCTTTCTTGTAGCCAAGGAAAAAAGAGCCAGAGAATGGAAGAATTTCTCTAATACCATATGGGTAATAAGTATCAAAGCCAAAATTTGAGCCCAAGTCCCAGAATTTAAATCTAGGACTCTCTAAGACAACATGATGAATCTTAGAAGCACAGATATAGAGCTGGAGGGACCTTAAAGGTCATGTAGTCATTTTTCAGATGAGGGTGCTAAAAACCCAGGAACATAAGATGACTTGCACAGGCCTTGCAGCTTATGTCACAGAATTAGAGGAGTTGATAGAAACCAGATAGTCTATCCCTCTCATTTCACAGATGAGGAATCTGAAGCTTACAGAAATAATGTAATTTACTAATGGTCTCATACTCAGGTTTTCCTTTATAGCACACTGGTTCTCCAACCCAAGTAATAGTCCAGCCTATGTGTGAATACCTCCAGGGACAAGGGGCTTGAAATATACCCAATATATCATTAGACAGATTTAGCTACCAAAAAGGTTTTCCTTCTACTGAATTTCTACCTATAAATCCTTATTCTGTACTCTAGAGTTACACAAAGAAAGTACATCTGAAGATAACAACTAGTCTGTTTTCTTTCTACTAAATACTAAATACCTCTGGATTCCTTCAACTATTTCCTCATATAACATGGGCTCCATTCATCACAATTCTAGTTACCCAGCTAGATGGCAGAGTAGAGAGAGTGTTGGTTGGGCCTGGAGTCAAGAAGACCAGAGTTCAAATTTTGCTTCAGACCCTTATTAGCTTAGTGATCCTGGGAAAATTATTTAACAATTAATTAAACAAAGAACTCAATTAAGTCTCCTGTGTAAAATTACTGTTATTGCTGCTGTTATTATTATTATTATATTGAAATCCTCTTACAATATCATGCCAAAATATGAATGTAATATTCTAAGTAGTATGATCCAAAGAGCATAAACATAATGATTCTTTCTTATGGTGATAGTTTACATAGACTTTATGATGACTTTCTCTCATAAGCCTATAAAACAAGGAGTACAAACACTATTATCCCATTTTACAGACAAGAAATCAGATTCAGAGAGAATAAAGCTAGAAAATGCCTGATTGGATTAAAACCCAGGTTTGATCTCAAATTCACTGCTTTTTCTATTCCATCAGTCTTAATAATCTAAATGTGACTTCCAATGGATTATTGCAAAGTTACCTTGAGCAAAGTACCTCTCTCCTTCCTTCTCTACTTCTTATACCTTCAAAATAAATAGTTTCTCTTCAAATATAGATGAAATTCACTCCACACGCTTACATTCATACATCAAAGAATTAAATCTCTTTGGCTATCCATAGCAATCATCATAACCTTAGACCCAGGTTAACAACAAGGTTCCTTACCTGCAACAATCCTCCTCCCTTCTCAGAAGTCTGAATAATGGTGCAACCTGAAAAATTTGAGAGAACAATTTAGCCATTTCATAACTATTACAGTTCATGTCATTCAGAACTCAGAAACTTTCCATGGCACTTGGAGAGGGTTCATTCTTCCACAGCAAAACTTTAAAGCTAAAATGTGATCACATATTGGGGATTGTAAAAATCTGATTGAAGGAGAGTGTGGGGGTTTGTAGCTGTCCATTATTTATAACCACTTGGAACCTGGTTCAGATTCCCACAAGTGAAATCAAACAGGTTTTCTCCACAAGATGAAAATGGACACAGAAGGTTTACTTTGGTCAACAGTAATACTATAGGAATTCAAAACACCTGCTGAACACATCTTTAGTAAAGCAGTGTTTTGTAGAATATATTTTTAAATCAGTGGCAATTTCAGTTTCCATAGAAAAAACTATGAAAAAGCAAAATGCTTAAACATAAACTAGAATCAACGTCATCTTACAAATTCAGAGAACAATAGGTAAAGGCCAGAGAAAATCTCAGAAGACAATAAATACAAACATTACTTCACTGATGTGATGGCATTGTTTTCTAACCACAATATTTAATCTGTCCCTCCCACTGCTACCACCATCCCTACTACTTAGCAAATTTCTTAAAATTTCCCCCCAACAAATGCATCAATTCATAGCTAATACAGCCAAGCAAAACCTCTCATCTCTAGGCCTGGCTCTCAATCCACTGAGTCACCTACCTGCCCTGTACTTTCTAGAGTTCTTAAGTACTTAAGGAAGAAGCACCATCCAAAGTGTAGGGATAGGCAATGGAATACCATAAGTAAGAGTATATAGGCCAACTATCTAGAATGTAGAGTAAATGAAGGAGACAAAGAAGCCTAGAAAGGCAGTCAACCTGTGAAGAAATGCAGTCAAGCTGTGAAGAGATTTAAATGCTGTTATAAGGAATTTATTTAATTTTCTCTCTGTCTCCTTAGGTGCAGAATTTCTAGGTTAAAGGAAGTTAAGTGATGTTGCTCTATCTCTTTAAAAGCAGAAGTCTTTTCAGTCTCATACTGTCTCTTTAAGAGACAGTAGCAGACAGATTTTTGATCTCCATCTCTTTAAGAGAAAACAAGAAAACAGAGATTGTCAGTTAAGCTTGGCTTAACATTTTCTCTCTCTTCAGTTGAAGCAGAGGGTTTTGGGGGTTTCTGTATAAGTGTGCTCTCTGTCACAAATATCTGGCAGTTTGGCTATTGAGAGTTGGAATTTATATACAAAGTTAAGAAAGAAGCCTATCTCTGAGGGGTTTTTCTTCTCAGCACATTGAGGGAGAAAGGCCTGACCCCAAGGGCTCTTTTCAGAACTGGAGGATTATCTGTGTTTCCACCACTGACAGTTTGAATTTCTGACACTTGGTTAAGGAGGTCGAAGAAGAATTTGTTAATTTGCATAGTTTAGTCAGAGATTATTTTAGATTAGTGAGAGAAGTTTAAGAAAGTCTGCTCTGTCAGACAAGAAGAAATTGCAAAGAAAGGAGATGGGGGGGGTTATTTAGATATTTTTAGTATAGAATTAGGATTTTAGACATAATATAAGAATTTTAAGATATACTTTCCTATTTTCCTACCTCCTACTCCTATCCAAACTTATCTTCTGTAATAAATAGTGTAGCTAGTTTACCAGAAAGGTCCCCACAACTTTTTATCAATTTCCTATCAATATCTAATAACCCCTGACAACTTTATCAATCTCCTGTACAATATTATTGACCCATAACAGCTTGGCTATAAATGGTTATTAGCCATACAGCTATTTATTAGCTATAACAATGCCAAACAGAAGTATTTTGTCCTTTACATCCAAGAATAAGGAAAAAAGGCTGTAAGTTCATCACGGATTTCTGGTAGGAGCTATTTAGTTCTCTCTAAAGAATCTCTCTTTTGACCTTTAGGCAATTAAACTTGGTTTATTATTGTATATGGGAAGCATAAAAAAAGCTGAGCATACAAGTTTTCATTTCCCTTGAAATGAGTCATCATTAAGGCAATCTCAATATGTTTAATAAAACCAGATCTTTACAGAGAAAAACATGTTTGTGTCAATTTAATAAAATATTTATTAAATATTCATTGTGTACAGAACCCTATGCTAATCTCCAGATAAGTTACAAAGTTTAGAAGATATAGTCCTTGCCCTAATGGAGCAAAACCCAGGGAATATGGCCTCAAACCCAAAGAGCTATATAGAAAAAATATAAATGATAACTAAAAAACAAAGTCAAATAAAGTGCTACATGAAACTCTAAAAAGAAAGGTCACACCCAACAGACTGGCCAATATGGCTGCAAAGGAAAGTGCTATATGTTGGATGTGGCAAAACTGGGTCACTATAATATACTGCTGGTGGAGGTGTGAATTAATCTGGAGGTGTGAATTCTGGAGGACAATTTGGAACTATGCTCAAAGGGCTTTAAAGAATGCCTACCCTTTAACCCAGTCATACCATTGTTGGAGTACGTACCTCGAAGAGGTAATAAGGGAAAAGACTTGTACAAAAATATTTATAGCCACGCTCTTTGTGGTGGCAAAAAATTGGAAAATGAGGGGATGCCCTTCAATTGGGGAATGGCTGAACAAACTATAGTATATGACAGCAATGGAATATTACTGTTCTAAAAGGAATAATGAACTGGAGGAATCCCATGTAAATTGGAAAGACTTCCAGAAACTGATGCAGAGTGAAAGGAGTAGAACCAGAGAACATTGTACACAGAGACTGATACACTGGCACAATCAAACATAATGGACTTCTATATTAGCAGCAATTCAATGACCCAGGACAATCCAGAGGAACTTATGAGAAAGAATGCTATCCACATCCAGAGAAAGAACTGTGGGAACAGAAACGCAGAAGAAAAAACATATGATTGATCATGTAGTTCAATATGAATATGATTAGGGTTTTGATGTTAAAAGATCGCTCTACTGCAAATAGAAATAATATAGAAATAGGTTTTGAACAATGATACATGTATAACCCAGGGAAACTGCTTATCAGCTTCAAGAGAGGGGAGGAAAGGGTAGGGGAGGAATCATGAATCATGTGACCATGGAAAAATATTCTAAATTTAAAAAATAAAAAGAAAGGTCATTACCAACTGGGGTTAAGGGAACAAGGCAGTGTGGTACATTGGGAAGACCCAAGACTTAGGTTCAAGTCCTTCTTTTAGTGCCTATCACCAACTAACTTACTCAGGAACCTAGAAAGTCACTTTATGCCTTCAGTTTGTTTTTAAAATGGCTGGTTAGGTGAAATGTCAGTACTACTGAATCAGAAGTACACATTTTGGGTGAAAGGTAATAAGCTAATAAATTGTAAAGGCCTTCACATGAGAGGTTTGATGTCTATCACCCATGTTCCCTGCCATCATGGGCTACTTGAGAAGCATTTCACAAGCACACAAGCCACAGCTCTCATTTCCTTCTGTATTCTCATTTTCTTTTATAAATGAAGGACACAGTAAACCTATCTGCTGATAAATAGCACAGTAGTGAACATAGATGGTATAATCTGGACACAATACAATCTATCAAAGACCAACTGTACATATTCTACCCACCTATTTTCAAATGTAGTTTGCAGAGAGTCAATCTTTAAGCCCTTTAAAGTAACACCTACCTATACAATAAGGCTTTGCCCTTGTTGTTTCCCAATGCAAAATATCCACTTCTAGGAGAGAAGTCCAATGTCTGAGCAAGGAAAATCTGCTTAATTCTATTCATAGGAAAGTTTAAGAATACTGTACAGGAAGGGAGATGAACCTGTAGGAGATAAAAGTTATTTTAATAGCAATAATTGAAAAATCTCAGTTTTAATGTGCAATTCAGTCTTCCTATGTCATAAAAAAAAAAAATTCATTGTATTTAAATCTTACATTACAGATAGTACTCTAGTAGCCATGTTCCTACATTAAAAATTGATTTGGGTATTACTTGACTTATAATTTAACACAGAAAAACCAACTTTAAGTTTTGAGAAAAATTTTAATATGCTTAAACTCTTAACCCACAATACCAGAATAAAGAACAGAAAAGAAAGTCAACAGAATTGACTATTAATGCCTAAAGTCATGAAACTCAATTCAAATCCAACAAGAATTTATTAAGGGAATAATCATGTGCCAGAATCTCTAATATGATGACAATGATGATGAGGGATAACCTAACAGGTCAGTTTGCTACAAGAATGCTAACTGCAAACAGAGACCCAATATTATAGAGATAATTTTTGTGCATGACAGAAATGCCAACATAATTCACATGGAATCTGTCTTTCAAGATAATTCTTTTCTTACATTCAAGGAACTTGATTTTTAAATAAAGGAAGCACCATAGATGAGGACAGATCACTAGAACAAGATCTAGCCAATGACTAAACAAATATTTCTATGTTGTTTTCTCCTATAATCAGAAGAGGGTCATAGCATGATGGGGCAAAGTTGAGTAACTAATGTTGTTATCCCCAACAGCCAAATCTTATTTTTTGGTCATGGCTTCTTTGGTATCATCATTCTCTTTTCCCTTCCTTCCATAATACAGATCAGAGACACATACTTGAACAACAGCTTAGTTCAGAGATAAGTGGGTATGAACAAGCACACACACAATTATTCAGTTACTTTCCTTGACAGTTTGTCAGCTTTCACTTAATACAATCTCTGCATTTATAGATAAGACTGTGTACCATCACATCAAGGTTATTTTCAGTCTAGTGCTAGTTAAAATGCATTTAGAGCAATACATTGTTTGGTTCTCTTAAGCTCTCTACTCTGATATTTACTAGACCTAATTAAGATGTAGCTACTATCAGAAAATGTAGAAAATTTATAAGGAATGCTCATATTAGATTATCAGACATGTTCTCATAATTTTAACCCTATGCATGTTTTTTCCTACAGGACATGTTGCTAATGATAAACATATTCACACTCATAGGATATGGATCCATAAAGAAGCTGGTACTGCCACAAATTAGACTTTGCTAGAGTTCTTAAAACTCACTTCTCTCTCAAGATTCACTATGAAACTAACTTGAATACCAAAAGCATTTTATAAAAACAATCAACTACCTAAGTACCTAATGCTAATGAGTGCTAGAAGACAGATAATGCAAAAATGATTTGTATTTTGTTTTGGGATTATTATATGATTTAGAGGAGGTTAATTCTTACTTCCTAATTGTTTTGCTTCTGATAACAGCAAAACTAGTTGGACTTCTCTGAGCAAATACCAACCAAGAATAGTGAAGTACACACAATGGTTAAAAGGAAAATAACCAGGATTAACTATACCATGGGGTCAAATGGTAAAACTATCTATTAATTTTCTTTGCTTCCATAAAATTTTCCATCTAACAATCAAAGTAATTTGTGCACATTAACTTTCTTTTTTTTTAAATATGCTTTAACATTCTTTTTTTTAATTTTGATTTCCAAATTCTCGCCCTCCCTCCTTCCTTCCAGGCTCTTCCTCACCTCCTGAGAAAGCAAGTAATATACATAATTAACTTTTACCCCATAACTCTGACATTATTTTCTGTAAGTCTTTTAAACCAGAATATAGACAGAATATCTGAATGAAGATATTGAAGAATTGAAATTTTTGATCTCTCCCTTCACTTCTCATTTTAAGTAGAAAGATCAACTTCCAATTTGAATTAATATAATTTTCCAACTAAACTCATTTTAAGTAAGAATTAGAGTAAGGATTAGGGGCTTCCCCCAAGATAAAAACTCAAGTACAAATCCAGAGAAAGTTTTAGCCGAATTTAATCAGGGGACAGAGTTTATACCTTGTTAGGTCAATAAATACATTACAAATAAACACTGCTCAACCTCTGAAGCCCAGTACTCTATTGAGATCCAGGTACTCATTTTCTAGAGTAAGAAACTAAGATGCTAGAATGCTTGACCACATTATACTTGCAACCACTTTCCTGTGTATGGGTATTATTTTTGTCTTTTATTTGGGGGTAAGGGAATGTTGAAGAATGGTTGGGAGGTTTCTGCTTTTTTAAAAAAATGTTAACAAATGTTATCCTGTCCCTTCTGAGACCAAAAGCATAAGCATCAAATTGGCTCATTTAGTAAGCCATTATAATTATTTTTAAAGCTTTTTTTCCCCATTGTGAATCTTTTAGTGAAAGCATTTTTAAGGACTCTTGACCATTATAGTAATAACTACTTGTGATTTCCTTCAATGCAACCTCTCACTGTGTTAATACAACTTCTTCAAAGCCAATTATTTTATATGGATAGAAATCTATGGTCCTCCCTTGCCCCTACTCCATTATGTACCTCAAATTAAAAGCTATAATTGTAAATTTAGTTAAAGGGAGTCTGATAAAACTTTGATAATTATGATCCACGAAGTTCCTTTTCACTTCAACATTGCTATTATCCCAACAATTAGGTGTTCTCAAGTCAGAAGTCCACAAGTGAAAGCCCACTGTATATATGTATGTATGTGCCCATAACTTAATGGATGAACTAGTCCTATAGTTGTTTTCTCTATGCAATATACTAAATTCCAAATAATTATACTTCTTGGTCTCCTATTGGTATAATGTCTTGGATTTATAATTATTATTTTGTAGTAAGATAATCAAGGAGTTTGCATCATTTTAAAGTGGTTTTTAAATAATGAGGCCCACTAACTGACAACACTCACTGAAATACATCAGGACACTGTCGTTCTTGGTTTCTTTTCAGATATTATAGATTGACTATCTTTTAAAATAATGTAGTTTTTTCTAAATGGCTATTTTAAAAATAGGTGTCAAATAATAGTTTTGCCACAATCAGAATCAAGTACGTTTTCATGACCACTAAGGAAAATCAAGCAGAAAACTAAGATACTATCTATCTTGTAGAATATTATGTAGACATTAGATCCTAAAATTTCCTGAAAATTTTTGCTACTATTAAAATAATGGAAGGTCAGCTAAATGCTAGAGCATAGTACTTATTTGTGAAATGGGTTTTTTTTTTAAAGTAGTATTGAATTTTATCCTCCCCCATATATTTCATTGTATCATTGTTAGGAAAAATGACATGCTGATATCAAAATTTATTATTTTTTCCATAATGAATTTAAATTTCTACAGCTAGCAATATAAGAATTTCCCTTCACCCTACTGAGGCTACAGATTTCAAAGATACAGATAAGGAACTCAGAAAGGAAACTACAGAGGAAAAGTGAGCTTTATCCCTCATAAACTGGGGAAGGGGAGGGAGCCTCAAAGGATTTCAAAATAATGACAAGATAAATATTAATTGTTATTTTTTTAACAGAAAAAAGTTATTTACATATTCACTTAAACTGAGAGTGGGGTTGCAGTTTTACCAAAAGTATGACCCTGATATCTGACATACCTGAGAACCAAGGTTATATCCAACCTGGGTAGTTTCTAGTCTAGCACCTTTTTTCAGTTACTTAACAAGAAGTGCCAAGCCTAGGGATAGGTGCAAAAGATATAGACACATGGCAAGCATATCTTTGTGTTCCTTTTTTAAAACAACATTTTCTTTTTCAATTTCCTTTTCAAATCCTCAACTTGAATTAAGAAATATTAACAACACTAAAAATAAGTTTTTAAAAGTTACCAATCTAACAGCTTCGTTTGCTTCATTAGAGGCTATAGCTAGAATTTCTGTGGTAGGACTGAAGGCCATAGAAGTAACACCAGTAACCAAATTCATTATGGCTTTTATTGGCTTCGGGTTAGCTTCTCGGAGACAAGTATCTTGGTTATAAACATTTACCACACCAGAACTGGAACTATGAAAGAAAACAGAAAGCAAATATCACTTAGATCATCCAGGAGAGCACAATAAGAATTTTCACAACCTACATGAACATAAATTGATGTAAATAGATATTGTCATTCATGCAAACTTTGAGAAATTAGGAGCTATATATTATGCGTCTTTGAACACTAATTAGTCTTAGAAGGTATTAAACTTGTTAGATCTACAAAACTCGACTAAACTACCCCCAACGAATGTTGTTTTGATGATCAAAATGTTCAGAAAATGGAAAAAATAATCCCACATTTAAACACATTCATTAATTATAAAAGGAAAAAAGGGTAGTTTTGATTCAAACATAACAAATAGCAACAAAATCAAGTAGGTGCTAATTAAATCAAAAGCATTTGTTAAGCCTCAAGTAGGCAATTCTTTTCTTTTTCTGCTATTGGTAGACCCCAGAAGATGCCAAAAGCCTTGAGAATAGCACTACCATCCACCCCTGGCCCTACTTCCTGTTCAACACTCACAGCCTCACCTAAAGAATCTACCCTTATGGAAATATACCCCAACTGCTTCTGCAGAGCTACAGCCCCTGCTTCCACAGCTACTGAAGATCTGAACTAGAAAGATCTTGGATGAGGTACTTGGTACTACTGAGAAGGTACTGAGGGTTGGAGGGATTTAAGGTCATGATGAAAACCAAGAATCACTTTAGAGAATGTGATGCATAGCAAGAGAGAGTAAATAATAGAAGTTTATAGATGAATTTCTGAATAAGTAAATGAAACATTTGTGGGATAATGATGAGATCCAAGGTAGGAAAATTCCTATGAGTACTTGGGGGTGAAACATAGGAGCTGCCAAGGGATTTGAGGAAACTGAAGAATAGTGAATCTGAGAGAGACTCAACATGAATACAGAAATCCACTAGTAAAAATGCAGATGTTAGGAGGAGAGGAAGACAAAAAGATATTAAAATTCTTGAAAAGAGAGGACATTGATGATAGCACACCATAGCTATCATGATCCCTGTAGGGTGAATAATTTTAAGAGTAAGTCTCAAAGAGGATAATTTGCTGACTAATGTCAAGAAAGAGAAAGTCTAGAAGTAGCAGTGGGGAATATTCAGACTTCTCCTTCAGGACCAGGTGTGTCAGTGCTGTGAAGGTACAGTCAGTACAGTATGCAGTACTGTTTGGAAGCAGACAAGTCTTAGTGAAAGCAAGTAGATGGGAATCTGAGAGGCTGAGGCTGGGGAAGTTTGTTCCTAGGTGAGTAAGTGATATTGGGATATGGAGAATAATAGGCAGTGGGAATTTGATTGTTGGCTAACAGATATTTGGTGGAGAGCCTTGAAGGTGTAGAATGTGTAGTGACCGACCAACTACTAAATGAAGGTTTCCCCTTGATACCTGTAGTCATATTTATATCTTTCCACTGTCAACATTTCTTTGTCACTCTAAAACTATCCCAAAGATTTTAGTACTTAAAAGGGTGTTAACTATTGACTTCATGTATTTAATTCTAGTCTCCTCATTAAGATTATAAATTCCTTGAAGGCAGGAATTTTTTCTTAGATGAACGTATGAAAATATATTTAAATGATTATCACCAGGTCCTGTAAATAGAAATAGAAAATAAAAACAGTTCTTGGTCTTAAAGTGCTCACATTTTAACCGAGGAGACATGAGAGGTTTAAGCTGCAAGTCAGATGGAAATGCTTCATGACCCCTTGATCCGTAGGGTATAGTAACAAAGCATATAGTAATATATCTTCCTAAATGTTATTTAATAAAACCATAACCATTTCTGATGTTGAAACATTTGGCTCATTGAATCCTGGTCTGACTTTATTTTCTTCCTTCTTAATTCTTGGACCTAGAGTTAAGCAATTCAAATTAAGGGATACTAAAACTTTGAATTTCCTTATTCCTCTGTCCAGTCTCCATTTATCCCTTGCCAAATCCCAGCCCTTAATTATTCCCACTATCCTATTCTCCATTCCTACTCATGCACTACATAATGTACCTATAAAGGTGTAGAATATGTAGTGAAGAAACTGGTCACTAGCTGGCCATGCTATGAATTCATGTTATTTATTCTCAACTGGACCCTTGTAACAAAACAACACTTTTATTCTTTGATGCTTGATTCCCTATCTCGAACGCCCAGAAGCTATTCCAAATCTCCCCCCACCTTCCATTGAGAACCTCACTTTTTTACTGAGTTAATTGAGGTCATTTGATAATTATTTTATGTTATTTTCATCTAAAAACCTCTTGACATCATCACTTTCCCCCCCCACCCCCCGGGCCCCAGCCTCTGACAATGAACTGAACTTTCCCTTTGCCAAGGCCAGCCCTTTTACAGGTATCCTTGATTTTACATCTTCCTGCCTCTTCAGTCATTCCATCTCTCTCCCTGATGTTTAAGCTCTTGCCATAAACTACTCCCTTCAAACATGCCCAAGTTTCTCCCAAACTGAAAAAGCCTCTGCTAGGTCCTACCATCCTTTCAAGATATAATTCTATCTCCCTCCCTTTCTTATCCAAACTCCAAGAAAAAGGTATTTGTGTACAATGTCTACATTTCCTCTCCTCAACTGAACCTTTTTCAATCTGGCTTCCCACCTCACCACTCAACTAGAATTGTTCTCTACAAAGTTAAAGGTGGTCTCTTACAGTTTTTTAGCAGTTCTCATCCTTCCTTAAGTTCTCTGCTGACCTTCCAACTGTTTCTCCTCCTAACCATCTAACTGAAGGGTTCCTTCCCAGTCTCCTTTGCTGGTTTGTCATCTATATCACACCTCTACTGTGAGTATTCCCCAAGGTTTTGTCAAAGTCTCTCTTCTTCACTCTGTATTTAGTCTATCCTGGTGATCTGTTCAACTATCATGAATTTAATTATCATCTCTAGCACAAACCTTTTAAATCCAAGCCCCAGATTTTTCTCAGGGTCAACCAACTAATAAGTGTCTGGGGCCAAATTTGAACTCAAGTTTTCCTGGCTCCAGGCCCTGTGCTCTATCCTCTATGCCACTGGTTGCCCTTGATTCCAAATAATGCTGTCTCCCATATGGCAACATGTGGATACCTTGAACTTGTATAATCTAAGCTAAGAGTGCCAAAGAATTTTTTTCTTTGTTCCAAAATAAACTAGTTATAGCAATTTATTCGATGCTTTTTATTTTCTATGAATGGAACATTCAGGAACAAAACACACCCCTTAATCAGTAAACGAATTGTATGAAAAACTTAAGATTCAAACTAAGCATGTTGCAATAGATTAACAATCAGCTAAATGACTGTTGGGTGGAGGAAAGACTGTAGTCTATATCCCCTCCCCATCCCGTGTCTGAATTCTCCCATTTGTCCCTCCTTGAACAAACCCTGCTTTGTATATTCCTTCTGCTTTATTCATGCTGCTCTTTCAACCTGAAATAATGCTCCCCTCACCCCCATATCCCTTACCCTTTCTCCAGTGAGAAATCCTTCCCATCCTCTGGTGCCATTTTAAATGCCACCTCTGATAAAAGTCTTCTCTTCTCTATGACCTATAACCCAATACAGTCTTGTGCTTGCTCGAAACTTCATCCTCTTATGGCATTTTTATTCTACCTCTTGGTAGTTATTTGTGGGTTTTCTCATTCTGCCTTTTCCCCTTTGTCTAGCCCTATAATTTCATAGGTATAAAGAACTGTTGGTGTGTAAATTTCCTTTATGATACAAAACTCTAACATATAACCTTAGAGAACTGGGTGAAGCCCAGAGAGATTAACATACTTAACCATGGGACTAGTTAGTTAGTATGTGTCAGAGGCAGGACTTAAAATATCTTAATGATTTCAAGATAGGCCTACAACATGATGTGTCTTTTCTACCTGTCAGACTGTAAAACCATTGAAGGGCAGGCCATTTCTTACTCATTGTACCATACCTCACACAATGCCTTACAGATAGGAGTTGCTCTGTTTGTAACTATTCATCAAGTTGACCTGAGGTGGCATTTGAGCATGACTGTGGAAGGTTAGGAAGATTTAGATAGATGGATAAAAGGGGAAAGAGCATTATAGGTTGGTAGAATAGCATAAGCAAAGGCACAGACAGGAAGGTATATGTGACCAATGTGAGGGACAAGGAAGAATTTGTGATTTTTAAAGAAAGATTAATCTGACAAGAATATACAGGACAGAAGAATGAGGGAAGAATAGCATTAAGGAGATCAGTAAGGAAGCTGGCACAGCTAGTCAAAAGGTTATGAAAGTCTATACTACAGCATTATAAATGTGAAAGGAAAGGAAAGGATTCAGTCAAAGAACCCAACAAAGAAAGAATTAGCAAGATTTAGTAATTGGCTTGGTGAGAATGGCAAACACGAAGGAAAGGAAGAAGGAATTCAGTTCAACAGAAACCACACCATACACCCAGGTCCTGATTGCCTCTTATGAACAAGGGGACCCTAAATAAGCATACATGTCCACTCTCAACTGAAATGGTTGACTTCTGAGGTCTCTATCAGCTCTAATATTATGTGATTCTAAAGTTTCAAATTTATGTGAATGTTAGAATGCTAGTATGGTTGACAAAAGCTAGAGACATAAAAAAGAAGTCACCTGGGGCATGAGCAGATACTGAGAACTTTTAGGGGACATGTTAATGCCCAATGGAAATATTTTCCAGGCCAATAAAAACATGGACTCCCCTAAAACTGAGAAGTAAGGCCTCATCTACTTAGGAATCAGTAGCAGGGATAAAGGGAATAAAGGGAGTCAGGGATAAAGGGAAAAAGGACAAGGACTGATCTTTGAGGAATGCATATTAGTAGCTTAGGAGAGACTGAGAAAGTAGGAAGCAAAAAATAAAAAAGGAGAGCTATCATAGAGAAAAAATGTTCAGGGCAGTTTTCAAAAGAAGAAATGGTTTCAAAGGAGAATAGAGATCAATAGTATCAAAAAGTTAAAGAAAATAACTGAGAAAGGAACTGCTGGATTTAGCTAAGAGGTTACTTAGTTAAGAGCAGTTCCAATTAAGAAATGGGCTATAATTAAAATTACAGAATGTCAAGGAAGGACTAGGCAGTGAAGAAATGAAGCAGGTGTAAATCATTAAATTAGGAACAAAGGGGTAAAAATTCCTATTTGACAAAAACTGCTGTGAAAATGAAAAATTTAGTCAGCAAAAGTCAGGTTTAGAATAACTATATATAACAATAAGCTCCAAATGGATGAAATGTAAATACCATAAACAAAGGAGAAAAGAGGAGAAGATATTCTTCACAACTATAGATGGAGACAGATCATATCTGGAAGCCTTAGGCCTATCAGCTCTAGAACTTCCACTGTTACATCTGGTAAGAAGCTACTATGTTCCAGTATATCTAGACAGGTCCAGCCATGCTTGACTTGACCCCATAGCCCTCTTCCTTCAATAAGCTATGGCTCATATCCCACACGACTTCTATGTCCAAGTTTCTATTTATAGAACGATAATCAAATAATTATCAAATCAAATAACCTCTCTGGCCACATTCTCTTAGCATTGAGGTATTTAGAGCAGTGATGGGCAAACTATGGCCTGCGGGCCAGATGCAGGGGCCCCCTAAACTGTTCTATCCGGCTGTGTGACATTATTCCTAATCTGACAAATACAATGAGTAAGATACAATACAATGAAACTTCGAAAGAGATGCCTTAGAAACAGACTGACAGATGAGCATTTCCTCTCCTTTGGCCCCCTCTTTAAAAAGTTTGCCCATCACTTATTTAGAGTATAAAAATCCTTGCAGGGTCTTACTTCACTATGATATTTGTATTTTTAGTGATAGAAATATATATCATACATGGATTAAAAATGCTTTTTCATTCACTCCTTTATCATTAAATACAAAATGGAAAATTCTGATTACAGAAAATTGAAACATTTCTACACACACAAAAAAATCAATAGTTAGAATTACAGAAGAAAGTTTATTGGCAAAAAACAAACAAACAAAAAAACACACTTCTCTGTGTGTGAAAGAACAAGAGATGATAGTTGTAAAAATAGTTCCCAAAACTATATTCCAAAGAGATCATAAAAGGGAAAAGGAACTATTTCTACAAAAATATTTATAGCTGTTCTTTTTTGCGGTTGCAAAGAATTAGAAATTGAAGAGATTCCCATTAATTGGGGAACAGCTAAACAAATTGTGTTAGGGGGCAGCTGGGTAGCTCAGTGGATTGAGAGTTAGCCCTAGAGAAGGGAGGTCCTAGGTTCAAGCCTGGCCTCAGACACTTCCCAGCTGTGTGACCCTGGGCAAGTCACTTGACCCCCATTGCCCAACCTTACCACTCTTCCACCTAGGAGCCAATACACTGAAGTTAAGGGCTTAAAAATAAACAAACAAACAAACAAATAAACAAACAAATTGTGTTATATGATGGTAATGGAATGCTACTGTACTCTAAGAAATGATGAGCAGATTTCAGAAAAAGCTGGAAAGACCTTCCATCTCTGGACTGATGCAGAGTTAAATAAGCAGAATTGGGAGAATATTACATACAGTAAGAGCAAAACTGGAATGATCAACTGTGACAGACTTTACTCTCAGTAATACAATGATTCAGGACAATTCTTAGGGACATATGACAAAAAATACTATCCACTTCCTAAGAAAGAACTGTTGCAGTTGGAATGCAGATCAAAGTATATGATCTTTCACTTTCGTTTATTTGGGTTTTTATTTGGGGGTTTTCATTTTAATGATTATTCTCTTACAAAAAATGAATATGGAAATATGTTTTGCATGACAATTCATGTATAACCCAGATCAAATTCCTTGCCAACTGCAGGTAGGGAAGGGGAGAGAGGGAGAAAATTTAGATCACATAATTGCAGAAAACTTACGTGGAAATTTATTACATGTAACTGGTAAAATAAAATATCTTTATAATAAAAAGAAAATGTAAAAAAAAATTCTCAAAAGAAGAAATTCCAAATTGTCAATAATCATATGAAAAGATGCTCCAAATTATTAATTTAAGTAAATTAAAATAATTCCAAGGTCCTACCTAACAAGTTAAAAGGACAAAATATAGAAAATTACAGTTATTGGAAGATTTGTGAGTAGAGGAACCACTGATAGGCAAATGAGTGAACCAATCATCCTCAAAAGCAATTCAGAATTATAGCCAAAAAGTCACCAAATCATTCGTACCATTTGATCCAGTGATATCACTATTAAGCACAGGCTCCAGAGGTCAAAAAAGAGAGGAAAAAAAACCCAAATATAGAAATATATTTACAGGAGCACTTTTGTTGTGATAAAGACCTAGAAACAAAGGAGGTGCCAATCAAATGCATAATGGCTCAACTAATTATAGCATATAGATATAGTGAAACATTAGTAGACCATAAAAAAATGACAAAAAGGAGTTTCAGAAAAACCTACGATAAACCATATAAAGTAGAACAGACTAAAATGATAAGAATCAGGAAAACAATTTATACAATAACTACTATACCGACAAAGAAAACTGTTAAAGATTCTGATCGACACAATGACCAAGAATCTACAAGGCTAATTATGAAGCTTTATTTCCCAAATCCTAGATGAGAAGTGTCATACCAAAGCTAGAGAATGAGACAGGTATCTTCAAAAAGAGCCAGCGTAGGTGTTTCCAGTATTGCACCTCCAATTTACTTTTAGACATCTCTTACCGGATATCCCCGAGTCATCTTAAACGCAACATGCCCAAAACTGAACACATTAACCTTCCCCATACAATCCTTTCCTCTTCCTAATCTCCTAGTTACTGGAGAGTTCACCACCATCCTTCTGGTCACTCAGGCTCACATCCAAGGTGGCATCCTCAAACTATGCCTTTTGTTTTGTTCCCCACTATCCAATCTTTTGCCAAGTCTTGCTGAATCTACCTTCATGATGTCTCATATACATTTGCTTTTTCCCCCTGACATTCCCTATGCCCTAATGCAGGCCCTTATTATGCCATGCCTGAGTTATTCCAACAGCCTTCTGGTTGGTCTCCTTACCCACTCCAATCCACCCTCCACTCAGCTATTAAAGTGATATTCCTAAAGTACAGGTATAATTATGTCACCACTCTACTCAATAGACTCTAGTGGCTCTCTATTGCCTCCAGGATCAAACACAAAATCCTGTTTATCTTTCAAAACTCTTTACAACCTAGCCCCTTCCTACCTTCCCAGACTCCTAACCCTTCACTCTCAACCATGAATCCTGTGACCCAGTGATACTGGCCTCCCTATGTCCTAACACCATACCTTTTTACTGCTCCTCCAGGCCTAGGCTGCTGTCCCTCCTCATCTTTTCCTCCTTCTGGCTTCCTTCAAGTCTTGGTTAAAATCCCATCTTCTACAAGAAGCCTCTCTTGATCCTCCTTAAAGCTAATCCTTTCCTTCTGAAACTATCTAATTTTACTACACATTCATTATTTGAACAGTTGTTCTCATGTTACATCCCCCAATTAACAGTTTTCCTAGGGCAGGTAAGTAGGAGGGTGTCATTACAGTGATATAAATAAAAATTTTTAAGGATGTCAATTATAGATTTTTTAAAAAATTAACCGAAGAATACAGCAATTAACCGAGATAAGCAAAGCAGTACAGAATTATCATATTAAATTTAATATACTTAAAAACAAGGTACATGTAATAAGTCTTGGTTTCATATACAATCCTTTCCTAAACTTTTTATGTGGATGTTTATTTCTGTTCCTTAAGCTCCTGATAAAAAAGAGAATTTAAAAAAAAAAAAGAAAAGAAAAAAGTGGACTTTATACCCATCATTAGAGAGAAATAGCCAGAGAATCAAAATAAGTATTTTTTTTTTTTTGCTTTTTAAATCTAGAAAAAATCCTATGTTTGAAAGCATAGGTTAAAAAACAATGGAAGGAAAAAAGATGCTACAGAGAGAGGGAACAAGTGAGACATGGTCCTCAAGAAGCAGGAAGGGATGGAGCAGAATAATCAAATAGCTACATAGACAGATTTGTTGAGGTTAAGAGTAGAATAAACAGAATTCACTACTGATAGCCTCAATCCTCATAGTAAATTAAGAGTTGAGGTCATCCACTGAAAGTTAATGAGAAGGAGGAAAAACTGGGTCTTTGGGAAAGAAAAGCTCTAGAATAGCTATGGTAAGCTCAAACCAGAGAATCAATAATAATTGTAAAGTCAGGAACAGTCCTCTTGTAATTGTTCAGTGCTACATACTTCATAAAGGGCTTTCACATTTACAACCTTTAACCTTACAAGGCCTTGGCTTAAGGAAAATCCTTTAATATCTATACTTCTCAATGAGGAAAGTAATTCACAAAAAAGTTAGCTGATCTGCAAGATTACAGTTTGTGAGTAGCAAAACCCAGGCCACAATGTAAATCTGACTTCCAGTCTCTGCTCTTCCTAATGCAATCTACCTTTAACTACCTAACTTTTTCATATCTTTTTAAGATATGAAAAAAAGAGGCCCAAGTAAATGCATTAATCTAAGCCAATTTCAGATTCTTCAAACATTGTCCTGTAAAGAAAATCTTTACCCTAACTACACAAATATATTAAATCCAAATACCAGCACCAACCCGACTAAAAAGGCCCAACAAACTAAGGTGTCAGCCATTAAAGTATTATGAGATGGGTTGTGAAAAACTATTCTAAACTAAATTGGAAGGGAAGGAGGAGGCGAGAAAGGGACATTTCAGTCACTTTTTTAAATGCCCTATGGGAGGCTCACTAATTAAAAGAATTCTCTGATGTGTAGCTATTTAAACAATCCATTTCTGAGATGACTCCATGTAACTGTGCAAAAAAACATAAGACGTTAGTCAGGAAATCTGAGCTCTAGAAAAGATCTTGTGATTAAAGGAACCCTAGGCAAATCACCCAACTGCTCCAAACCTCAGCTTCCTTAATATGCCAAATGAGGGGATAAATTAGATTTTCAATAAGGTTACTTCTAGATGTCAAAATGTGATTCTTACAAAACTGGATTTTTATCTAAGAGCTACCATAAATGTAGTTGTTATTGGTGGGACGAGGGGAGATGTCCATTTTAAGAAAAATCTCAATAATGAAGAAGAAATACTTGAAAAAGATAAAAATGAAAATCAACATATTTAAGCTGCCTTAGAAAAATTCTTTATTATATAATATGGTATTCTCAGTTCATTCCAACTGGTGAAGATCTTTCTGGAATTAGATTCAGACAATCAACATGTTAAAATCTCCTCCAAGCTTGGTGCCATCTGCAAATTTGACAAGCAGGCCATCTAAACTTTCATCATAATCAGCATTAAAAATGTTGAGCAGTACAAGGTCAATGACCTATTCCTGGGTACTGCACTAGGAAATTTCCCCTCCAGCAGCAAAATGGTAAAAAATAGTTACACCAATGTTAAGACAAGGCAAAATTGTTACTTCAATTATAAAATAAAATGTAAATATTATGCCACCCTACATTTTACTGGTTCAACAGCTGTTACAGAAACATCAAAATTAAGACAAGTGCTACAGCAGGTAGTTTGATTTTAGACTATCATTAAGAATTTTAAATTAATTCTATGAAGAACAGCACATACATTTTCTAGCATTATCATTAATACAAAGTGCTAAGAGATTGCAACCATTTATCTTTACTTACCCACAAGCTACATATTGTCCATTCCTAGAAACAGCAATGCTTAAACCACGCAAACACCCTTCATCGGTAAATTTGTTCAAGCATTTCCTGGTATTCACATCCCAAATGTAAACTTCACCATCCACTGAACAAAAGAACAAAAGAAGAGAGGTAACATTACAATTTTATAATCTCAAAACAAATAAACCCATCAGTCCTTGGAGTCATCCAAGAATAACCAGGTGGACATAAAACAAGTACTATGTGGGGACAGTCTGTGACCACTAAAAACAACAGTTTTGACCTCAAATTAAATCTAAGTCAGTGACTAGAAAGCAGCTAAGTGACACAGTGAATAGCACCAGGCCTGGAATCAGGAAGACCTAAATTCAAACCCAGCCTCAGATACTTACTAGCTATGTGACCTTGGGCAAGTCATCTACCCATTTGTCTTAGTTTCCTCATCTGTAAAATAAGTTAGAGAAGATAGCAAACCATTCCACTGTCTTTGCCAAAAAAACCTCAAATAGGGTGACAAATGAAATGACTGAACAACAGTGCCTAAGAAAGTAGCTATATTTTACAATGGATTACCAGCATCAAGTTTTTAGACAACAGAATCAGAACTCTAAATGCTGAATTTACAAATTCCTACAAATTTGATAAGCATTCTTATTTTCTATAAACTTGACCCACCATAGGGTGTTTAAAACAACAGAATGAGCTACAGAAGGTAGATTTTGGAATCTGTCACTAAAAAAAGACTATTCATGGGGCAACAGTTAGGTGGCTTAGTGAATAGAGACAAATCTGCTCTGGAGATAAGATTCCTGGGTTCAAATCTGGCCTCGCTTTCTAGCTGTGTGACCCTGGGCAAGTCACTTAATCCCAAATGCTTAGCCCTTACCACTCTTCTGTCTTAGAATCAATATATAGTATCGATTCTAAGACAGGAGATAAGGGCTGGGAAAAAAAAGTGAATAAACCAATTTTTAAAATATAAAACTATTTTTCATACCATGGTTTGGCCATTCAAAAGAAACTAAAATTTAAGAAAATAAATCAAATTTAGTTTCATAAAACTTAAAAGATTTTAATAAATACATCCATACCATTCTATTAGTCATTAAACTTACCAGAGCTGGCATATATCTTTGTGCTATCTGATGAAAAAGCTGATGCAGCTACTTTTCCATTAATTTTCATACTGCCAATCAGCTCTTTGGTCTAAAAGATAAATAGGAATTAACAAGTTGTTCGAAGGACCACATCATGCCATCTAAAAATCACCTATTTTCCAATGTTGTCTTTTGCTTTTCTCTACTTTGAAGATTATCCTCCCCTAAGAATCCAGTTTTCTTCAATAGCCTATGCTCCCTTATTTGAGACTAGATTCAAGTGTATAGCAACCTTAAGAGTCCCACACTGGGCATACAACAGGAAAATAAGAATTAGCAGTAAGTCACCTTCATTGAAAGTAAATGAAAATATCCCGAAGAACCATTTAAGAGCAAAGAGGATCCATCTGGAGATACTTCAAAGTTTCTGACAAATTTCTCCTTTAAACCTTAAAAAAAAGAACAAATTAATTCAATAGAGCTTAATCGTTTCAATCAAGTTCTCATTTAATTAACTTCCTAAACTCATAGGACACAGAGCTGAAAGGGACCATCAAGCTGTACAGAGATAGGCTGCAAAAGTGAGCAGACAGGCTTGTGAGCTACAAAGAATGACTCCTAGGGTTTTTAAAGGCACTAAGAGATTAGATACTGTAACAATGCACAAGCTCACTGTTTAGAGTCTGTCATAAACAGAAGCAGGCAGTTACTCAGTCTGCAGGGTATCCCTGTCTTCTCCCCAAGACATCTGGTCCTTCAATGTATCACTTTTCTGTTGGTGCACCTGGTATGTCAACAAACCCTGCATTCACATTTAAAGTTTATAAAGTACTGGGGAGGGGGGGGGGGAAGAGGAACGCAGAAAGACTGAGAGACTAGCCAGCATCCCAAATGAATTAATACCCATAGGAGCTGTACCTAAGAAGCCCTATGAATAAAACAGATTTGGGGAAGCTAAGCATATCAAAAGTGAACAAATGCATCCAAGTTTAAGAGTATGGAAAGCAAACAAACCCAAAGGAACAAACAATACTTCCACAACCTAGCCATGTGATATCATTGCCATGTACTGTTACATTTTGAGTAAAACAGGCTGTTTATAGCAGTGAATCCCAAAGTGGGCACCACTGCCCCATGGTGGGTGCTGCAGCAATCCAGGGAGTTGGTGATGGCCACAGGTGCATTTGCAAAAGGAGATCCCTACAGCTTATCCTGAAATATGGGCTGTAGTTCAAAAGATCTTAATTGCATTTCCTTCATCATATTTAGTGGAACATGGATTCAGGGCAGTAACCAATTTATTAACAAAAAAAAGAAACCAATTGCAAATAGTCAATTGCAGTGATTTAAGATTACTGCTGACGAAAATAAGAGCCGAGGATTACTAAATTGGTAGCAGCACACCAGAATCATCCTTCTCATTAAGATGACATTGAATGCTTTAACTTTTTTTGTATTACATTCTATTCTGAGTTCAATAAATAGTTTCATAATTTCAAAGTTCAATGTTTCTAATTTACACCTTTCTTTACTATATTTTATGAAAAAGGTAGAAACATTGATACATACATCTTTCCTATTAATTGCTATTAAAATTTTAAAAAATTAATTTCCAGGGGGCTAAGTAATATTTTTTCTGGAAAGGGGGCGGTAGGCCAAAAAAGTATGGGAACCACTGGTTTATAATCTCTGACATCTAACTGACTAAATTCACTAAAGCTGGGGCAACAACACAGGGAAGGAGTCACTCCTACAAGAGTCTGCACCCAGGTGTGTCACAGGTTCTAATCTGTTGCATCCCCTTATAGGCCGAAGCAAGGAGAAAAATGATGTTTAGGGAGAGATAACAGTCTCCATTCCATACACTCAAATCTAAATGTTTTATGACAAACAGATTGAAGGATAAGATTGAAAATGTAACAGTACATGGCAATGATATCACATGTGGCTAGGTTGAGGAAGTATTGTTTGTTCCTTTGGGTTTGAAGGATAAGGTCTGAGGAAAGCAACCAATGTCCAAGGGTCAAACCTCTTCTCAAGCCCTACAAAACTCTTATCCAATGAATAAACAGAACTTCTAGGTAAATAGCAACCCTACCCTACTTGAACAAAGATGCTTGCAATGCCCCATGCCTTAATTGTACTCAAGGAAAGGTGACTAAGGAATATCAGTCACGGTCTCCACACCCCCCATACTATCTCAACAGAACTCCTCTTCAAAGACTTCAGTAGTTTTCCAAGTTAAATAAATTAAATAATAGTTGGGACTACATTTTGAATAATCAAGATTCCAACCTCATCACTTGGAATAACCCCAACAATATTATTAAGAAATTGCTTAGTATAAAATATTGTGGTTCTACTGCCAGAAGGAACTGGGGACAGGTTTAGCCAGAGCCCTCCACAGAGTAGGCTATGGTGGAACTTGCACCATTTAAGATTCCTGTAGTTAGGAGTCAAAATCAACAGTGGGTAAAAGCAAGAAACAACCATCACAAAAAGTAATAAATAGGGGTTAGAGAAAGGCACAAAACAGCAATATGGCAGTAGACAAGAACAAAGGCAAAATAAGGAAGCAATGAAGTCAGGCTAGAGCAAGGAACCAAATCTCCAAACAGATTTAAGGTTTCTCTGAGGAAGTGAATGTAGTAAGTTTATGGACTTTTTTGAGCCCCAGTCTTTGGGGGTAATCCTTGTCATCACCTTGCCCTGAATATATCCATCTGCAGGCAGTTTGAGCCAGCTGCTGACGTCATCTCCTTAGAAAATTATGCCTGCTCAGCAAAAGGCCCCAGCAGTTTTTACCTTTGGTTCTAAATAGCTTCCATTAATTTTCAGTCAACCCTTTAGGGTGCTTTAAAATATACCATCATATCAGCAAAAATAATTCCTTGATAACACCTATGGCTATTCCCTCGTTTTTTGTTTTACAGCTATAGCCAATATTTCTTGTACTATGCCAAACAGAAAGGGTGACAATGGACATCCTTGTTTCAGCCTTGATTTTACTGGAAAGTATTCTAATTGGTCTTTGGTACAAATAATGATAGTTCTGATTTTGGATATATACTAGCTATCAATTTAAGAAAAGGTCCTTTACTACTGTTTCCTAGTATTTTTCTTACAAAAATGAATGTTGTATTGTGATAAAATTTTTTGCATAACTAAGATTATAGTCATCCTAATATTAAACCAATAGCATTCCTGATATAAATACAACCTAATCACAAATATAATCTTTGTGATGTTGTTTTAGCCTCTTTGCTAAAATTATTATTTAAAATATTTGCATTTATGTTCATTATTAAAGAGAATGGTCTATAGTTTTCTTTTTCTCTTTTGATCCTCCTTGGTTATTACGGTTGTACTTGTGTCATAAATTATTTAATAGTATCTCTTTACTATTTTTGCAAGCAATTTATATAATACTGGAAATCATCTTTAAACACTGGAGAGAATTCATTCAGGAATCTAGCTAGTTCTGAATTCCTTCAGAAGTTCATTTACTATCCTGAGATTTGATTAAATTCTCTACTTCTTGTTCTTTAACATTGATACATAAATATTCACTTACTTCATTAAGTTTATGATTTTAGGAATTAGAGGCAACTGGTAGCATAATGAATAGCCACACAGTGGCTTGCAATCAGAAAACCTGAGTTCAAGTTTGACTTCAGATACTTAGCTAGCTATAAATGACCCTAGACAAGTAATTTAACTGTTTGCCTCAGTTTTCTCATCTGCAAAATAATAAAAACAGTACATATCTTACAGGATTGTTCTGAAGATCAAATAACATAATATCTGTAAAAGGACTTTGTGTGTCTGACACAAAGTAGGTGTTAGATAAATGCTCATTCTCATTCTTCTTCCTTTCCCTTTTTGGGGGGTGGGAGAGGCACAGTAGTTGTAGATATGTTTATTTTTTGGTAACATAAAGTGGCACTAATTAACAGTAACTCTAAGGTTGCACAGCTGGACAAGTTTTGATAATATCCTCTCCTTAGTTATGAATTCTCTTTTTTGCTTCTGAAATTAGTAATTTGGTTTTCCTCTAATTTTTTTTTAATCTGCTACTAGTTTTATGTATTAATGAGTTTTCTTTTCAATTCTTTAAATTTTCAGGATTTCTATTTTGTTCAATCTGGCCTCAGACACTTCCAAGCTGGTTGACCTTGGGTAACTTGACAACACCAATTGCCTAACCTTTACCATTCTTTTACCCTGAAATGGATATTCAGCATCAATTCTAAGACAGGATGTAAAGATTTAAAAAAAAAAAAAGGATTTCTATCTTGGTGTTTCAGGAGGTTCTTAAGCTCGTTTTCTAATATTTTTAGTTACTGTTCTTTCTCACTTTTGCTAAAAAAAATGTTTAGAGACATTTGTTCTTTGACCTAGCAAATCCTTAGATTATAATCTTTAGTCTGATTTATTTTCACTACTTCCTTCAGTGACATTTGATTTAATATACATTTTACTGCAAAAACTATAATTTCTGTCCCTTTCCTCATCTATTTTTATCTCTACTGAAATCTTGTTTTCAGTAGAGTGATATCTTTGAAAGCCTTAATAAGGTACAATTCTACTACTAATGCTAAAAAAAATACATTCAAGTCATGCTTGTCAGAAACTTAACTACCAGAGGTGAAAGTAAGAAGGTACAGAGAAACTAAGGTATTAGCAAAGAACCTTTATCACAGGAAATATTAGATAGATTTGGCTTAGATCTTAAACTGAGACAAACAAAGAAAGTTGAGGACATGAGGAAAGGCCTAAAAGAAAAGGACTCCAGGTACTGGAAAAACCACAACAGCATTGGAGAATAGGCTCCAACCAGTTACAGTAGAAACAGTCCTAATCAGATGATCTTGAGAAAAAAGCAAGGGAAGAGAGAGAGAGAAAGAGAGAGAGAGAGAGAGAGAGAGAGAGAGAGAGAGAGAGAGAGA
>NC_058133.1:186510850-186585863 GCF_016433145.1 Gracilinanus agilis
TGGGGGGAGAGAGAGAGAGAGAGAGAGAGAGAGAGAGAGAGAGAGAGAGAAAGAGAGAGAGAGAAAGAAAGCCCAAGAACCATATTTTCTGATGTGTATTTGTAGCAAAAATAGCTTATATCTAATCACTATTTGCAGATGCCATGATGGAGTACCTAGAAAATATAACTACCTCAACCAAAAAATTAATGTTGATGAGTAAAGCAAAATTGCAGAGTTAAAAGAAATAACCTGCAGGGGGCAATGGATTGAGAGCCAGGAGGTCCTAGGTTCAAATCTGGCCTCAGACACTTTCTAGCTGTGTGACTCTGGGCAATTCACTTAACACCACTGCTTAGTTCTTACTGCTCTTCTGCCTTAGAACTAATAATACACAGTATTAGTTCTAAGACATATAAAGATTAAAAATAATAAAGGCTGATATAATAATAATTATTAGTATTTTAATTAAAGCCATGCTGATAGATAAAGTTATTAGACCACAAGGTTGTAAGAATTCAAAATCGCCGCCTCCATTTTGTTACCTCTCATCTCTCCCCAAGCCTGCTGGCCAAGAGCCACTCCCCCCTAACCCAGGAGATTATAAACTCTTCTCTGCGTGGAGACGTAGGTGTCCCCACGCCCAAAGAACCGGAAACGGAATCCCGTTGGACCACGGGAAATGTAGTTTGATACATTTCCCATGTCCATAGAAAATACACATATATATACTTAAAGATGGCATCTCCCAAATTTCACTTTTACAGACAGAAGGTAAGAGTTTTTTAATTTTTTTTAATTGCCTGCAAAAATATTTGCATTTTTAAACAATAGAGAAAGGAAATATAATTTAAAAAAGAAACCCCTTTTAGACTGGCAACAGAAACTACCAACTATTAATCTGGAAATTAGTCTATAGAAGAATACAAAAGACTTAACTGAAGACAACTGTGGAAACATAAAGAGCAAAATAAAGGCAGATCCAAATAATTGAATTGACTCATTCAATATAGCAAAAATTAGATAAACTCTAAAAATTAAATAGTGCATTTAATGTAATACTTTGTCAAAATACTAAGGGGCTTCTGTAGAAAAGTGGACAAAATCTTAAAAGATTTATTTGAAAAAAACAAATGGGCAAGAATATAAAGAGACAAGAAAAAAACAGGAAGTTGGTTCTACATTATCAGACTTTGAACATATTACAAAAAATAGTTATTATCAAATTTGACTGGTATTAGGTAAAAAATAATTAAATAGATCAAAGTAATAATCAATCATAGGTATATCAGAATTCAAAACCAAATGGGTACAAAGGATTTGTATTTGATTAATCTGCTAAGCAAATTTGGAGGAAATACTCATCACTAAACAAACATACTTTGAAGAAATTGTTAGGAATTTGCAAGACAGACTTAACAGTGAATTAGTGAGAGAGAAGAAGGGAGGGAGGGAGGAAGGTAGGAGAAGATCAAATAAAGTATTCATCTCAATTGTGGAAAGTAAACAATTTCTACTTGATTCAAAAAATACCAAGAATTATTAGAGAAATTATTCAATAACAAAATTAATATATAATAATATATACAATAACTGAAAATATTTCCATACAGTAAAAAATTAGAATAACAGGTTGAGAAAATAGTACAGTAAATATGAAAGATTAAAAACTGGTATTTAAAATATATAAGGAAATATTAGAAATTCACAATGTAATTCTTAGTATACAATCAATAAATGGTGAAAGGATGGATAGAGGCAATTTTCAAAAACACACTGTTGATAATCATTTTTTAAATGCTCAGTAGCAATCAAAGAAATGAAAATCAAAACAATTCATAACCATCAAATTTGCAAAAATAAAAGCAACAAAACTCAAGTGAAAGTTATGGAGAAACTACTACTCATTCACTACTGATGGAATTGAGAATTTATATAATTTTTTAGAGAATAATCTCACCATACAGTGGAATAAAAAAATACAAAAATGGCACAGAATTTTGACCCAATAATTTCATTTTGGGGAATACATTCTAAAAATACTAACAAAAATACTAGTTGTTACAGGGCTTTCTCATAGCACTATGATATTCAAAACTGGAAACAACTAAAATATCCAATGCCAGAGGATTGAGGAAATAAACATCAGCACATTAATATAACCTAATGGTCCAGATCTATGATTTCATCAGGGTAGAAACTCTCTGAACAAACTCCCAAGCACCAATAAAAATCTATAAATTAATCTCAAGGTATTGTCCTGGGTTAAAAAGCCAGTATGTGTTAGAGATATAACTTTATTCCAAATCTTCCTGATTCTACAGCTGTGGCTCTCTATCCACTATGTTATAGTAACCTTCATTCACAAAATAATAAAAAAATACCAAAATGATTCTATGACATGGTGTAAATTGGGAGCTACTCACCAAGTACTACACTTCAAACAACTAGCAACACCAAGTTCAACACCTAAAACCCTAAAACATCTTAAGGGGGCAGCTGGGTAGCTCAGTGGATTGAGAGCCAGGTGTAGAGACGGGAGGTCCTAGGTTCAAATTCAGCCTCAGACACTTCCCAGCTGTGTGACCCTGGGCAAGTCACTTGACCCCCCCATTGCCTACCCTTACCACTCTTCTACCTATAAGTCAATACACAGAAGTTAAGGGTTTAAAATAAAAAAAAAAAATAATTAAAAAAAACATCTTAGGAAGCCTGAGGAATAGTAGATACAAAAACCTTAACTAAGTTAACACTAATTTCAAAAGAAACAAAGATGAGAACACTGTTCTCTGAAAACCTTACCCCTTACTTGATGCACAGGAATCACATTTCCACCCATCATGTCATACACATAAAGTATCTTGCTGAGATTGCTTGTGGCCAGCACTTCTTCTCCACTGGCACTGAAACGGGCCCTATATACAGGAAATTGTTCTAAATAGATGCTCTGAATTTTAGGATTTGTTTCTCCATCAACCTGTCAAGAAAGAACAGGATAATTCCTCTGGTTATTACAATGTCCTCACCTCTCCTCCTAATACACATGCACAAGTAGTTCTTGTGCTATTACCACCCATTCAGTCTCCATAAAAGTAAATGCATGCCTGAAACAAGGATACAGCATTATCCAATCCAGCAACCATAATAACTTGAGCACGAGGGTGGAACTGCAGTGATGAGATCTTAGCGGAAGAAGGACGTTCAGCATTCGCATTCAAGCAGCTCTTCATCTGTGGAAGAAAAAAAATATGAACATGACTACAATGAGAAGAAATCAGTGGTTAGTTAATCAAAACGATCTGATTTCCCAACTGTGAATCCCAAGAACTGATTTTGTTTTGCATATTGGGGGGGAGGAGTTCCCAATAAATATTTATTGGATTGAATCATATGGACAAGTGTTTTTTTATTGACTCTGGAAAACCAAAACATCTTTTGAGAGTAGTGTTATAGGTAGTTTATAAGGTAACAATGAAGTTAAGATAGGAAGCAGGCAGCCCAAAATAAAACCTTGGCTGGGACCATGGACATTCTGAAATAGAATGCAGAGAGAGGTTTGAGTTGAGAGAGAGGATTTGGCAGAGTTGGCTGAGTTGACAGGAGTCAACCTGAAGGAGTGTGGAGCTGTTATCCAGCCAGCTAAGCCTCTGCAACCTGTGGATTTGGGGATTTTAAGAAGATAAGAGTGAACATCGAGCAAGCAAGCCTAGATTGAGTGAAAGTCACTATTCTGCTGTTGGTGGACAATAAACAGATAGCCTTTTTTTTTTTTAAACCCTTGTACTTCGGTGTATTGTCTCATAGGTGGAAGACTGGAAAGGGTGGGCAATGGGGGTCAAGTGACTTGCCCAGGGTCACACAGCTGGGAAGTGGCTGAGGCCGGGTTTGAACCTAGGACCTCCTGTCTCTAGGCCTGACTCTCACTCCACTGAGCTACCCAGCTGCCCCCTAGCCTTTTACTCCCTAGAGCCTTATTGGATTTATTTGGTTCCTGTGTCCTGTCTACATCTAAGGATGAGCTTGGACCAGTGGTGTGAGAATCCCAATCTCCCAGCCTCTCCAAAGCAGAACTGCCCTTCTGTTAGTGTAGTAGGGAAAGCCAGCTGACCTCTAACATTCTAAATGGCAGTTGGTCCCTTCCCTAAGAATTAGAAATCCTTCACCCTCTTTCCTTTCCTAAACAAACATTAAACTTGTTTTTATAAATCTTCCTGTTGTTCTCCTCTAGACCAAAGAACCCACATAGAGAATCTGTTATCTGGCTAGTTTGGTGTAGCAGTTAAACTGCTAACTGTCAGTTACCCCAGCTAACTGTATTTCTCCTGCACTATCCATTCCCCAAATCCCCTGTGCATTTATTTAGTTTACTCATTTATTCTTTGTGGGGTTTGGGTGTGTACTTATTGTGTTTATTCCCTGTCTGGCTCCAGTCTGCCACCTTATTTATTTTCAGTAGAGAATAGGAGACTCAAGGGACTAAGAAATGAGAGCCCTGGATTTTAGTCCCAGCTCTACTACCATTTAGTAGCTATGTGACCTTAAGCAAATCACAATTACTCTGGGCCCTGTTTTCTTATTCTAAAAACTGTGTATATGTGGGAAAGATGAAGAGGGGAGGCAGGAGAGAATAGCTTAGTATGCTTCTAATATTCTTATATGAGTAATAAAATTTGGTCTATAACTTGGTGCTTTGTTTCAATACTATTCATCTTTCTTTCCCCTATGATTTCCTTTTTATTTTGAATAAAAGGTAGTTGCAGAATCACAAAGAGCAAAGAAAAAAATATCTAGGATTCTCAACTCCAAAAATCCAAGAGTTTAAAAAATATCCTAAACCAGCTTTGGCAAACGTTTTCAAGTTTACATGCCCAAACTATAACTTCAAGCTGCCTGTGAGTCCCCTACATAACTCCAGAGAGCAGAGGGAGGAAGTGCTTGCTTTGGGCAGCTGGACAGAGGGGTGGGGCATGCAAAAAATGTCCTCAGGATCGGGAAAGAGGGAGAACAGAGTAGCTTACCCAGTGCCAGCCTGGCATGCATGCCAATACTTTGCCAATGCTGTCCTAAATCATGTTGGCGAATCTATGGCACCCATGCTGGAGCAAGCCAGAGGGAGCTGTTCCCTTCCCCCTCTCCATGCAAGCCAGAGGACATTTCTCATATGACCTGCCCCTCTGCCCAACAGCACAATGGAAGCACTTCCTCCCTCCCAGGCTGAGGTAATTAGGGGGACTCACATGTGGCATGAGGTTTGCAGTTTGGGTGCTTAGTCTCTAAGGTCTCTAAAAGGTTCATCATCACTATCTTAGATAGATCCCTTTAATATCATGTAGACTATCATGAAAAAAAATTATCTATGAAGTTAAATGACTAAAAAATTTGCCCAACCCCAAGGATGAAGTGATATTTTATCTCCATACTAAAGAATTTAAATTAAATGAATATAGTATGAACCAGCTCAGGACACTAAGAACTTATGGTATCATATGGAATTTGTATAGAAGACATAAAGTATATTAAATCAGCATCTGCTATCTCACCTGTAGGATTCCACGTGGTAAAGAGGCTGATGTGGATATAAAATTTCCCGTCCTTTGCAAGAGGTCATCTTCATTCTCATCACTTTCATCTAAAACAAAATTATCAACAACCATAAGAAAAAAAATATATATAAATCACTAATAAAAAAGAGACATGCAAACTAAATTAACTGAGGTTCTAAGTTCACAATTGGCAAAATGAGAAATGAGACAAGGCAAAATGATACAAAAATGAGAAACGGAAAAGAATATTTGTCAAAGAGACTATAGGACTACACTCAAAAATCTGCACTGTTGATGGAGCTATGAACATGTAGCCATTCTGGAATGCAATATGGAGCTATACATAAAAAGTTATTAAATTGTGACCCAGCAATACTGGGTACAAAAGAAAGGGACTCATCTAGCCAAAAATATTTTTACTCACCATTTTTGTGGTAGCAAAAACTTGGAAATAAAGTGGGTGCCAATCAATTGGAGAATTACAAGTAAATTATGATATATAAATATAATGGAATATTATTGCAACAGAAAAAATGACGAGAGCAATTCAGAAAAGCAGAATTATGTGAACTAATGGTGAATGAAATGAACAGAACCAGGAAAACAGCATATACAATGTCTACAATATTATGAAGGAAAACAACTTTGAAAGCCTTAAAAACACTGATCAAGGCAAAGAGAAACAATGACCATAGAAAGATGATAATGAAGTATTACTGCCTCTTAGAAGATAAGATGGGACTAGAGAGAAGTATAAAACTTGACATTTTAAGACAAAATCAATGTGGGAAATTTTTGTTATAAGAAAGGGGTAAAGATGTTTTTTTAGAAAAAGAGACCAAAAAGTGTTAATGAAGCATTTTTCAAAATACCCAGAAGCAGAAAGAAATTCAAAAGGAGACAATGAAAAGCAAGAAAAATTCTAGTACTACAGTGCTACATAAATACTTTAAAAAAAAAAAAAAAAGCTAAATGTAAAAATTTTATGGTCTCTATATAATCCTTTTTCCTGCTCTTTGTATGTGGAAATGTGCATGTTTGTTAATGTTTGTCACACTTTAAAGAAGAATTTGGTAAGGAAAGGAATTTCAAGGAAAAATAAATAAATCAAACAAGTCCCTCAGGTGATTTATTTTTTCCCAATGCCTGCAACTACCACAAATTTCTATATTTCTCTCCTTTTCAAAAAACTAAAATGGGGGTGAGGAAGAACAAATTCAAAACTTAAAAAAAACAAACACTCGGCCTCAGCCACTTCCCAGCTGTGTGACCCTGGGCAGGTCACTTGACCCCCACTGCCCACCCTTACCACTCTTCCACCTATGAGACAATACACCGAAGTACAAGGGTTTAAAAAAAAAACAAAAAACACTAAGTTTAAACTCCTATGGCTAACACTGAATTCTTACCCTTTCAAATAAGAGAATCAAGATTTAAGAAAATCATTCCAGAAAATGAATGAACCTAACCCAGATCACTTGGGTCTCCATTATATTTCAAGTCTTCCAAGCCCTTGGGTTTTTCAAAAAAAAAAAATTCGCAGTGTAACTACAAGATGAGGATAAAACCACTTCAAAATTATTTGTATTTTTTTAAAAACCAGAGATTTAGTTGATTATATATTCATTAAAGTAACCAGTGCATTGTAGCTCCAACTAACTAGTTTTTTGTTCATTTGTTTTAAAACTAAAGTTTAATACTGGGCTTTATGAATATGATGCCCAGGTGATCCAGAACAAGAGAAGGAATGGTTTACCTTCTGACTGTATCTTCTTCTTGCTAATCTCTGCCCAGGCAGGGGTTCCACCCATTGCATTCTGAAACCTAAGCAGAATAACAAATGGTATACTCTCATGGTAATTACTTTGATTTTCTATGCTTATTAGCATGGATAACAGGGACTTACCAGGGTACAGGATATGAACTAATCTAGGAGTTTATAACAAGAATGCATATAATTCGTATTTAATATCATCAGCACATATATAATATAATTGAGCTGGTAAGTGACCTCAGAAACTAGCTCCAAATTCCCTAATTTTATATAAAGAAGAAGTGCAGAGAAGCTTTTGGAGGATTATAGACCACTTATCAAATACTATTAAACATAGTCCATTTAAAAAACCCTACCACTTAGAAAATTAATCAGAGTTCTGTTCTCACTTCAATTTTCAAACACTGTTTATATAAAAACAACCTAGGGATTTGTTTAATAACTTAATAACTACATTTAACCTATGCATCTTATGTATTTAAAAATATTCTTCTGAGAAAGGATTTATATATATAGGCTTTACCAAATTGCTTAAAGGCCTATGACATAAAAAAAGGTGAAGAGCTCGTCTCAATCCTGCCTTGATAAAATACTATAATGAAAAATATGTTTGAATTTCACAAGTCTCTCATAACAATCTAGGCTTGACCTATCTTTTCCTGCTTTGGTAATGGTAATCAAAGAATGAAAAGTTAATTAAAAATAATTATCCCTCACAATGCAAGTAAAATGAAATACATTTATTTTTAATAATTGTTCTTCACTAAAATATCCAACTTTAGCCACCTTCTAAGCTATAGAATAAGTGGAAAATATTTCCTTTAAGATGTCAAACACAGGTAAGGAAACTCCAGCCTAACAATCTCATCTGTTTCATAGGGGAAAATACCAAGAAAAAGTACCCTATTTATTCCTACAATTCTATAAGTATAAATAGCAATCATCTAAAAAGTCTGAAAGTTTTCTCTCTGTGTCCCTATGAGTATGTTTTTGTGTATCTGATTCTCAATTAGTTCTCTACCCCCTTTCTATAGTTCATCCTTCTCTTTTTATCCTCCCTTCTCTTTCCGTATCTTTAATTTTCCCTTAACTCATTCATTAATAAGCATTAGTAGTGTCTACTACAATGTGCCTCAAGATACTATGTTAGACACTGTCGATGGCCAAAAGATAGGATATTCACTTCTCACTGTCATTTGATTTGTTTTAAAATGTTAAAGAAAAAGTCATATGTGTTTATAGTTCTCTAAATAAAATGAAAGTATTTTTTACTCATATGTCCCTTAAAGATTCTTGGGGACCATTGACTAACAGAAAAAAAAGTCTTCTCCACCAATGAGTCATCCTGTGATTCATGATATAGGGCCCTCTAATGATAACAATTCAGTTACTAAAGTGCTCTAAGATTTGCAAAGCACTTTCCTTACAACACTAGGGTAGATGCAGTATTATTATTGTTTTCATTTACCAAATAAGGAAAATGAGTAAGGCTCAATGAGGTTAACTAACTTGTCCAAGGTCAAATAATGTTATCTGGTATTCAAAAGCAAGTCTTGCTAAGACCAACATACTTTACCTTGCTACCACTGGTGTTCCATAAAACATATAATTTCTAACAGGAAAACACACCATTCACATAAGTCTACTGTGTTCAATAAATGCCTTTCATTTATCATCAAAAAACTAACAGTTTCAGTGCAGCTAGAAAGTACAGTGGATAGAACACCAAACCTGAAGTCAGGAAGACCTGGGTTCAAACATTTCCTAGCCATGTGACCCTAAGCAAGTCATTTAACCCCAATTGCCCAGTTCTTGCTATTTTTCTGTCTTAGAATTGATAGTAAGTCAGAAGGTAAGGGTTAAAAAGAAAAAAAAAAAGAATGATAGTTTGAATACATATTACAGTACTAGTTAAACATAAATCACATAAAAATACTTACTCTTCTTTAAGTCTCTTTTGGAGTTTGTCTTTGGAGAGTTTCTTTTCCCCTGCATTTTTTATCATATTTTTTCGAAACCGATTAGTCATGTCAATTCTATAGAAAGAGAACAGTATTATCTGAAAAATCAGTTTGTTGTCTTTGGTTTCCAAGATAAAATAATCTTTAAAGTCTAAATTCTGTATACTCATTCTCACTGATTAAATGACAAAAAGACTTTTCCCAAGTGGCTGATAATTATAATTACATTATTTATAAAGAATATCTATTTTACCTTATGGGAAATTAACATTTTATATCCTAAATTATTCATCTAGTGTACAAAATAATTTCAGTTTTCAGAAATGAATGTATATTCTCAACTTACTCTTCTTCATCTTCATCTTCAGTATCTACCCAAGCTGGCTTCTTTTTGGAAGGAATATCTTTTCTGGCTTCATTTTCCACTTCTGAGTCACTAGAGTCTTCATTGATATCATCCTAAAGCATAAGAAGAATAAATTCAACTAACATTGATTATGCATCATCATCTGTGAAAGGCAACATAGCATGCTTGATAAAAAGTCAGTCTTAGCGGTCAGGAAAGCAGTTTGTTCAGAGGAAGAGCACTGGATCTCAAGCCAGAGATCCTCGGTTCAAATTCTGTTTATGACACTCTAACTTTGTGACCTTAGGCAAATCATTTAACCTCTCTGGGTCTCATTTTCCTTATCTGTAAATTTAAGAATTAGTGACTCTATATAGGCTGGGTTCATGAATCAACACATACCCATCATGTGACAATGAGCAAGTCAATTAACTCCTCAGTGGCATGGGCAATGCTCTAAGATTAAGTTATAGTTAAGGGCACTAATCTGGCCATATTGGCCCCTACTAAGCAAACTCAAGTGGCTCCCTTTTACTTCTAAGAACACTGGTTGCCACTTAAAAGTCTTTTATAACTAGGATCTTCCTATCTTTTTAGTCTTCTTACCCTTAATTACCCTCCCTGGACTCTAAGATCCAACAACACCTGCCTTCTTGCTGTTTCTCATACCCAACCCTCCATATCTCCAGACTCTGCCTTTATAATGGCTGTTCCCCAAGCTTAGAATGCTATGCTCACTTATGTCCACTCACTTCTTACTCATCCTCCCAGGAAAAAAAAGTTAGACAACTGAGATATAAAGACAGATACGGGACTGTTTTTAAGAAACTTACAGTCTACTAAAGGAAAGAAAATAGGGGCTAGATAGGCACTGGATCTTTGATTTCACTAGTAAAGCATAAATAATCCTCTGATAAGTAAACTCCCTCAACCAACGCAGGCTACTGCCTTCATGGAAACTTAAGAGGGTAGAGACATTAAGTGAATTGCCCAGGAACTTGAATCTAAGTTCTAGCTTCCAGGCCAGCCCTCTATTTGCCACACTATTATGCACCTCTAAGAGAAGAAAGATACACAATAACTATAAAATAAGGGAGAATAAAATAAATGTATAAAAGAATGGTGTGGGAGCCAAATTTCTCCAAAACTAAATGCAATCAAATTTTCCTCTCTTTCAGTCTTGCAGGTGGTAGATAGAATGCCTTGAGTGCATCCCCTCTGATGAAATAAAGGATGGAATGTCAGTGACAGGAAGTTCTATAACAAACAGAAAATGAAAAGGCTCAAGAAGACCAGCAGAGGGCTCTGGCCAGGAAAAGAAAAATGGAATTGTCAAGGAGAGAAGATCAGCAAGCAGAAAGAAAAGGATCATATAGGAGAACAACAAAAAGTGAGTAAAAACTAAAGAAAGTAAGAAACTTGGACCGAAAGTTTCCCAGACAATCAAAGAGAAGGAGAATGATAGATCTGAAGAGTAGAGAACACCCACACATAATATTCATTCAATAAATGCTTGAGTGTCAGACATCATACTAGGTGCTTAAAGAGACACAAAGGAAAATAGGCTTCCCTGACCTCAAGGACCTTAATATAATATGAGAAAATAAGATATTACCAGATAAAGATAATTCGTGTTCCACATCCATGGCAATACCACATCTTTACCCCTGTAACTATTTAGAGTATTTCAAATCATCCCACTTCATTCTAAACTTCTGAATTCTCAATTCTTCCATCCTATCATACAAAATACACTAAGGAAACAAGCCTCAGCTTGCCCTTAATTCCATGATGTAGGAATATGTAGAGTCCCTTCACTTCCTCAGGACTCATCTCTCTCAAAACACAGGGCCTTCCACAGTAATACTTCAGATTCTTTCCTTCTCAACTACTACATCTCTATCACTCTCCTAAGGTCAGAAGCTAGTCACCTTTTGCTTCTTTCCTCCATTTCTCCTTTATAAAATTTCATCAAATCTCACCATTTTTTCCTTAGAAACATCTCAGAGTGGCCTCTTATCTACCCCCATTGCCACCACTTTAATCCAGGTTAGATTGCCTCATGCCAGGTTTATAGTCACTCTCAATTGGTTTCCTTGCCATCCTGCTACCAAGTCTCTTGCCCTGTTATTCTGCAGGTGACAGTCAATTTAATCATACCAATTTCTCCTACTTAAGAGCTTGAAGCAAATCTCTAAACTCCTCCACCTGATCTTCATGAAATTCCATCATAAGACCCCATCCCACCTACTCAGTTATAGTTCTTGCTATACCCCAACACCTCACCAGACCTTCTATATGTCATGCTCTTTCCACCAATCTGCCCATGCTCAAGCTAATTCCCCTCCCCCCCCACCTCTGTGCCCTCTGCTTCCTTCTACAAGACATTCTGAACTCCTTCCTCCAGGAAGCCTTTTAGACCAATGGTCACCAAACTTTTTGATCAAACATAACTTTACCAATAAAAGAAAATATTGCCCATGCATTTCTACTATGTGTATTAACTTATTTAAACTTTGTACTCATTTACTACTGTCTAATTGTATCTTACAAAATTTACTCAGAAGTAGAAATTAAACAAGAATGAAATAAAAATGAAATAATATTTGATCCTAGGGGTAAGAAAAACCCACTCGGAGTTTACTGAGTAGAAAAATGTCATGTTCCATGGAAGATGGATTAGAGAGGGGAAGAAATCTGAGGGAAACCAATTAAAAGGCTACTGAAACTGTTAAGAAAGAAGGTGATAAGGCCCTAAAAGAGGATGGTAACCATTTTGAGAAGAAAAAAAATTCAAGAGATGTTGTGGAGGTGCAAAAGTAAAAATTAACAACTGCTTGTCTATATGAAGTGAGGGAATATGAAAAGTTGAGAAGCTGAATGACAAAAAAAGATGTAGGGACAATCAAAGGAAACAGAGAAGTTGAGAAGAGAAATAGATTTGGAGGGAACGGTAATGGTCGTTATGGACATGATGGGTTTAAGATGCTCATGGGACCATCCTCCACTCCAGTTCAAAATGTCTAAAAAAGCAGTTCTTGACACGGACCTTGTTGTGAGGAGGATTACTTAGTTATTATTTAGGAGACCTAGCAGGAAGGGCTTGAGAATTCCAAATGGAATGGGGAAGCAGGAAGTGTGGCTCTCTCCCTGAGACAAACTCCATGGTGGTTGGGACAAGTTGTAACTGACCCTGGGAGACCTCAGAGGAAGTGGAGTTTGTACCCTGATTCCCTGGGATCCTGAAGGAAGACTGTCATCTACTTGTGGGAGATTTTTGGTAGAGACTATTAATCCCAACCTGAGTTGCAGGTTAACTTGGGCTGGGTTAGCTCCCAAAATCTACCCACCAGAAAGAGTACAGCTGGTGATCCTGGAAGAGCTGCAACATCACTGGAGTGTGTCTGGACTCTGCTGTGAGGATACCCACTTCAGTCCTGCTATTCTCTGGGCCCTGTCCTGCTTTAGGTTTAGTTCAGTGTAGATAAGTCCCTCCCCTGACCCTGTGGTTTGCTCTTGGTCTGGAAGTGTAGAAACCCATATTCCCATCCTTTATCATAGTTCCCTTAATTAAATTTGTTACAGACTCTTGTCTTTTGCTTGCTAGTTTCCAAAGGCCCCTAGACTAGATGGTGCAGGGTGACAGTTAGGCCTAACTGCCACTTCTGTTAACAGACATTTCCCTTAGCAATTAAACCCAGTCTCCCTAACTTGTTAAGTCCCCATCTTTGTCATTCCTGTCTCCTATACACCCTTCTGGACCCACACTTAAGTTAACTCCCCTGGTTTTCCCCATAAGAACCTGGAGTTCAAAAAAGAAAATTATGGTCAGAGAGATCTAAAAGTCTTCTGCATAAAAATATTAACTGAACCCATGGGGGTGATAGGAAGGAATAAGAAGACAAAACTTTCTTTGGGCAATACCCAAATTAAAAGGCAAGATATGATGCAGCAAAGAGAACTGAAAAGTGACCAGAAAGTTGGAAGGAAAATTAAAGAAAGCAATATCATGATAATATAAAAAAGACAAAGTGTTCATGAAGAATAGTGTCACATCTACTAAAAGGTCAAAAAGGATGAATATTGATGAAAATTTTTGATTTGGCAATTAAGATATCACTGAAAAGAGCAGTTTTAACTCAGTAAAGAATCAGGAATAAAGAAAAGGTTGAAGATCTAGAGGACTAGGATGGGCAGGGAAGAAATAATATAACAAATAATCCATGTCTGTTCATTGTATGCTGAGTACTGTCTCTCCCAGGAAAAACCAAAAGGGGTAAGGAGATAAATTTGGCTGCATCTCTTCATCAATTAGTTGGGACCTAGCTTGGGTTAAGCTATAATTGTCAAAGAAGGGAAAAGCTGGGGGTTAAGGAGGAGTGCTAAACAGAGAAGTGAGGTTGTATTGCTATAGAGCCACTATTGGCAGGAGGCAGGATTCAGATTCAACCCATTTTCCCATCCTCTGGCTGATTACTTAATCTTTGGGGGTCAAGCACTGTCCTCTGGAATGATTTTAAGCCTACATTTTGAAGACCACTCTTCCAGACCACAAAAACACATCTCTTTTTTCCAAACTCATATTGCACTTAGAATCTATTACAGTTTAACACAATATCTGAGACTAATAGAGCTGAAATAGCTCTGGAAACATCACCCTAGTCTCACTAATCAGAAGGGGAAATCTGACTTGCCCAAATGTCAAGTGCCTTAACCAAAAAAATCAGAGAAAACTATTAAATAAGAGTTCACCAGAGCAAGCATTTTAAAAAGCATATTTAGGCAGTAATTTCTGGGGATTCAAAAACAAAAATGAAACAGTTTCAATTCCTCAAAGAGTTTACATTCTACTTCAGTCAAACGACAGTTATATAAGTACAAAACAAAATGCTTTCTAGCTAGGGCTTGACTCCAGGTTTACTATTGTCAACCTAGTGTTCTTTCCACTGCACCTGGCTGCTTTTTAAAGGGTAACTACCAAACAATGAACAAATATTTATTTATTAAGCATTTACTCCTTAAAGAACTTAAGTTCAAATGGGGAAGACAACATATATAAATATATATGCATAAAAACACAGAAAATGAATTAAAGGGAATAGAGACTTCATATCTTCTCTCCTAAATAGAATGAAAACTCTTTGAAGACAAGGCTCCCAATCTATAGTTATCTTCCAAGCAAGGGGCACATAATATTTAACTCATCCTCATTATCAACAATCATTTATTCAGTGCTTACTATGCAACCAGCCCCGAGAATGCAAAGAAAGGCAAAAACATGGGCCCAGCAATGCACAAGCTAACAATCTAAGGGAGAAGACCACATGTAAATTAAAATACATACAAGATCTATATATTGAAAGCCAGAAGTATGGTAATTGGGATATGGGAACAAGTATGGCCTCCAGTAGGAGGACTGAGGGAAAAAGGTACAGTCAAGAGATGGGATTGTTGTATGTGAGGAACAACAATCAGAACAACTCCAATGAGTCCCAGAGTAGACAAAGGGGGAGTAAGGTGGACTGGAAAAATAGTAAGGGGTCAGGTTGTAAATGACTTTAAACATCAAACACAGGATTTTATATTTTATCTTAGACCTAACAGGGGGCCAGTAAAGTTTACTGAGTAGGAGGACTAGAAGGGGGAGAGAATGTTAAGAATCTAAACCTGCTCTTTGGGAAAATCAATTTGGCAGCTAAGTGAAGAATGGATAGTAGCAGAGATTTGAGGCAGGAGACCAAACAAGTTTCTGAAATGAGATGAGAACTTGTGGCAGCTGAGTGACTGAATGTAAAAAGGGAACATATAAGATTTGTTGTGAAAGTAGAAATGTCCAAACTTGGGAAGTGATTGGATATAAAGTGTAAGATTGGGGGAAGGCAACTAGCTGGCTTAGTGGACTGAGAGACAGGTTTACAGACAGGAGGTCCTGGGTTCACATTTGACCTGCCACTTCCTAACTGTGTGTGAGCCTGGGCAAGTCACTTAACCCCACTGCCCAGCCCTTACCACTCTTCTGCCTTGGAAGTAATACATAGTATTGATTCTAAGACAGAAGGTAAAGGGAATTGTTTGCTTTTTGTTTGTTTTTTTCTTTAAACCCTTACCTTCCCTCTTGGAGTCAAGACAGAAGGTAAAGGGAATTGTTTGCTTTTTGTTTGTTTTTTTCTTTAAACCCTTACCTTCCCTCTTGGAGTCAATACTGTGTATTGCCAAAGCAGAGGAGTGGTAAGGGTAGACAATGGGGGTCAAGTGACTTGTCCAGGGTCACACAACTGGGAAGTGTCCAAGGCCAAACTTGAACCTAGGACCTCCCATCTCTAGGCCTGACTCTCACTCCACTGAGCTACCCAGATGCCCCCTGTTTGGTTTTTTTTTAAAGATTAAGATGAGAAATCGAGGATGCTGTCAAGTTTACAAGTGTGGATGACAAGGAAAATAGTGCTTTGACAGAAAGAGGGAAGGATTTGGTCAGAAAAGTAATGAGTTGTTTCGTACATGTACAGTTTGAGGTGTCTATAAGACATCATTTCAGATATCCAAAGGAAATTGGTGTTGTGAGAATAGAGATCAGGACAAGAATTGGTACTGGATAAATAGATCTGAGAATATCTTTATAGATAAGATCATTGAATCCAGGGAATGAAATCACCAAGTGAAATAGTACAAGAGTCAGCAAACTACCTGGTAGGCACTGTGCTAAATAAAATGTCAGAAAGGAAAAGAATCAGGTTTGTAGAAGTGTAAAAAAATCTAGATTAGGGGGCAGCTGGGTAGCTCAGTGGATTGAAAGTCAGGCCTAGAGACAGGAGGTCCTAGGTTCAAATCTGACCACAGACACTTCCCAACTGTGTGACTCTGGGCAAGTCACTTGACCCCCATTGCCTACCCTTACCACTCTTCTGCCTAGGAGCCAATACACAGAAGTTAAGGGTTTTAAAAAAAAAATCTAGATTAGTGAGTATCCATAACAGAATGATCAACAGGTTCAAAAACCTCAAGAGTTCAAGAATGAGAAATAAAAAGGGATTAAGCAATTTAGAGATTATTGATAACTTTGGAGAGAACTGTTTCACCTGAATGATGAGGTCAGAAGCCAAACTTGGGGGAGCAGAGAGAAAACAAAGTAGAACACATATTACAAACTGATTATAGATGGCTTTCTCAAGTTTAACCAGGGCAGAGAAAAGAAATGCAGTATATGTGGCAAAAATGATCCAATCAAGTGATGGTCTTAAAGAAGAGAGAAACATGGTCTTGTTTATAAAGAGCAGGAACACACTCTGTGTACAAAGAGAAAGAGATATGATAGAAGAGGCAATCAAGGTTGCAAATAGAGGAGATTGCCTTGTCAAAGCCGGTTTCAAGGGAAGAGTGGAGGAGGAGATAGTGAGGGCAGACATATCAGTGATACGAAATGAGGAGGAAAAAAGGGAGTTTTCTGGTCCTCCACTTCGAGGGGGGGAGAATGAGAAGTCATAGGAGACCTAAAAAGGGATGAAAATATTTCTTAAGGCCATTCCATTATGCATTTGTAAAAGAACTGCCTCGTTTCAGATAACACCGAGGGAAGATTTTAGGACATAAGTTCGTGGTAGACCGAGAGTGCAAGTTTTCCTGATTTTCTCCACCTTCCTTCAACAGCACATGTGTGGGAACCGAAGGCAGATGGTGGGAGTGACCCAAGACTGGGGATTGTCAGGGCCAGATCTTCGATAGGAAAAGAGGGCAGTGAAGTTGTTCGAGCCCAACAAGGGTGGAGATGAGGACTGGAGAGAAGTGTGTACAGTGCAGGGACATCCTCTCCTTCTCTCCTCTACCCCAGCCAAGCGCCGCCCCGCCCCACAGTGGGGTGCCAGCCTCCACGCCACGATGGAGTTCGCTTACCCCGAGAACTCGCAGACGCCCCAACAACAAATCCTCCTCGTCCACGGCATCGTCCCCGAACACCAGCTCTTCTAGGCATCGCTCCACCGCTGGCTTTTCGGCACCCAGCGCCAGTCGGTGCAGCTGCTGAAGCCGCTTCTGTTCATCTACCTCGGTGCTGGGGCCGGGACGACCACCCGGCCGTGGCGAGATCTTTTTCCGGACCGAACGGGCTGACTTACCAACCTCCCGACTCCGACCCCGACCTCGGCCCAAGCCCCCGCCTCTACCCCTACGGAGGCCCCCGCCTGGAGCCCGGCCCCGCTTAGACACCACACTCCTTTCCGGCGGCATGGCTCCACAAGGTGCTGAGGGAGAGCAGCAGAGGATCTCAGTACGCAAGCTCAGCGTAGACTCTATTTCCGCTACCGCGGAGCCTGATGGGGAGTGCTTGGTCCCTTCGCACGTGACCCAACACTTTTTCCCTACGTATCCTCCCACTCCCCTCACGAGCCCTTCCCCCACGTGACCCTCCCTTGGTGAGAGCTCATCCCAGCGGATGTAGGTGGAACGATGTCGAAATGGTTTTGATTGACTCAACTCTGCGAACCGAAACTGAAAAAGAGAGAGTTTAAAGAAAAGGAATGGATAATATTTTTTAATTTCCGCATGCCTAATACTCGGCATAGTTTTTTTAGTTGGCCTAACCCCAGCTTAGTCATTCTCCCACCCCCTCCAGGTTGGTAGGGCCCAGAGAGTACGGCGCCTGTGGAGGGTCTAGAGCTGAAGGGGAGGGAGGGCAAGGGGGAAGTGGGCCAATCGGGCCACGGGTCACGGCGCAAGCGCGCTGCGTAGGGAGGGCTATGTTAATGTTGTTGATATCTTGGGGCTACTCGAGTTAAAGGAGGTGGGGGGTAAAATTAGGGGGTCACTGGAGCCGAGGCAGCGAGTCTGGGCTGAAGCGGGAGCACTTCTGCAGCCGCCGTCCAGGGGAGAGGCGCTACCCCCCCGCCACAGGGAGGGGGTTCGGCTGGCCTGGGGAGCACAGCCCGCCTCTGCCCATGAGGCCCTGATGGAAAACACAAAGGATCTGGTGAGAGCGGAGCGCGGCTGTGGCTTTGTGTGGAAGCGGGTTGGGTGGGCGGCGGGCTGCGGCAACCTTCCCGGCCGCCCCCTTCGGCTCCTCCCGCCTGCCCTAGGGGCCGTTAACGGCTCTCCGGAATCGCCCTCTTCCCCAGGAAGAAACAGCCCTGGAAAAAGTTTACATTCGTGGCCGCGCTGGGGGCGGCCTCAGCAGAGACCGAGCTCTCCTGGCCGCCGCTGGGGATCCATCTCCGACCCCCCCCCCCCCCCACCACCATCCGGGGCTGCGGGACAAGCAGCACGTGGTGGTGGAAACATCTAGGGGGCGGGGTGCGTCGTGGGAACCAGGGCATCTCCCACCTCCCAGGGCCCTTGGGTAGGGTAAGGAGTTTGGGGGGGTGTGGATCTTGGGCAGACAAGGCTTCTCCTTGTGACTTGTCAAGCCCTGGGTGTTCACGCGTGTCCTCGTCCTGCCTCTCGCTGACCTAGATTCCACACTGAGCTGGCGTGAACGAACATGGAGGTAAAGGGAAAGTCAGTCAGTCAACTTTGGTTCAGAGCCCACTATGTGCCAGGTCCTGTACTAGGCGCTAGGAATAAAGAAAGGCAAAAAACAATCCCAACTCTCAGGGAGTTGACTGTCTAGAGAAGGAAACAGCATGCCGACAGCTGTGTCCAAACTTGATAAATACAGGATCAGTTAAAAATAATCTCAGAGGAAAGGCACAAGAATTAAGAGAAGGAAAGACAGAAAAAGCAGGCAGAAAGGGTCAGTGGAAAACTTTGCTGGGTCCCTTGGGTTCTACCCTCCTCAGTGGAGGATTTTTATATGGGAAACATGCAAGCCCCAGAGAATACCTGCAGTACACTTCTGAGGCGTTGCCTCCTAGATCTTACTTCTTCCCCAGCCGCCCCTCCCAAAAAACCCACAAATATTTGTTGTCTAAGTCGTTTTTCTTAGTCCCTTTGCTCTCTAAGGAATTCATCCCGTTCACAGGTAAGGAAGTGACTGGACAAAGAGACTGCCCTTCTTAGAAGCCAATCCTTAGAAGAAACTAAGTAGTCTACTTTCTAATGTATGTCTGCCCAGATACTTCAGAGTAAGAGTAAGAATACAACTTTTTAAAACTTTTTTTCCCCTGAATACTTTTACCCCCAACATTTTAATATTTGCAAGATAACTTTGGATGATGATAGTATGTTCCTCACAGTTTGTTAGGGTATTTGTAAAACTTTTAATGATCTTCCAGTAAGTTAGAGTATTTGCCATTTTACATGTGAATTCAATCAAATAACTCTTTCATATAAAAAATTTCTGTGACTCAATGAATAGTGCTTTCTCTAAATTTAACAATAGAGTAGAAAGTGTAAAAAGAGTTCTGGATAGAGACCTTCATGCTTCAATAGTCTTTCTCTTCACAATTTGAAAGTGTGAAAAAAAAATCTGAACATGTGCATATATGTTTGGTATCTGCAGTGTAAACAGCTGAGTAAAAGCTAGAGGGAATATTGTATTTTAGCTGTTACTCCCTGGCTCCATAAGGCTAATTTACACATTTCCCCTCACTGCCACCTAGTCACCATTTAGGTGACATGTTGCTTTGAAATTTTCTTATGCTTAAGCAGATGCTTTTTAAAAGCTCAGTTCACCAGAGTTTTTCATTTTTTTAAATGCTCTTTTTGCCACCTTCTCTGAATAAGAAACTTATGTTCACTGGCTTCTAGGTACTTAAATTATTACCTTTTTTGAATAAGATATTTACTTGTAAACTTCTTTTAGGGGACATTTCTATGGAAATTTCTAGTTTGAAATTTTATGTACCTAAAAAATATCCCTAAAGTTTTAATTAATGTTGAGTTCTAGGGTGTTTTCCTGCTTGTCTTTGAGATGAACTATGAGAACTTAAGTTAATTGACTTACTAGACAAGAAAAACTGGTTTGATACATATGACAGAGAGTCCTGCTTCTTTTGTATTTTTCCTTTTCACTTGGGTTATATATTGACCATAGCTTTGGTAAGTATTCAGTTGCTTCTACCTTTTGTTTTATCTAGAAATTTTACAGTCTATGATTTTCATTTTTAAAGCAAATAGCAGCTTTAGAGGGAAACAATTCAATGTAATGTAAGTATAGTGACTCAATGAATGAATGAAAGGCTATTTATTAAACTCTGCTCTCAAGGAGCTCACATTCCAGTGAGGAAGATGACATATAGAGGATGCTGCTGCTGCAGATCAGATGGAGAAACCCAACAATGTTAATAGTGAGTAGCAAAGTAGATAGCAGTGTATCTATAGCATCATTGCCATTGATAAAAATCCTATCAGTGCCAAAGACTTTGATGTTGATACCTTCCTTTTAGGGCCTTCAGTAGCTGTGATAGTTGAATAGGCAGGAGCTAGAGCACTTGCAGAAACAGTTTCCAAGTCTATTCCTCACAAAGTCCTCTAGATATAACTGGGAAATGAAGGAAGTGGGGAGAAACCACTATCTCCGGAACTCTTGGGCACAGGATCCTAGGCTGTCTTCAGTGTCCAAGGGGAAGTACTAGTTGTGGTAGTAGTTGGTTGCTCCCTTAAACAGTAACTTCTAGACAGGACCAGTTAGTCTAGGGAGACACAATTATTCCTGGGTCTCCTTGACAATTGAAAGGCCTTTCTCGTGGAGGAAATGACCAAATTCTTCTATGAGGCAGATCACTATAATTGGAAGTATTTGTTCCACAACTTTCTTACAGTAAAATATTTGTAACATCTATAAAACATTTGAATAGTGTTTTGAAATTTGTGATGTTTTAATTTAGAGAACTACTTCAAGAAAGCCTAGTAAATTCATATTAATAGCAAGGAATAAAGTCTGAAAGTAATTAAGAAAAAAAAACAATAGTTTGACTTGTTGCTGTAACTGGAGACCCTTTTACCATAAAAGGAAAATAAGAGATACAGAAATTCCCCTCTAAATCCCCCCCATCTTATTTGCCAAAAGCACAATAGCAATAATTACTGGTTATCGCTTAAACATTAACTGGAATAAACTTTTAAGGATTTCTTTATTAAAATTCAGATTTATTTTTTGCTCTATTTATTACACACAAGATGATAGGAACAGTGGAATGAAAATATTTGTCTATGTCTCAGAAATAAAGTAAAACTCAGTTTGGTCAGGAACAGATTGGTCAGTAGGAACCAAGAGATGTGGGTTCTATTCTCAGGGCTGAAACTAACTAGCTATATGCCTTAAATTGTTTGTAAAAATAAGAATGTTAACTAGGTGATCCTGGTATCCCTTCTAGCTCCTAAAGTCTATGATTTTAAACTCCAGCTTTGACAGTTTAGTTCTGATTTCATTGTAATGTAAATCATCTCTCTGAAACAAGGTGGCTAGAACTCCAAAGTTGGAGTTAGGAAGACCTGGGTTTAAATCCCATCTGAGACACCTACTTGCTATGTTACCCTAGTCAAGTCACTTAACTCTGACATTTTCTTCATCTGTAAAATGCAGATTAAAATACCACTGACCTCACACGATGGGCATGAAACACAAATGAATTCGTATATGTAAAATGCTTTACAGAACTTAAAGGGCCCTATAAAAATGAGCTAGTGTTATTTCTGGGATTTTAGTTGGAAAAGACCTCAGATAGTCTAAACTACACATGAACTAGAATCCACTCTATAATGTCTTTGACAATAAATAATCCAGGTGCTCATTGAAAGACCTCTATTAATAGAGAGGGAGCCTGCTACCTTAAAAATCAGACTGTTCTATATTTCCCAAAATGTTGATAGGCTTTTCCCTCTTATGACCTGAATTTTGTGTCTCTGCAATATCCACACATTGCTTCTAGTTGTCTCCTGAAGAGCCAATCAAAATAAACCCAGCTGTCATTCTGTAGGACAGCCCATCAAATATTTGAAGACAGGTTTTTATGTCTTCCATACTTGTCTCAAAATTAAACATCCCTAGTTCTTCAGCTGATTCTTATATGACATGGTTTCAAATTTCCACTCTGGGTCTAGTTGTTTAGAAATTAAATGGGAGTAGAATTTGAGTTAGTAAAGAATAAGTAGTCAATAAGTGCCTATGTCAAGTATTGTGCTAAATACTTTACCAAGTTCTCATTTGATTCTCACATCCTGTGAGTTAAGTGTTATACTTTGTTTTATTCCTGTTTTACAGTTAAGAAGATTAAGTGATTTGCCCAGGGTCACTCAGTCTGAGGCTGGATTTGAACTCAGGTCTTCCTGACTTTAGGCCCAGTATTCTATGCAATGCACTGCCTAGCTGCCATCAATCAATAAGCATTTACTAAAAAAGCCTATTATTTACCAAGCACTGAGACAAAAGACAAAAATTAATCTACCTCAACATTCTGTTGTAAAACTACTTATACATAAGTATATACAAAACAAATACATAGTAATGGGCTGGAAAGGGAAGGATTTTAAGAAAAGTAGAGATTCTGAGAGACAGGTAAGGAGGAAGAAATTTCTGATCAATGGCGTGACTGCTTTGAAGAACAGCAAGAAGGCATAGGTAGGTAGATTCAGATCAGGTTATGGTTATGAAGGGCTTTAAATACCAAACTAAGCATTTTGTTTTTGATCCTTGGGACAGTAGGAACCAATTGGACTTAATTGACCAGCAGAAGGTTAGAGACTAGTGTTTTAGAATAATTACTTTGGCATCTAGGTAGAAGAATTGAAGAGGACAGAGACTTGAGATAAGGAAACCAATTCAGAAGGTATTTCAGTAATCTAGTAGAAAGGCCTAAATTAGAGTAGTGGTGTAAGAAGAAAGGAAGGGTCTAAGATGTATGAAATGAGAGAGGATAATACTAAAAGATGACTCTGAGGTTGCAGTATTGGGTTACTAGAAGGATGGTGGTGCTCTGGACAGAAATTAGGAAAGTTAAAAAGAGGAATGAGTTTGGGGGGAAAGATGATATTTTATTTTTTATATTGCCCAGTTTTTTTTTTAGATCATTCTCCCAGACCTATTGTCACTGCTGAGAGTAGTTAGATTTTTTTCTTGCTACCTCTTCTGTTTTGAGTTTAAATTCTCTATTAACCATTTTTCCCCCTGTAGTTCCCAGTCTCTTTGGTGGAGAAAACAAGAAAATAGTTGAATAATTCTGAATTCTCTTTTGTTTCTTAGAAGAGTCCCAGTCCTCATTCTTGACCTCATCCTTCTGGATATTCTCTTCAGTCTGGGTTTTTGTGATTCTGCTTTCTCTTGGTTCTCCTACCTGTCTGACCCATCCTTCTCAGTCTCCTTTTTTGGATCCTCATCCGTGTACCACCTCCTAACTGTAAGTGTATCCCAAGGCTCCATCCTGGGCCTGTTCTCTCTGTCTCAGTGTCTCATCAGATTCCAAAGATTCTATTACCACCTCTGTGAAGATGACTTCCAGGTTGAGATGTCCAGCCCCAATCTCTCCTGGCACCAACTATCTACTGGACATTTTGCACAATGTCCCCATGGCATTTGTGCCCATGTAAACAGAAGTTTATTACCAAATCCCTCTTGATTTTAGGAAACATGATCCAACCCATCTTTTCTCTAAACTTTTCCATATCTGCTTTCCCCTCATCAAAAATACACACTTAACTTTACCCAGAGTTCCCCTCCTGGTCTCTCACAAACACTAAATTGGAGTGTTTATCTCTCCTTCCCCAATCTGCTCCTTATTGGTCAGTTGGGTCTAGAAAAACAGTTCCTCTCATTGCTTCTCTTTGCTTTCTGAAGTATGAAATTTTTTGGCTGCTGTATTTTAGCAGGAAAAAAAATGCAGTAGCAGATATCTGGGTAGTTTGAATTGCCCATCCTACTACCATGTTCCTGTGCCAGTTTTATGATCTGCTTCTTAAATTTATCTTCCATTTTCTTTTTCTGCCTGGGACTAGCATAATCCCAATGATTCATTGCTTCTGTTTCTTTCACCCACCCAATCATTACATTCATTTTCTCAATCCTGTTTCAACTTAGGTTCTTAGATTTCAACAAAGGAATATATTTTTATGAGGATATGAGAGTAGTAGAGTAAAAAGGGCCCTATTCACAACATCTCTCATATATACCATACTACCAGCCTGGTGCAGGCCTTCACCGTACCCCTAGGGCCTAGGCTATTAGAATAGGAAGATGGGAAGGGAAAGGTATAAACATTCACATAGTGCCCATAACATGTCAGGCACTGTACTAATTGCTTTACAAATATGTCATTTGATACAAGAGCCCTGGGATAGGTGCTATTATTGTCCCTTTTTAAATTTTATTTTTTTAATATTTTTCCATGTTTATATGATTCATTTTCTTTCCTTCCCCTCTTTCCTCCCCCTTCCCAGAGCCGACAAGCAATTCCACTTATTGTCCCTACTTTACAGTTGAGGAACTGAGGCAAACCAGTTAAGTTACTTGCTCAGGGTCATAGTCATAGCCTCAGTATCTGAGGATAGATTTGAGTCAGGTTCTCCAGACTCCATACTCAGCACTCTATCCACTGAACACTTGCTCCCTCTAGGATTAACCTGCTTGCTTCAAATTTTTCCCCATTACAGTCATCCTCCACTCACTTGCCAAAGTGATTTTCTTAAAGAGAAGGTCTAGACTTATTACTTGCTTTCCCATTCTAGTAAGTCCCAGCAACCCTCTATTATATATCAGATGAAGCATAAAATCCTTTGTTTGACATCTATAGCACTTAAAAACCTAGCCTCTTTCTTCTCTTTTCAGTCTTCTTAGGCTTTACTCCCCTTCACATACTGTAGGACTTGGCACCACAGGGCTTAATATTCTTCCAACAGGACTCCATTTCTGGAATTAGCAATGCTATGTTACTTGTGCCCTGTGCTTAGAAGGCTCTCTTTCCTTATCCTTGCCTTCTTGATTTCCTGGCCTTTCTCTCTACCCAACTTAAATGCTGCCTTCTACAGGAAGCCTTTCCCAGTCCTCTCCACTATTGTAGTCTTCCTTTTGGAATTACTTTCTATTTTTACCATTTATATCTTATATGTATCTAGTTTTAAATATTGTCTCCCCTATTAGAGGGTAATCCCCTTGAGAGCAGGTACTGTGATTTTTCACCTTTCTTTAGTGTTTAATGTAGTGCCTGCCACAGTCAGCTCTTAATAAATGCTTGTTGATAGATTATATAAGTCAAATCTACCTCCTTGTGTTGACTTCAAGTCTACTTTATGCCTCTGTTCTGTGATCCTAAGTATTTTTACTGTCCTTACTGTGAATTTCTCAACCTCTTTAATCTTGTTCTCAAGGCACATCTTTTTACCATCATGATATCTAAAGGTTCTATGTGGATACTTTTCTCTCTGCCCTCCTTCCTCCCCACCCCCTCCCCCTTGCACTCCAGCCATTGTTCTCTTCCGCGCCCCCCCATCCCCTAGAACCTTTGGCTCAGCTCCTGGTACCATCCTAAGCCCTGCAAAGTGACCTTTCACCTTCTTTTCCCAAGAACCAGGCCTCTGAGTCACTTTGGCAGCCATTTCTAAAAAATATTTTCTCTGTTCCTAGCCCCTCTTGATTTGGGTATGGACTTTCTGGCCTTTCTTGAATCTGTATCCCTAGTACTTATAACAGAATGTCTGCCATATAGAAAACATTCAATAAATGCTTCATCATCATACATTTCAAGATAAAGATTGCCTTTTTTTTTCTTTTTTAAGCCCTTACCTTCTGTCTTAGTACTAAGACAATTAGGGTTAGGTGACTTTCCCATGGTCTAAGGCCAGATTGAACCCAGGTCCTCCCAACTCTAGGCCTGGCACTACTCAGCTGCCTCTCTTCTGGTCTTTATATGCACTTTTGATTAACCCTGACTTGTGTGAAAGCCCTAGCCTAGAAATCTAAATTCCTTTCCCCAGAAACTTAAATTCTTACCCTATTCATGTTCCATATCTTTCATTCTCTTCTGAAGCTCCTTCTTGAGCAAGTGTTAACAAATACTACTTGTTTACATTTGGTCCATTATTAGGCAACTTTTCCAGATCCTCATGTGGGAGAAAATCTGAAGAAATCCAGCTCCTGAACACTTATCAACTCCTGCTTCCTCATTTCTCCCCTCTTGGTTTTTCTCTTCCATGTCTTCCAGCCCCTCCCTGGCCATCTAATGACTCATTCTTTACCCTTCCAGATACCAGTAGTATGGCAGTATAGACTTTGCTTAGAAGGTATTGCTTTGCTAGTGGCTTTTTTTGTTTGCTTTGTATCTTATCTCTCTTCTCTCCTTCCCAGGGTTGTATAAGTTTATTAGAGCCAAAGAGAGTGTGAGCCCTTGTATCACTAACAGTGCTTGACACAGTCCATAGAGTTTGAGAATGTTAGAGCCAGAAGGACAATTTGAGATAGAACCCTTCCATTTTTCATAAGAACGTGGGCCCAGAGAAGTGAAGAGCTTGTTGGGTTGTACTTATAGCCAGTGTAGAGCTAAAACTTGGACTTGGGTGCTTGCCCTCCCTTTCCACTGCTCTTTCACTTCCACCATTTTCTTTAGCTATGCCACTGACCATTTGCTGAACTATATGACTTGACCTTTGGATTCTCAAAGACTATTAACAGTTTTTGCTAGATACTATTGTATATACAAAAGGTGACTGGAAATTTGTAAAACTATCACTTGGCTTATAAACCATGGTTGTCCAGTCTAAAACCCCCATTTTATGATGAGGAAGTAAAAGAGAGCTCTGGTGAAGTTGGCCTTACCCTTGCCGTCATAGGAGAATCAGAATATAAACCTAGGTCTTCTCATTTCAAAATTCAGAATCCTTTTCATTGCACCATACTAGCACTGTGGTTTGGTCTGGGATTCACAGTCTTAGATTTCTGCCTTAGACTATTAAAATCCCTCTTACCCAGAGAATTATTTATTTCAAACATGATTTTAATACAGTTTTCTGGTACCCATCTTAAAGTGTTCAAAAGATTTTCACCTGTATCATACAGCAACATTATTAAGTGCAAAAAGGGCCCTGTCCTCAAAGAATTTATAATCTAGTGAATGAAGAAAAACAAATTATCCTCTTACTTGAGAAAACTAAGATGCAAACATGTCACATACCATTGACAAAACTGAAACTTGAATCCAGATTTTCTAATTATTAGTTTGGAGGCAAAAATTCCCATCTCTGGAATTTTGTAGCTTCATTTATCAGAGAATAGCTTGCTTTTGATAATTATATCATAAGTAATATTTAAATATTTGTCTTAGAATATTGGCACTAGGGGCATTTAGGTGGCTCAGTGGACAGAGAGCCAGGCTTAGAGACAGGAAGTCTTGGGTTCAGTTGTGACCTCAGACACTTTCTACCTGTGTGACCCTGGGCAAGTCACATAACCCCAGTTGCCTAGCCTTTACCATTCTTCTGCTTTGGAACTGATGCTTGGGATCAATTCTAAGACAGAAGATACAGGTATTTTTTAAAAAGAAAGAAAGAAAAGAATATTGTCACTATTGACTGTACTGTGCGAGTATTGGCTTAGCTTGAATGGCCTTGAACCAAGTGGTCAACTCTCAGTTATTCACTGTGACCTATCAAAGCTAGTATTGTTTTGAACTTGGGGGAAGGGATAGGGAATGTTACTTATTGCCCATGGTTCTATATAGATCTAACCCAGACATTGAAGATAGTGAAAATATGTTGGTACTGTTATAAATACATTTCCTCTTTTTAATGGGAAGTATTTTTATAATTTTTTTAAAGGTTTACTCTAAGATTTCCCTTTTCTCTCCCTTCCCCCGGGTCCAGGAGCTCAAGCATTAACATTGCCTTGAAGTAGAGGGTAATTAGAGCTAAGGATGTGAAAAGTGTCCTATATTCATTGATTTATTTGTGGGGGGCGGGGGAGGGGGCGATTATGTTTAAGGTGATCTGGGGGATACCCATACTCAGTTTGTCCTTTGAATAGGGAATTAAGACAAGGCCATAATAATACCATACTTCAAATGAGAAAGGAATTGAATATGGGGAATAGGCCACGATATGAAACCAATAGACCTTCCTGGGCTTGAATCCCCAAAAGACGGAACTCCCACCCCACCCTGCCAAACCTATAGAGATGGGGGTTAAAAGGGCTATTTTTTTTTAATAAGGCCTGAGTTTATCAGAAAGATCCAACAGAATTTTAATTTGATTTAACTAAAATACCATTTTCCTCATTTTATAGCTGAGGAAATAGATGGGGCAAAAACAAGAACGAAAACAAAAACTAGATTGCCAAAACATAAAGACTGCAAGATAAAGAAGTCTCTTAGGCCTGGAACTTTTTGTTGTTATTGTTATGAACTTTATCATCAATAAATACAAACCTAAAAACATACAAAGAAGAATAAAGATTATATCTGGAACCAGGAACTTTGTTCCATAGAATTTTTTTAACTGAGTAATAAATTTTAACAAAGTAATAACATAATTACCCTATTTGTGACCCATTCTAAACTTTTTTGTTTTTCTAATGATCTCTCTCTTTTTTCATTTATCTCTTTCTCTTTTTCTTCCTGCAATGGGACCTCTTTAGAGAAAGTGCCTTCCCTAGAACCTAAGGGGCAGAATGGTCTTCCTTAATTCCTCCAGGAGAAGAAAGGCAAGAAACACAAAGCTAAAATAAGTTGTGCTAGAGATAACATAGGAGGCATTGACTGTCAAAAGAAAATGAGACATTGTGATGGGGGTGGCTCTCCAAGCCCCATAGCATGATGTTGGCATTATCAGAATCTCTGTTTATGCTTATTCCCATAAACCAGGCTCATGAAAAGAGGAATAAGCAAAAAATTTCTACTTAGGCTAGGATTCTCCATTCATTTGGGAGGTTATACATTCCAATCCATATGATAGAATGAGAAGTAGACTGTAGAGAAGCTTAATAGCCTCCTAATTACTATTGAAGAAGTTCTTCATTATGCCTTCATATCATTTGTTGTATTTTGAACTGTTCATCTATCTCTCTCTTTTTCTTCCTGCAGTGGTTCCTCTTCAGAGAAAGTACCTTCTCTGAAACCTACAGGGAATTCTTCACGTTTAGAAATACATTCCAAAGCCAACTATTTTCAGTTATTGGAGACTGCTTCCTTTCATTACAGATAGTCAAATTGATAGTAAATTAATAAACACTTTTTTGTATTTAATAACATTAAAAGAAACACAATTATTACCTAGTACTACAATTTAGAATTTAGACTATCCATATATGAACTCTCAAGTCTTAGCTAAATCCCTTGTGAGGCAGTGTTGTATAGGAGATAAAAGGGCCAAATTTGAAGTCAGAAAGGCCTAGATTCAAATCCTATCCCAGACACTTAATAGCAGTATGACAAGTCACCTAACTATGCCTTATTTTCCTTATGTGTAAAATAGGGATGGTTATAACAACTTCATAGGATTGTTTTGAGGGTCAAATGAGATAATCCTCTCAGTCTTTGTGGGGTCATCATCCATTTCCTGTCCCTTCTGTGTGGGTATGTTCCTAGTCTCTGTCTTGTGTACTCTGCTGCCTGTATGCCCTCTGTCAGTGATCTCATCAGCTCACCTGGGTTCAATTATCATCTCTGTGCAGACTACACAGCTTGGTGCAGTGGAGAGAGTGCTGGAGGTGGAGTTAGAACCTGCGTTCAAATCCTGGCTCTGCTACTTATTCCCCGTGTGACCTTGAGAAAGTTCTTTAATCTCTCTGGGCCTCAGTTGCCTCATCTTAAAATGAGGGAGTTGGACTAGATGACCTTGAAGGTAAGGTCCCTTCCACCTCTAAATCTTCCTGTAACTCCCAGAGCTACATAGCTACCAGCCTTTATCTCTCTCCCATAGTCTAGTCCCATATCATCAGTTTCCTGCTATTTATTTCTCCCCAGTGTTCCACAGGCAACTCAAATCCCACACCTACCAAACAAACTCATCTCTCCCGCCCCATCTTGCTAATTTCCCATTTTTTGTCAGGGGCCCTACATAATTTCATTCACCCAGGTCTGCCTGCAACCTTGGAATTAACCTCAACACTTGACTTCCTCATCTCCCCTATGCAGTCAAGTAAGTGTTTCTTCCTCCTTAACATCTTTGGCATCTCTTCCCTTTTCTCTACTCACACCACAGCCACCCTTGTTTTATTACTTCTTTCCTGGACAGTTACAACAGCCTTTTGTTTGGTGTTTCTCCACTCTAGTCTAGTCATAGCTCCAGAACTGGTGATCCTCAAACAATATTTTAATAATGTCACTCTGACGCAAGAAGCTTCAGAGACTCTTTTCTTACCTCTAAGAAAAAACACAAACTCCTCTGGAATTTAAAGCTGACTACAGATTGCCTTTCTGGACTGATTTCATATTACTCCTTTTTACACACTTTACAATACATCCAAATTGTCCACCATAAATTGCATTTTGTCACTAACTTCCCTGTCTTAGCAAAAGTTATTCTGAGTTCCTGGAATGCCCTTCTTCTTCATCTCCACCTCTTGAAATCTCGGTCACCTTCAGGATTAAGCTTTTTTGCCGCCATCTACATGAGACCTTTCCAGATCCCCTCAATTGTTAGTGCTTCCCTCTCCCCACCACTAAAATAATTTTGTATTTTATTTATATAGGTTCTGTATCTATTTATATGTGTTCATAGTGTTGGCTGTGTTGAGTAGAATATAAGTTCTCTGAAGGCAGGGACTGTTTGTTCTCATGTGTATCCTAGCACCTAGTTTGGCACATAATAGATACTGCTTAAATACTTGTTGAATTGGATTGTACTTTTTAATTCATTTTTGTTTTATTTTTAGTTCCAAATTCTCTCCCTCCCATCTCCCACCACCACCAACTGAGAAAATAAGAAAAATAGAACTTTCTATAAACATATGTATAGTCAAGTAAAACAAATTTCCACATTAATCATGATCAAAATAAAAATATGCTTTGATATGCTCTCTTCAGTCTCACATGGGTCCTCTCAAACTGTGAGTGCTTCCACTGTTGATCAAAGTTCTTTCAGAACTGCTTGTCTTTATAATATTATTGTTATTGTAGAAGTTATTTTATTAGTTCTGCTCACTTCACTTTGTATTGGTTCATAAAAGTCTTGTTGAATTTTTCTAAAACCATCCCCCTCATTTATTTAGCAAAGCAGTATTTATCACATTCTTATATCTTAACTTATTAAGCCTTTCTCCAACTCATGAATGGAGACAGCCATCAAAATTATATTAAAGCATTTTTTAAAACTTGTAGTGATATGTAAATATGAGCTGTTATTATTCTGAGTAAATTTTCTGATAAGGAGAAGGTTCATCTGGATGCAAATTTTAATAGAGAAATGAAACCTTGGAAAATGAATATTTATGATAACTTTAATCTGTTCCTTATATTTTGGCAGTATTAAAATAAGAGCCTTTAATAGCTTTATACAATATACTTCAAACAATACCGTTGCTATTATGGGGTGTTTAACTTAGAGGTTTTAATTAAGCATGATTATTGCATTTAAATAGTATGGCATACCCTTTTTAGCTGAAAGCTGTTTTCATTGAAATTTAAAATACTTATAATAGTTTAACCAAAGAGTAGCACTCTACATAAATTTCTAGCCAAACTGGCCTACATAATGCTCCCCCAAATTTGGCACACCTCTTTTCTACTGCCATGCCTTTACACTGTCCTCCATATCTGTAATGCACTGCCCTTGTATTTTATATGTTGAAATCCTTTCTTTGTTTAAAGGCTGAGCTCAGCTATGAAATGCCCTGGCTCTGGAGTCAGGAATCCTGAGTTCAAAATCTAACTCTGATGTTTTTCTCTTTTTGACATTGGGCAAGTCAATTAACCTGTATGAACTACCCTATCCTTGTCTTTTTCTTTTCTAAACTTTTCTTTTCTGACTTAGTAACAACTCTAAGATAGAAGGGCCAGGCAATCGGGGTTAAGTGACGTGCCCTAGATTACATAATGGAAATGTCTGAGGCCAAATTTGAACTCAGGTCCTCCCAATTCCAGGCCTGGCATTCTATCCACTGAGCCACCTCGATGCCCCAGGCCATAGTGTTATCTTTAAAATGAGGTTGGACTAGATCAGTGATTCCCAAAGTGGGCGCTACTGCCCCCTGGTGGGTGCTGCAGCGATCTAGGTGAGGTGGTGATGGCCACAGGTGCATTTATCTTTCCTATTAATTGCTATTAAAATTTTTTAAAATTAATTTCCAGGGGGCTAAGCAATATTTTTTCTGGAAAGGGGGCGGTAGACCAAAAAAGTTTGGGAACCACTGATCTATTCCTTAAAAACTTCTCTCTTTTCTCTCCATCGATCATACTTATGGGTCTCTCCTTCTTTGTTTGCTCCTTACAAAAATACTCAGAACTCCACTAACGATTTTTTAAGCTTCCCTTTTTCTTTTTCTCCATGTTATTCATCCTGATTTCCATTTTCTTCAGTCTTTTGAAGTTTTTCTTCAAAAGTCCCCAGTGACCTTTTAATCACCGATTCCAATTAAGCTTAAAGTATTTGCCATTGGAACCCACCACCTTCTTGATATTCTCCTCTCAGCTAGCATAATACTGTTTGTTCTCTTCTTGTGGTCTCTTCCTTAGACTCAGTCCTTCTGCTAACTTCTTAAGTAGTTCTTTTTGATCAATTTACATTCAGTTTTTACCTGTGTGACTGACTTCCACATTTTTATTTATAATCCTAAATTCTAATCCAAAGACTTCAGATTTCTGCCTGCTGGATGGATATACTGTTTGATTAGTTCTTCAAATTCAACATATTCAAAATTGAATTCATCTTCTCTTCCCAAAAACTTGCTGCTCTCCTTCACTTCTCTGTTTCTGATGTAGGGACCAACAAAATTGGTTCCCATTTTCTCATTTTTCTTACAGTTGCCATGTCCTTGTCTTTCTACCTCCAAATGTTTCCCATTTATGTCTTCCCACTGACACCTCCAGAATCCAGACCTTAATCTTATCTTACTTGGACTTCCTAGTTGTTTTCTGATTCTCTTGTTTGATTTGACTATTCCTTCTGACAGTGTTCACCTAACCCATTCATGTTCAATTTTTCATCTATATCCATTCATATCCATCTATAAGTTGATCCTCACAGAGCTACTAAATTAATTTTCTTTATGCATAAGTCTAGTCATGTCCCTGTGCCCAGAGAACTTGAATGCCTCCACATCAACCATAAAGCAAAATTAAACTCATTATCTTAGTATTCAGTACCCACTAGGCTTCCCACATACCTTTCCCACCTTATTTTACCATTATTCTCTTTTACTCTGACTAGCCAGTTAAATTACTTGCTTTTTTGCAATCTCATTCTTCTCTATTCTAAGGCCATTCATTTTTCTAGTCACTGTATCCCTTGTAAAGGACAACCTGGGATAGACAGTAAAAGTGGATAGTAAATTCGGCTCAGAATTAGAGAAAGAAAGTGTAGGCTAGCATGCCTTTAGAACATTTTAAAACTCTGTTTATGGCCCCAAGCATCTCCCCAAAACAAAGGCCCATCCTTTTAAAAGTACTGTTGTATGTTTTCAATATCTAGAACATAATAATTTCTAAAGAATTGAAAATGAGTATCACTCAAGAGGGCCATGGTGGCCAAGAGCAGACTGCAAAGAACAGGAATAAAAAGAGATCATTCAAAAATTGTACACTCCAAAAAGAAACATTTGCTCATAGTTGGAGAATGACGGGTGGGTGACCTAAATGTTTCATTGGCATTTTCACAATATCAAGAGAAAGCAAGGAATGTCTCCAGTGCCTAGGATTCAACTCACTTTTCCTGCCCCCCAGGATCCTTATTGTTAGGAAGAATGTCCAAATGGACAGGTTCTTAGATCTACTTGAGTATCCCTCAGATCTAGAATGTAGTATGTCCACATGAATTCTTTCATTTCCCTCAAAGGTCAACTGATTATAATCTTCCATAATCTTTCCCCTGGTTATGGATGACCAGCACTGTCCATCATCTTTGATACCACTTTGTTACCTTTGAATTTAGGAGATTTACATGTTCTAATTTGTACTATAATTATGTATATATCTTGTCCCTGCCTCTAGTTTATAAACTCCTTGAAAGTAGGAACTATCATTTTTCATGTTTATAGTCTCTGCATCTGAAACAACAAGGTAGTAGTTTAAAATATATTTACAGAATTGAACAACTTTATGAGTAAGATGGTTTATTTTGAGTCCTATTTTATGGACAAGGAAACAAGCTCAAAAGAGGTTTAAAAAATAACTTCCCTGGGACAACTAGGTGGCTCCATGGATAGAATGCCAGGCCTGGAATTCAGAGGACATGGGTTCAAATCTGGCCTTAGACACTTCCTAGCTGTGCAGTCCTGCCAAATAAGGCAAGTCAGGTAACCCCAATTGCTTAGCCCTTACCTCTCTTCTGTCTTGGAACTGATACTTGGTATCCATTCTAAGACAAAAGGTAAGGGTTAAATAACTTACCCAAAATCTAACTTCTATGAATCTCATTTAGAACTATGGTTCAAGGATGGAAATCTAGTTTGGAACTTAAAGCTCTTCCCTTTCTAAAATGGCCATTTCCTACACAGTAATCACTTTGGGGAGTTCTGAGATATCCTCATAGCTTAGGAATTTGGGGCCTGAATAGTTGGGAATTGCCCTTGTAACCTGTGGCAGGGGCTTTTGAATGTCTTCAGTAGTGGCCAATGTTAATCTTTTGGGGGTACATTTGATTCTTGGGGAAAGGGAAAAGTCATTCCAAAACAAAACAGTGCCTTCTTTCTCTAACTACCTTTTGTATTCTCTTTATATTTGTTCTTTTATATTTATATAGGTATTTGCCTCTCCCATTAGAAGGTAAACTTTCAGAGTAAAGGGTTATTTCTTTGTATTTGTGTCCCCAGCACCTCATGTGATGCCTGACCCCCTAGTTTATACTTAAGAAATGCTTATGGATTGAATGGTTGATGGTCAAGCTTTGTTATCCCAAGTTGAGGCCAAAAAACATGGTAGAGTTCTAAGGTCATGAGATCACTGTTTATTGTTTGGGTTTAGTTGGGATTTTTGTTGGTTGGTTTGTTTATTAACGTTTATTAAAATGGCTAATAAAGTGACATTGGAGATCATTTTAAAAGACGCATTGTACCAGTGTTTTGAGCCTCAAAATTAATATATACTCCAACTTTGAGGATATTATTCAGTATTTTTTAACCAGTTTACCACTTGTTAATCATACGTGGCACAATAAGGAGTATAATTGTCCATCAAATAATGGACACTGTAATTATGCTTAATAAATACTCATTAACCACCCACGTCCACTCGTTATTTGAACAGACAGATGGTTTTAGAAATATTTCTCACATTCATCAGGTGACAGCAGGTTTTCAGTTACAACTTACAAGAAAGTCTTCCCAAAGAAAAATGGGATGCAGCTCCTAAGGAGAAAGCAGCCTCTTCCCTTCAAAGAAAGTAGGGCTACAGGTATTGTCAGGTAAGAGATTAAGAATAAGATTTAAGAATCCGAAGAAAGAAGAGACTAGTTAAATTGCTCCAAGGAACACTGAGGAATCTTTTGTCCACCTGTAACAGAGACAACATAATTGTTGTTCTGGCTCATACATCAGATATAACAGAAAATTCCCAAGATTTGTCTGACTAGCTGACTAAGGTTTAGATAATGGAGAAATGAAGAGAGACTTAGAGGAAAAATAACTACTGGATTCTGTTTTAGAATTTGTGATAGAAGAGGAAAGGAAATAGCATAGACTGACACGAATCTTAGATTTTAGGAAAGTAGATTTCAAAGGGTTTAGAGAAAAAATGGGTAGGATCTCATGGACTAATATATTCTATAGGAGAAGTCAGCACAAGAAGGTTGGAGAGCTTTCTAGAACAAAAAGTTCCTAACAAATACAGTGAGGAAGAAAGGGAAGAAATGTCTAATTAGATCAGTGGTTCCCAAACTTTTTTGGCCTACCACTCCCTTTCCAGAAAAAATATTACTTAGCCCCCTAAAAATTAATTTTAAAAAAATTTTAATAGCAATTAATAAGAAAGATAAATGCACCTGTAGCCATCACCACCCCCTGGATCACTGAATTAGATGAAAGAGCAGGAACTGTTTGGGGCTTTTTTTTTGTAATTCCAGCATTTAGCACACTGTGCCTAAAATGTATCAGGTGCTTAATAAATGCTAATTGACCAAAAACATTGGGAATACACAGAAGAACATCAACTTGGTTTTCCAAGTATAGTAAGAATGGTGTTTCTCAGTATATGTTAAGGTTGGTGGATAAAAAGCTAAGGGCTACAAAAAAGAATAATTGTTGTTGGTTTGGGGTTTGGCTTTTGTTTTTAGGTCTTTAGGAAAAGAGGAGGCTCAAAATAAAGATAGCACCATTGCAAAGGTAGATGGGATGTTGTAGGCACCTGAAAACAGAACTATTCAACCCTTAATTTTGTTTCCCTTTTCTCTGTCAAAGAACATGTGATCTTTGGTCAAGGAAAGCAAGGAACAAAAATGACTAAAATGAAATTGACACCCAAGTTAAGTAGATAGAGAACATCTATAGCTACTAGTGATGAATTCAGGCCACCAGGCTTAGGTGAAACTTAAGGACATATAGAATTAAAGGCTGACACCTTGATTTTTCAAACAAAGGGAAGAAAGTGGGATTTACATACCATAAGCCAGGAAGTTTGACTTTATTCCTAGCAGAATTTTAGAATATAATTAAAGGAAGAATTGGTGAATAGGTACAAATGGAAGTGGGGTCACAAAATTATGAAGAATTCCTCTTCTTGGCAGAGGGGTGGTCAGCTACAGATGTAGAATGAAGTATGCTCTATCATACATAGCCAGTGTATTTGGTTTTGCTTAACAGTACTTTTTTATTATAAAGGAAAACTGATCACCGGAAGGTGAGAACTGTGTTTTGTTGTTTTAAGAACAACAAACAAACATTTCTCTAAAAAACAAAACAGATTATGCCATACTAAAATCATTTCCTTATTTGACAGACTTACTATTACTAGACTGGTAGAACAAGAATTTTCAGGGGAGGGGGCAGCTGGGTAGTTCAGTGAATTGAGAGCCAGGCCTAGAGATGGGAGGTCCTAGGTTCAAATGTGACTGCAGACACTTCCCAGCTGTGTGACCCTGGGCAAGTCACTTGACCACCATTGCCAACCCTTACCACTCTTCTGCCCTGGAGCCAATATACAGTATTGACTCTAAGACAGAAGGTAAGAGTTAAAAAAAAATTTTTTTCGAGAGAGAGTGGGGGAGTGCATTTATAATTTACCATGGTTTTTACAAAGTCATGTTAGTTTTGGGAAAGATGGGAGAGACAAACTAAATGAAGATGGGGAAATGTGAAATATTTGAAAACGAAGCATTTATTAAATGCTTTCTATATAGCAGGCACTGGGGTAAGCAATGGATAACAGTACAGTTGGGTAGATTCCAGAGGGATTAAATAGCCACACTTAGAGAATCATGAGTGATCTCGGGCTCCTTTGAATCAGCTCTTCTGTGGTATGCCCCAAGGAGCTGTGCTGTTTAAGCAGTTTTATCACTAACTTGGATAAAGACTTAGATAGTATGCTTATCAGGTTTGCGAATAAGGCAAAGCTGGGGGAAATTATTAACAAGGATCCAAATAGACTCTAGAACGTTGAACAGAATCTAATGAATTGAATTTTAATTGGGACAAATGAGCAAAACCTTCTATTTGGGTTCTAAAAATCAACTTTTCAAGTACATGGGGGTGGCATGGCCATTGAGCAGTTTGACTGAAAAATTTCTAGGTACTTCATTAAGCTGCCAGCTCAATATGAACAGAACAATGTGATGAAAAGCTAATGTTAACCTAGGCTTTACTAAGTATCTTTTATCTCAGAAGTCTTCCAACCTCACCATCATCTCATTTGTTTAGGACTATATAATTGATATAATCATCTACTTTTTTTGTCTTTTAGAAAGCTGGCCCCAAAAAAGCAATTTAGGAAAAGTCAGGGAATGTGGTATATATAACATAATAGCTCATGGTTGTTGAGAATTTTTTTTAATTATGTGTTTTCATTTGGGAGAGGGGAATGTCTTTCCAGGTGCAGTAGAAGAAGAGACTGCAATATTAACCTGTGGATATAGGTTAGTATAGGCTAGTTTCTTTGAACAGAAAGTAATTTTTACCTAGGAGCAGTTTTAATCATTACTTGCTTTTAAGATCATTGTAAACCATGAGGCCAAAGAGTTTATTAGGGTAGTCATGATGTCCTTACTGTTCTTCTCTACCCACTAGTACCTAAGCACGGAAGGATCACTATTGCTGTTTGGTTTTAAGTAGCCTAAAAAGTAGCACTAGCTTCATGCCTAATAATTTCTAGCTAAGACTAACTCTGCTTTTGAGGGAAAAAAAACCTTTACTTTTGTAATAATGAAAAATAAAATTTACATTTATGAAGACCACATTTTCTGTCTTGAGAATACTTAATTTGGCCTGTTAATTTCTTGTAATCGTAATGCAGTAATGTTTTATTTCTGTTTTAAGACTGAGCATTCTACACATTCCGAAAGGAAACGGCGAGATTCATTCGGGATGTTTGACGGTTATGATAGCTGCAGTGAGGACACCAGTAGCAGCTCTAGCTCTGATGAAAGTGAAGAAGAAGTTGCTCCCTTACCCTCTAGTCTCCCAATTATTAAAAATAATGGACAAGTCTATACATACCCAGATGGTAAATCTGGAATGGGTGAGTACTCAATTTTATGCTATCTTATTTTTATTATTCAGTTTTATTTTTAATTGTTTGCTTTTTTAAAAATTAGAATTCCTCTTTTATTCTCCTTAAACCTCCTTAAGAATTTTGGCAGACATGCATCATAGAATTTGCATTTCCTGACAGTATCATTGGGTTTGAGTGCAGTGATCCCTCACCTATCTTGGGAGTTATGTTCCAGAGACCCCTGTGACAGGTGAAAATCCATGAAGTAGCAGTGTTATATTTATTTATTTGTTTGTTTGTTTGTTTGTTTGTTTATATATTAAGGCTATATAAACCTTTTCCACACTCTTATTAACCTACAGTCATTTAGCCAGTCAGTGCCCAGGATATAAAACACAGCACTGTGGTTGGTTGTCTTTTATTCCATCAGCCAATAGTTTGCTGCGATAAGTGTAACACCACAATACAGAATTTGATTTTTTTTTTTAACCCACATATAGTGAAGTGTGATAAATGAACTGCAATATAACAAGGAATGACTGTACTTCTCTTTATTTCTCATGCCCACTTTCTGGTGGCACTACCAATAAATAGCAAAATGTTAAAATAATAATAAGCAAGAGAAAGGAGAAAGAGTGAGGACTGGGTTATTTGTAGGTGATCAGCTTCCAAAATTTTGAAAGTTAATTGTTTATAAGATCATAAAAGCTTAAGAACTGGATGAAGAACCCTAACAGTAATCTAAGGAACCCTTGCCATATTTTCTTTAATAGTGATCTTCTTGAAACCCTTATAGTAAGGGGAAGCTGGGTAGCTCAGTGGATTGAGAGTCAGGCCTAGAGACGGGAGGTCCTAGGTTCAAATCCGGCTTCAGACACTTCCCAGCTGTGTGACCCTGGGCAAGTCCTTGACCCCCATTGCCCACCCTTACCACTCTTCCACCTAGAAGCCAATATGCAGAAGTTAAGGGTTTAAAAGAAAAAAGAAACCCTTATAGTAATACCTCACTATTTCATAGAGTAGCTCATTCAATATTTTGTTGTTAAAATTCTCTTCCTTACATTGAGTTGAATTCTGCCCCTTGCACTACCCACCTCAGGAACTCCTACCTATCATTGCTGGCTCTGCCCTCTGTTCCAAGCATAGAAGTAGTGTTCCTCCCTTTTCCGTGTGAAAAGCCTTCAGATATTTGAAGAAATTGGAGTGAGATGGGAGAAGTAGCGCTTTTCTATCTCAGCACTGCAAGCCAAGGTAGCAGCTCAGAAAATAAGAGCATCTTTGATTTGTGAGTATTGGTTATGAGACCAATTGGCTTTGTTAGCAGTTTTTCCGTTGTTTTTGAAAAGGAGTTGCAGACTTCTAGTACAAGCCAGACTACACTTAGAAACCCATAAGACTTTCTGCAGAAAGTAGATAAAAGATTTTTTGCAACTGTCCAGTTATGTTGCTCAGCATCAACACTAGTGACTGAGGTAGAACCTTTGTAAGGATTCCTGGCTGAACTTCAAATGTTCAAGGATCCACTAAAATCAAAGTTGGTCAATTGACTATTTCAGCATTCCCCAGAAGAAAGGAACTTGGAAAAGGAACATTTTATTTTAGCCTTTTCAGGACTATCTACTGACTGCCTAAAAATGGCATGTCTCTCCTATCCTTAAAAACCTTCACTAAGGAGACTGAGAAAACTGATATTCCACTGGGTATCATCCCAGATCTTTGTTCCCTTTCATGACTAAACTTGAGAAAGCCATCTATTAAGTGCTTTTACTTTCTCTCTGTCTTCTAAACCCTCTGCAGTCTGCCTTCAGCCTCTTTATTCAACTTAAACTGCTCTCTCCAAAGTCAAAAAAGATCTTTTAATTGCCAGAGAAAATGGCCTTTTATCAGTCCTTTGCCCTCTCAGCAGTATTTGACACTGTTGATCACAGTTGCCTCGCAGAAACTCCTTCCTCTCTGGGTTTTCATGGCACTACTGAACTCACTAGGAACTGGTAGCCCTCTGGACTCCATTTAGGAAGATACTTACTAAAGCCATTCAAAATAAGTCTAGAAAGGTGACCCTGGCTTTACTTGGCCTCCTTTTCAGTGTCTTTGCTTTGAGACCTGCCTAGCCCCTTTTTCTTAGACTCCTTAGGTGGTTTTTCATCCCTGCCATGCCCATTAGCCATGGATGACTTCCAAGGCTCAGTAGTATCTCACAGAGTAATCTCATCAGCTCCCCTGGGTTCAGTTATCATTTCCAAGCAGATGAGTTACTATGCCACATTAGCAACTCTCTTTTGGACATCTGGAATTAGAAGTCCCATAGACATCTCAAACTCAAATATACTCAAAAGAATTCATTGTCTTTCCCCAAAAAGAGTCCCCTCTTATTTTCCTGTTACTCTCAAGAACACTGTCATCTTCCTAATTACCCAGTTCAAACCTAGTTATCTTTGACTCCTCATCCTCTTTTTCCATATCCAATATATTGCCAAATTTTATCTTTTTTCCCTTCATATCTCTCATGGAAATATGCAATGCAGTTTGGCTTTTAAAACACTTCACATGGGGGCAGCTGGGTAGTTCAGTGGATTGAGAGCCAGGCCTAGAGATGAGAGGTCCTAGGTTCAAATCTGGCCTCAGACACTTCCCAGCTGTGTGACCCTGGGCAAGTCACTTAACCCCCATTGTCCAGCCCTTACCACTCTTCTGCCTTGGAACTAATACACAGTATTGACTCCAAGACAGAAGGTAAGGGTTTTTTAAAAAAAAAAAGAAGAAGTTTGTAAACTAATGGGAAATAAAAACAATAAAATCTTAAAAATAAATAAATAAAACACTTCACAACTTGGCCTCTTCCTACCTTTATAAAGTAGTTCAACTTTACTTGCATATACTCTTGACATTGAGTTGTGACATTGGCCTACCTGCTGTTCTTTGCTGATGGTAATCCATCTTCTAATTATGCCTTTCCATTGGCACATGGCTTGACTCTTTTTCCTCTTCACATATACCTCCCTAGCTTCGTTTAGTACTCAGCTCAACCTACCTTCTGCGGAAGGCCTCTCCCAGGTCATCCAGCTGCTGCTGCCTTCATTTGAGAGATTATCTTCCATCTGTTCTCTATATATCTTATATATACCTAGTTAGTTACATGTTGTCTTCCTCATTATAATGTGGCTCATTGAAAGCAGGACCAATTTTTGTCTTTCATTGCATCCTCAGCACTTAGCACAATGCCTGGCACATAAGTATGTAATAAATGTTTGTTGACTGGCTGAGCTCACTTGGAACTGGTAACCTTTCTGGACCTATTTAGGAAGATACTTACTAAAGCTATTCAGGATAAGTTTAGAAAGATGGCCCTGGCTTTACATGGCCTCATATTCAGTGTCTTTGCTTTGAGACCCAATTTCAGTTCTAACTCTGAAGACTCTAGTCACTTCTTCCTTTGTAACCAAGCCTCAAAGAGCCTTTATGCTGGCCCCAGGAGAATTTATACAGGTAAACAGGACTAGCTCAAATACCAACAGAATGAACAAGCCTACTGGCAAAATGACTTTGCTTATGCTATGAGCAGCTAGACCATGATATGACCCATTCTCTCTTTTAGGACCCATAGAGGTAGAAGGAAAAGGAAAATAAGATTCCATGATGTCACTGGACTTGCCAAACCTATAATTACTCTTCCCCTTTGTTTGAGGTTTAAAAGGTCCTTATTTCCAGAAACTCCATTGTCTACTTCAGAGACTTTGCTCTGATCTTAGATGAAGAGTTTGCAATCCAACCCTGAACTGCCCCTAAAATTAGCAAGACAATTGATGACTATCTGTTCCAGCAAGGTACTCTGATCCACAAGACTGTCATGTTTCAAGCCTTAGTAGATAACTTACTTGCAAACAGTGTCCCCATATATTATGATTATTATATTATGTCCCTAACCCAATCACTTTCAGTGGCCCTCAGAATATAATAACTGGTATTGCTTGAACTGCCTATCATTTGCAGTACAAACAAATTACCTTTAACTCCTCCTACCTATTGCATCTACGACTATTTAGACCCCTATCAGCTGACCCTTCACCCCCAGCCACGTTCTTTTGATGATAGCAAATCTGAAGTTTCTCACTGTATACCACAGCTTTTTTAGATGCTGCCAAAGCAATTCCAATGAGAAAATTTTTATCTTGAACACTTTGATAAGTAAAAGAGAGAACAGATAGACAATTAAATAGAACAAGAACTAAGAAAACTGGAAAAGCAACTAATTAAAAAAAAAAAGTAAACAAATGCCAAAATATAAAATCTGAAAAATCAAAGAAATCAGAAACAATTTGGCTAATTATTTGCTTTATAAAATTGCTAAATTAAGTGAAATCTATATTTTGTATTTATCTTAAAATAGATTAGCCAAACAAGATATAATGAATTTAAATAACTAACTCAGGAAAATATACTGAAAAATCCATAAATCACTTACCAAAGAAAAAAGCTATAGATCATCTGTATACACAAGTGAATTCTATCAAACATTCATATACTATATTATTAATTCTTATATATTATTAGGGAGAATTACTGTGTATTCCTGAGTCTGGCATCCATCATTTCCCTAACATTTTCCCAATTGATGAGCACCAGCTGGTTCTGCCATATTCAAAATACACCAACACACCCATACACATATTATGGAGATCAATGAGATATCTTTTTGATAAAGCAAAGATGTCCTGAATCATAACTGATATTAGACATGGTGCCAAAAAGGCTAGCCATGCTAATAAAGAATATGCTAGCAGGTCCCAGCAAGGACATACCCTTCTTGTGATGAAATAGTAAGAGAGGAGTTAAACCAGTGGTTCCCAAACTTTTTTGGCCTACTGCCCCGTTTCCAGAAAAAATATTACTTAGCACCCCCTTGTCACATACTACCACTGCCCCCTTAAAGTTATTCACTGCCCCCAAATGCACCTGTGGCCATCACCGCCCCCCTGGATCACTGCAGCACCCACCAGGGGGTGGTGGCGCACACTGGGAATCATTGAGTTAAAGTCTCTTGAGTCCAGTGGCTATTTACCAATAAGAGATGTCTTGGAACGTCCAGGGGAGAGACTGAATGATGAGATCACCAGAGATATATATAGGTGTTCAGGTGTCCACTAGAGAAAGGAGGGTCTCTTTTTGGATTGTAGAGAGAGACAATTAACCAGATTAAAACTTCTCAATGAATCAATTCATAAATTAATTTAAAATTAAGACAATCTGCATCAAGAATTTCAAATGTTACAATATTTATTATCATATAATACATGTCTCCATACTTTTCATTTAGTGAAAGACATCATATATTGCTTATACTAGAGAAAAATTCAGTGATGTGTGATATTGAGGAAATTTTTTTTTTTTAATGCTAGCCAGTAAAATAAGAAAAAGAAACTGAGGAAATAAGCCAAGATGAAACAAAATGATCACTTTTTGCTTCTGCTTAAAACCCTAGCAATTATACTCAAAATTAGTAATATACATAAATCATCAGCTTTTCTGTATATTGCCAATCTAGAAGGAAGAAAGAAGAATTCCATTTAAAATAACTATAGAGTTGAAAATATTTGGTTATCCACCTATTAAGACAGACACAGGAATTATATAAATACAAATACAAAATACTATTTACAGAAATAAACAGTCCTAAATAATTTGAAAGGTACTGATTTCCATATGTGTGGACCATGACAATATTAGTTAATTTACTTCCTCAGTGCCATACCAATCAAACTACCAAAGGATTCAGTCAACTGGTGAAGCAAAAGGTCAAAAATATCAAGACAAATAATGGAGCAAAAATGTGGGGCCTAATAATAGCATATTTCAAACTGTATTATAAAGCAGTATTCATCAAAACAATTTTGGTAGAGGCAGTTGGATAGAGCTCTGGGCATGGAGTCAGGAAGGCCTAAGTTAAAATCCAGTCTCAGATACTTAATAGTTATAGGACCCTGGGCAAATCATTTAACCCTGTTTGCCTCAGTTTCCTCATCTGTAAAATGAACCGGAGAAGCAGCTAGGTAGCGCAGTGGATAGAGAGCCAGACCTGGAGTTGGGAGGTCCTTGCTTCAAATATGGCCTCATACTTCCTAGCTATGTGACCCTGGACAAGTCACTTAACCCTAATTGCCTAGGCCTTACCCCTCTTCTGCCTTGGATACCATACTTAGTATCAATTCTAAGACAGAACATAAAGGTTCAAAAAATAAATAAAATGAGTTGAAGAAGGAAATGGCAAACCACTCCAGTATCTTTGCCCCAAAAACCCCAAATGGAGTCATGAAGGGTCAGAACTGAAACAACTAAACAAAAATAACAAATTATCTTTTTAATTTGGTTAAAAATATTAAAAGTATCAGTTTTATAATAAAAAAGTTTGTCAGTTCAACTAATTAGGTTCATAACCTCCAAAAGCAACTAAACCTAATATAGTATTCAGTAAACCCAAAGACTTGCCACCTCTCAAAAATCTTTCAAACAGGAAAACATTCCAGCAGAAATTGGGAACAAATCAGTAACATACCATATACCACAACAAGCTCCAAATGAAAAATGACCTATATACAAAAAGATCATATAAACAAAACAGACAAGCAGAGAAGAAGGCAACTTTAAAACTTATTAGTATGGGCTGCATTCTTAACCCAAGAAAGGATAGCAAAGATGCAATAAAATGGACAGTTTTTATTACTAACATTCAAAGGGTTTTACACAAATTGAACTAACTCAAATATAATTAGAAGGGGAAAATAGTAAACTGAAGATGAACATTTGTAGCAAATGTCTATGATAAAGGTCTGATATCCGGGATATGTAGGGAAAGATACAAATATATTTAAAAAAGAGCCATTTATTAATAGGCAAATAGTCAAAGAATATTAAACAAACAGTTCTCAAAGGATGAAAATTAAACTGTTAATAACTGAAAAAAAATTCTCCCAATCACCAGTAATATAAGAAATTTTTAATAACTCTGAATTTCCACATCATGCCCATCAAATTGGCAAAGATGACCAAAAAGGGAAGTGACAAGTGGGACTTCATGGCCATCACCAGGAATTTGCTGCCGCCTTCAACATCTGGAATCAGAACTCTTATGCCCATAATATACCCACAATTATAGTCTCAGATTCATACTAGGGGCCTTGATCCTGGTTATGCCAGCACTCACAGATGCAGCACAAGGTCTATGCTCTCTAAGGCTTCCTGAACACCAGCCTCTATAAATGGACCAGATCTTCTCTTCTGCCAGATCTTGTGTATATTTGTTTGTATATGTATGTGTGTGTCTATCTGGGATGCACATGTTTTGGGGGGAAGGAGGGGAGATTGAAATTGGCAGGGGAGGGGAGTGAACAGAATGACATTGTGGCTAAAGAACTAGCCTTAAGACCAGAAAAACCTGTATTCAATCCTGCCTGTGATAAGCTAACTGTGAGACACTGGGCAAATGACTTAATTTCTCAGTGCTCTAGGCAGTTCTTCTGAGACTCTGAATTGCAGAAAAGATGCCAATTTGCATTATTAGGAGGAGATTCCTCATCTAAAGGGTTGTAGAGAGCCGTAAACAAACAATTTGATCTGTTATTCCTATCAGATCCAACTATAACTGATGATTATAACCAATTTATAACTTCTTTCATTATTCAAAGTTTTCCTGTGTAATAAATCATGTTATTTTGAAGAGAAGGGGGAATATGTCGGGAGCTATTAAGAGAAATTAGAATCTCAAGTAGATATTTTTATCTGGACCCCATCAAAAGATCAATATAGACCGGCAGAGCCATGTATTGAATTTTTCTTCCTATCATGGTCAAGACGGAGTGGGCTATCTAAGATAAAAATCTGAGATTCCTCTTTTGATTCCTTTCATAATTCTCACCTTTCTTTAAAAAGCAATATAGTCTTATTGAAAAAGCTTTGGGCTCTCAGTAATCCAGCAGGAGGGGGGCTAACACTGTTCCCCTTTGACCAGGAATGCAGCTGCTTAGTACAGCCAAGGTCAAACCCTTGGCAGGGCATCTTGCCCAGAATTAAAGTAAAATAATGAGGCTCAAAAAAAATTGTTTAATACCATCAAGGCTGAGAACTTCGGGGGCTTTCCAGCCTAACGAGATGTCCCAGACTTCACTTAATGATAACACATATAGTTGATAGTTTAACATAGGTTTTTATCTACACCTGGAGGCTTCTAATGCTTTTGTTTTGACTATAGTAAAAATACTGCTCTCTGTAATTGTGGGAAACTTTCTTGGGCTTTTGGGGAAGGGGATCTTTAACTTCCTTTATAATAAACTGGTGACTCCATTATACCTCAGAGCACTATGAGCTAACAATCCGTGCTTCCAATCTGTTTTGGTCTTTACATCCAACGACCACCCTAGGCCACTCAGATAAATCTCTGGTTATAGAGCAGGATCTCTATAAGCAGTTACCACTGTCTGGAACTGGTGCCTTCCATGCCGATAATGTTGGACCCCACTGGTCATTTGGGTTTAGGCTGGGATCATTGTGAAATTAAACTTGAAAACTTGTGTTCGGATCTAATTAAATAGTTTAGTTTGGGATAGTCATGGTGGGTGGGGTGGGGTGGGGACAGAGAGAATAAATATTTGATGAATAAATACAAAGAAATTATAAGGTAGTTAGAGAACATTAGCAATTAGGATCGAGCATCTTGTAGAAGTTGTTGCTTAAGCTGTATCTTGAAGGAAGTGTGGAATTCTGTGAGGCAGAGGCATGGAGAAAGTGCATTTTAGGTATGGGGGTAGCCAAAACAAGGACATAAACAGGAACCAGAGTGCTCTGTGTTAGAAACAGAGAGAAGACTGGTTTAGCTAGACCCTGGAAGAAAAATAATACATAATGAAATGAGAAAGATGGGTTGGAATCAGTAAAAGTCTTTGAAAGCCAAACAGAAATTTATGCTTAATGCTAGGGCCAATAAAGAGTTGTTGGAATTTATTGAATTAAGGCTCTGGCATGATCCATGGGTTTGGGACTTAATAAAAATTATTTTGGCAGCTATGTAAAGGATAAATTGGAATAAGGACAAAGTCAGTGAAACCAATTAGAAAGTTATTATAGTAACTAAGCAAAAAGTAATGAACCTGAAATAAAATGACATCTTTGTGAGTAGAGAGAAAGGATTGGATCTGAAATGATTTGAAAATAAAAATGGCAGGACTTGACAGTTCATTCATACATGGGATGAATGAGAAGGAGGAATGCAAGAAAATACCAATGTTACAAATCTGAAGTCTGTGAGAATGGTAATCTCAACAGAAAGCAGCTAGATGGCACAGTGGATAGAGTTCCAGGCTTGGAGTCAGAAGTCTCATCTTCCTGAGTTCAGATCCAGCCTCAGATTCTTACTAGCTATATGACCCTAAGCAAGTCACTTACCCTGTTTGCCTCATTTTCCTCATCTGAAATGAGCTGGAGAAGGACATGACAGACCACTCTAGTATCTTTGCCAAGAAAACCCAAATGAGGTCAGGAGAGTCAGACATGACTAAAACATTTAAACAACAACAGAAACAAAGACATTAGAGCCAGGGAATGTTTCGGGGTAAAAGAACAAAGTCATGAATTAGTTCAGTTTTACACATGTGGAGTTTGAGATGTCTATGAGACATCCAGTTTAATAGGCAATTTGTGTTCTGGAACTGAAGCTCAAGAGAGACTGGTGCCAGTTATGTAGAGCTATAAATTATCTGCCTAATAAACTCAAAGTCAGTGAGACAGTATAAAAAGAGAAGAGGGCTTAGCACATCCACAATTAGAGGGCTTAAGATGACAATCCAGCAAAAGGAAATGGCAATCAAGACAGGTAGAAAAAGAATCAGGAGAGGACATAGTCAGAAAAACCCAAGAATAGACAGTATCATCATTAGCAACGCTTGTTCTTATGATACCTAGATTTCCTTTTTTATTTTTTATTTAACAAGGAACTGCCTCTAAAATCAACTTGAAATTCTGTCCATGAAATCATATGTATCTTCTTTGAACTTCTTGAAATCAGCTTCTAATGCTTTTATAACCACTAGAAGGAACTTGTAGGAGGGTAAAAATTAGTGGAAAGAGATCATTATCCTTTGGTTCTTTGGAGATCTAATTAAATTGTGTGGTTAAAAACTGATTTTTTTGTGAGATATTCCTGATATCTTTCTTTTTTTGCTAATTAGCCACATGTGAGATGTGCGGAATGGTTGGAGTACGAGATGCTTTTTATTCTAAAACAAAACGTTTCTGCAGTGTTTCGTGTTCAAGAAGTTATTCCTCAAACTCAAAGAAGGCAAGCATTTTGGCAAGACTTCAGGTAACGGTACAGAAACTTTTTTATTCTTATGAATCTTTAATTTCTATAGATTTTTCAATTATTTTGTAATTTGATTGTGTGATATGATTATGGTTCACCAAATCATGCTGCTGCCAACTGTTATCTTATTTCATATTGAAAAGATTTCTTTTAAAAAAAACTTGTGAATTTCTTAAAAAAATCTACTCTTGCGAAATGTTTTTGTTATTTATGTGAGTGAATTAAGTATAGTTATTTCTCAAATGAGTATACATTATATGAATTATATGAATATACTTTTAGTATAAAAATAAGATTTTTGTATGTTTTGGGGGAGGAGGAAGAATTTTCATGATTATCTGCTGGTTTTATTTTGCCATTATCTTTCCATTTAGTATTGCTTGTGTTTGTCAGATTGAAACAACATTACTAAATCTTTCCCAGTTTGAAAAGAAAATTGACTTTCTTCAAACTTATTGACCAACTTTTCATTTGAGTTTACAATTAACTTTTCACAGTCCTCGTTGATTATAGATTTTATCTACTTGAGCATATCCTAAACATTTTCTTTACTACACTTAACTGGTAAATAACAATAATTTCCACACTCTTTCTTTGCAGTCACATTAAGTGTTATTTCAGCTCTCAAATTTCAGTTAGTACACCACATGGATATTCATTAGTTACTTCATAGACTGCTCAAAGCACCATTCTACATCTCAATGGCTGGGTTTTTATCATATTCTGAATTTTACCCATGACTAGACATGTCTTTGTTCTTTTGTTATCATAAGAGAAACATCACAGTTCTCTCATTCCAAACTCTGAGCACCATATTTTTTTGCCCTGTTATATAAGGGTGGCACCCAGAAGAGTCACTATATCTCCTATGGGAAGGACTTGGGGCTCTGCCACAACCTGGTTTTAACTGTGCATATATGTAACATTTAATGAATAAATATTTTAACCTGCATACGGCTGTGGTACCACGTATTTCTGCATCTTGACAGTTTCCCATCTGGAAATTTCCTTGTACTTCGCTAGTTTATAATTTCCTAAAACAAGGTTTACATAGCAACCTAGACAGTCATTTTTCAAGGGGCAAAATAAAAAAGGTCACTCTGTTTACTTAACTCTTCTTGTTTCAGGGTAAACCTCCCACTAAGAAAGCAAAAGTTCTTCAGAAGCAGCCTTTGGTGGCAAAGCTAGCCGCCTATGCTCAGTACCAAGCTACCCTGCAGAGCCAAGCCAAGACCAAGTCAGGTAATGTGGGGATAGCTGGGGGCAAACTCAATGGAAGCTGCCCAGACCTGATGTGGGAGAAGCCTAACTGGCCCAGCAACATCATCATTACAGATGCTTTTTATAATCCTAGCCATCATTTTATGCCAATCTCCTAGAGGACTATAGAATAAAGGAAAACGTGGAGCCAAAGTATTTGGCAGATTCTTAAGAAAAGAGGACAAAAGGTTAAAGATAATAATAGCTAGCGTTTATATAGCATTCACTATGTACCAGGAACTGTGCTAAGTTTATTACAATTATTAACTCGTATGATCCTCATAACAACCCTGGAACATAGATGCTAAGATTATTACCATTTTATAGGTGAGGAAATGGAAACAAACAGAGGTTAAATGACTTGCCCAGAGTCATACAACTAGTGTATTAGGCCTAATTTGAACTCAGGACTTCCTGGCTCCAGATCAGTCCCAACTCTGCATACTATAACACCGCATAGTTGCCTGAGATGTGGGACAGTAGGAGCAGCAAATGAGTAAGGTAATGCAATTAGCAAACCTATGACACCTAAAGATAGCTGGGGCAAGGTCTGCGAAAACCCACAAAAGCAGACTTCCTGGCCTTTGCTCTCTAGGACTTGTTTCTGTTCAACCCCACCGTGCCCAAGACCTTCTACCCTTAGACCCCATCCCCAGGAATCTACCTCCAGGTTCTAGGCAAAAAAGTGAGCAGCTGCCATTACTGCTCTTACATGTAAGAGTGATACTCAACTGGCTTTATTAGCAAGATATCTAGCCTTTGTTCATTTAATCTAACGTCATTTTCCCTTTATAATTCGTTTCAGAGGACATCTGGGTAGCTCAGTAGATTAAGAGTCAGGCCTAGAGATGGGAGGTCCTAGGTTCAAATCCGGCCTCAGACACTTCCCAGCTGTGTGACCCTGGGCAAGTCACTTGACCCCCATTGCCCACCCTTACCATTCCATCTGTGAACCAATACACAGAAGTTAAGGGTTTAAAAAAATATAAAAATTTAAAAAAATATAATTCATTTCAGTGGTCTTTTACTGGAATTTACTTAAGGTTTTGATTTTTTTTTTTAATTAACTTCCTCTTTTCTCAGCAGTCTCCTTGGAAGGCTTCAGCTGGGGTAATTACATCAACAGCAATAGCTTTATAGCTGCTCCAGTAACCTGTTTTAAGCATGTGAGTATAGATTTGCTACTTTTGCCATTTAAATACAAATAGAAAAATTAATTCGTTTGGTTTGTTTTTTCAAAGACAAGCTTCTGTTTTAGCAGATTGTGATGGAAACTTTTCTCTTCCTCATAAGTTTGCCATTGTTCATGGAAAGGAGTCCTATATCTAGACCTGATTATGGAGGAAAGAATTCCCCTTCTCATTTTATATCATATCCATGCCTTAAGTCCTGAAGATTCAGCCATGTCTTAATATTGTAATGCTAGATATTGCATTAAAACATTAACAAAGTATTCTCTTTTAAGTCCATGGACTATTAGATACAATGCAGAATTGAATTTGATTTGTTTAAGTAAAAGAACTAATTTCATTCTTCTCATTTATCTATTAATAAACTACCCAGTCATATTCTTCTACAAATATGTAAAAATTAAATTGAAAAGTTCTCTATTCTATAGTCTGTATTTTAGAATACCTTTGTGAAAGTCCATTCTGGGGTCACATCATCCAACAGATCTATTGATTATTATTTTTTTAATCCACCCTAGTATCCATGGCCCCATCAGAACTTATTCTTTACTTAGATCAGAGGTTTGCTTCCTGGTGTTTTTGTTTTGTTTTTATTTTACAAGTATAAAGCACTAGGAATTGCTTATACGTGTATTCTCCAAAGCCAACACCTCTGAGCACCTCTAAGACATACTCATTCCTTATGGGTATAGTTTAATGCTGTTTCAAACAGTGCTAGAAGTAATTCTTGGCAAACATATTGTTAAATTAACAAGTAGTAATGTCTTGATGTGGCATTTTTATGTAACTTAAGAATATCCTTAATTATAAAAATATTCATTTAAAAATACTTGAGGTGGGGAGTGGCAGCTAGGTGGTTCAGTAGATTGAAAGCCAGGCCTAGAGATGGGAGGTCCTGTGTTCAAATATGACCTTAGACACTCCCTAGCTAGTCATTTAACCCCCATTGCCTAGGCCTTTCCACTCTTCTGCCTTGGAACCAATATACAATATTAATTCTAAGACAGAAGGCAAGAGTTTTAAAAACATACTTGACATTTCTTAATTTTTTAACTGTTTCTTTACATCTAATTTAGCCAAAAGTAGGGTCTCAAATGAGAAGTATCTGAATTATGGTTCTTTATGATTGTTAAGGTTGCTCTTGTTAGCATTAAAACTTGCTTAATTAACAGATAATCAGTATATGAAGAATAAATGAAAACAGTGCCTCAGTTCCTCCTGCTTCTAGAAATCCACAGACATTCTTTATTCTCTTGGCATTCAATAGTCTTCCACAGGGTAAACAAAACATATCACTAAACAAATCATTGAATTTCACTTACATGCTCTAACAAAACATTTTGATGTAATTTGAATTTTGTCTAAACAGAATTTTACTGGTCCTTAGAAACAAAGAGTTTAAGATTTTTAATTGAAAATGGATGAATAACAACAGTTTGCTCATCATTCTCCCCTTCTGTGAATTATTAATAACTGGTCTTTGGCCAGAAAAACACAAATTATAGTACCAGGCAAGGATAATCTGATTAAGCTGACCTAAATGGAATCTCAAATATTTGGTCTCAGTGAGATGTATGTTCATTTTAGCAATACACTTCTGTGAAGAAAACCCATCACTGCACAGAGAAACAATTGATATGTTACAGTTTAGAGGAATGTGAGAAGGGGAACTTTGGGACTTTCCCCATTTTCCAACAGCAGAGTTAGTGTCACTTATTTTAAAAAAAAAAAAAAAAAAAAAAAGCCTTGATTATATAAAACAGAGTTGCCAGAGTTAAAAGGATACAAATACCTTAACACCTTATCTCACTTTTCAGTACCTTCCCCTGTCACAAGAAAGGACCTGATGTCCCTCATTTATTTCTTTCTTTATTGATTGGTTCTATTTCATTACAAAAGAGTTTGAGTTAACTTATCCAGAATATTTATAATTAAGGAATAAAAATAAGGTAAAACATTATTTCTTTTAGGGTGACTAGTGGTGCTGATTGAGGAAGGGAAAGGACAGAGTGATCCTCATATAGCACCCCTTGTTCTTCTTGGAAAGTGAAGACTATAGCAAATAGAAATCTCTTCCTAGGATCCACTGCTGATGGAAGAATCTGACCTTTCCTGCCTGAGCAAGGGTCTAGCCTCTTCCATCTAACCCAACTCTTCCCTCTACCTCAATTCTCCACTATTTATTCTTTTTTCTTTTGTTAATAATTATTGATATTTTCTTAACAAAACTCCTTGTTTTACTTTAATTTCCTGGAACACACTTGATACTTTCTATATTTCTACTATTAGTATTAACCAAAAGAGTATCCTTGAAATGTATCTTTTTGTTAAAACAAAAATTTTCCTAAAATTCCACAAAGTATTTATCACTTACCATTTAAGAAGAGCAGTGACATTTGACAATAAGTCCTCAAGATTAAACCCAGGTTGTAATAAAGGATTTAACATAGCCAGAAGGTGCATTTTTTAGTAAATCTGAATTATCATGATTACCATCTACGAATTAATGTATCTTGTCTTTTTTTCTAGGAGTTTGAGAGGCGATCCTTATAACCTTCCTTATTAGCAATATAATTGCTTATGAGAAATTAGCAATAATAATTCCTTATTAGAAATATAATGATCTTATTACTACCTTTTGGACAGTTGATTTGTTTTTGCCTGAGGACTCGTAATTTGCTTTTCAGAACATAATCTGCATTTCTCAAAATGGCTTAAAGTTAGGCACTTGCATATAGGGATTCAAGCACAGAATCTAATAATTGGAAAAGATCTCCAGTGCTATCTAGTCCATCCCATACCTGAATAGGAATCCTCTCTACTTTATCGCTAACAGCATCCAGCTTCTGCTTGAAGACTTCACCAGTTAGGAAACTCACTCTTTCTCAAACATCCCATTCTACTTTGGAATAGTTTTTCTTTTACATTGAAAGTCCCTCAGAAGAATGCTGCATGTAGTGTCTGATAGTTATTAATGATGAAATTCATGTTCTTTTCTTCTGCAAATAACTTAAATTTAATCCTAGGGTTTTCTCAAATATAGCAAAATAAATACAGAACATTCATATTACAGAGAGCATTGGTTGATTCCTGACTGCTTTTTTCTGAAAGTATCTGAGGATAAGATTTGTTTTATTTAAAAGATGATATCATGCTCCTATTCCAGTCATTTGTATGCTATAAGAATAAATAAAAAGCTTTAAGATTTGACTAAAATGATAGAACACAAAATATATGAGAGATAAAAAGTCACATATTATGAGATATTTAGTTTCAGATTTACATTCTACTAAACACTTATTATAGAAGTGGCACCATATATGGAATATAGTCTCTTCTCATCATTGATGTTCCCATCACTCAAGAGACCATTTTTGGTTGTTCTATTCCTTCTCCTCTGTCTTCCATGAAAATAAACTATGAACCTTTGAACCAAAATGGCCTTTTACCTGTATGAAAGAGAGTAGGCACTGTGACTCCAAAACTGCACTGATAGCTCATTCCTCTCTATCATAATACTCCTTCTTTTGTGCTTAATTTATAGGCCAGGTCCTTAAGCAGTAGAAATTACTTTGACTATTTCAGACTTAGCCTAGGAGTAAACTTGGATTTTTCTTGGGAAATTTTAAATATTTAAGATCTACTTCTACAGATGTTTTAGTACAATTCATGAGCAATTGCTAGTTTTTTCTTTAATATAATTAGCAATTTGCTAAATTTCAGCTGCTAAGATGACTCATTGTTCTCTAGATTTATGATATTTTTTAAATATTCAAGTTCCCTTATTAGATGAAAGCATTGGGGATAGAAAGGTAAAAATAATATTATCCTTGCCTTCAAGGAGGTTACCATCTAATTAGAAGTTATGACAAAGAGTGCCCCCTTCACCTCCCAAAAAATAAATAAATACAAACCTCTCACCATAGACAGAATTATTTTTTTAAACCCTTCTTTCTGTATTGGAATCAATACTCTGCATTGGTTCCAAGGTAGAAGAGCAGTAAGGGCTAGGCAATGGGGGTTAAATGACTTGCCCAGGATCACACAGCTGGGAAGTATCTGGGATCCAGATTTGAACCCAGGACCTCCCATCTGTGGGCCTGGCTCTCAATCCACTGAGCTACCCAATTGCCCCTAATAAATAGAATTACATTGTTAAGTGTTGTAAAAGAGGTCCAGAGTGCTCTGGATAATTCATATCCAGATGATATCAAAGAAGGCACTGAAATTAAACTTCAATGTCCCCTCCACCTAGGTTGTATAATAGATTCTAAATGAGAATGATGTTTTCTATAGTTATTTAATATTTGGTAGGGTATTTCTGTCTGATTACTATAAAACTGTGGGGAAATAGGTCTTGACACAAAATTATTTTCTTAAAAAGTCATAACAGTTTCTTTTTTATTTTGTTAGTAACAATAACTTAGCCTTTGCAGTCAACAAAATATTTTAACTTACAATTTAAATTCCACAAATAGTGATTAAGCACCCACAATGTACAAAGGTGCTAAAAACTGGGGATACAAATAAGAAAAAGACATTCTCTAGCTGAATCTAAATATAAAGATGTTTGAAAAAATATTTGAAAAACAAGATGAAATCACTTTAATGCAGCTAAAAGGATGAGGAATTGCTTCCTAGATAAAGGTAGAAAGCAAGTTGAACATGGGAGGGGGGAGGGGGCAGGGTTGTCAAATGTAGAGCAACCTTGCCAAAAATTGTTGTCAGCAAAATAATGAGGTTGTGATATGGTAGATAGTTAAATTATCTGTACCAATGTACAATGTACAGATAATCCAGTTTAGCTAGAGCATATAAAGAGAAACAGTAAGCGAGAAAACCAGTTTGGAAGCAAATTGTCAATGGGTCTGAAATAACAGAAAAGTTTATATTTTATTCAAGAGGCAAAGGTCTCTGAACAGAGAATTGATAGGATCAGAACAGTGCAATAGGAAGATTACGAGGATAGTGGTACAAAGGACAGATTAGAGAGGAGGGCTCCAGGAAGCAAGAAGGGCTAATACAGTAGAATGGGCAAAAAGTTAAAGGGCCAGGTTGTAGGAAAAATGGAAAGGAATAGGGACAGAAAGAGATAGAGAGATGGGATGGACAGAACATGACAACTAAAGGGGCAATGAGGAAAGAATCAATGATGACTCTTTAGTTTTGAGCCTGGGTAATTGGGAAGAAAATCCATCATATGAAAGAAAGGGCAAATTTTAAGAAGAAAATAATGAGCTTAGTTATAGACATCTCAAGTGTGAGGTGTCTATAGTATATCTGTATATAGATATCCAACAGGTATCTGGATGTGAGACTGGAGAATCCAGTACATAAAAGTAATAACTGAAACCATGGAAATACATTAAATCACCAAAGAGGAGACTGAAAACTGGGATTTAGTAGACACCTGCCTGTGGCACTTAGTAAGAGGGTGGGAAATCTACCAAAGAGGCAGAACAGACAGAAAGGTAAAACTATTAGAATATCACCTCATGGGGCAACTTGGTAGCTCCGTGGGTAGAGCACCAAGCCTGAAGTCGTCAGTCTAGGTTCAGATTTGGCCTCATACTCTTCCTAATTTTGTGACCCTGGGCAAGGCATTTAACCTCCATTGCTTGGCCCTTGCCCTTCTGTCTTAGAGCTGTTACTAAGACAGAAAGTAAGGGGTGGTTCTTTCAGTGTGTGTGGGTGTGACCTATGTGTGACTGTGTAGTCTACAAATGAAAAATTACATTAGTAATTAGGTTACATTAGTAGCAAGCAACATAGACAGGACTTGATCCCAAATTGTTTAGTTTCTGGCCTTTTCACGTGATATCTTCTTTTGGAAATATCTCACTGTTTATGGGTAAACTAAGCCTCTTCTAGGAAGAATAGGATCAATTTATATACTTTGCTACTATGATTTCTGAGGCCCCTTGTTAGCATACATTTTTAGTAAAAAGGAATGGAATTTTTTCCCCTTCTAAACCACTATTCAATTTTAGCAATGAGGAAATTAAGACTCAGAGAGGGAAAGTGAAATCTCAGGTTATTTGACAACTTATTAATGACTTAGTTATACTGTTACACAATTATTAATCTGATTGCTACCTCAAACATTATCTTCTACCCTTCATCATCAACCAACCACACACACACACACACACACACACACACACACACACACCAACCACACACCACACACCACACCACACAAAATCTGTTGTCAAGTTACAAGGTGAATGGGCCTTGTCAGAAAGGGAAGAATTTCTTTTTATCCATTAATCACAGTTTCCTCATCCTACTTTCTGTGGTTTTAGCTGTATATTCTTATTTTTTTTTATCATCACTACTTTCTCCCTTGTCCTTGTGAAATTTTAACACATTCTCTGTACTTATTTTTTAAAGCACAGCCTACTTTCTGTTTCTACACTAGATGGCAGTACATTAATTATCTCTTAAAATGGATCTTGAAAGTACTCTAATGGTAGTTTTCATGTAGATTTTCTTTTAACAAATCCATGTATAACTTCAGAGCTAAACATTACCCTCTAATCTTATTCATTGATACAAAGGGTTTATATGCAATTTTCTGTATTATTTTGGCCCACTCTATATACAGTAAATATGTAGGGTTTTTTGATGGTCAGCTCTAGTGTGCATTATATTTTTACACCTAACTGGAGGTCCAAATACCTCCAGAAATCCTGCCTATAGTCCATTCCTAAATTAACAAGAAGTCTGGGTAAAAGGAACTTCCCACAAAAATATTTTCTCACAGACGAGAAAAAAAGGATCTTTTTGATGTTGTTATTGTCATTGTTGGGAGGCCCTTAGCATTTGGATTTGGGCCATCTCCAACAGGACCTTCCTGATTGCAGCTTACCTTGCAGGGAAGGAGAGTCGCTCACAGATAAGCCCATACGAGTGGTTCCTGGATCAGGAAGTGGTGAACCAGATCTTCCTTGTTTGGGGAGGCACCTGAGGTGGATCTCTTCGCCATGAGTCTGGAAGGTAAATTTGTTGTTACCTGTAAATTACGGTTCTGCTAGTTCATACTATGCCAATCCAGACTTCAGTTATCCCTCCTGCCAGCAAGTGAAGACAGATGACTTGAACAAAGGTGGCCATCAAGGCCTGGTCATTCAGTCTTCCGCATTTGAAAATATTCATTTTTAACAAAAGGGAAATATATATATATGTATGTATATGTGTATATACATATTACATATATGTGCATAATATATAAAAGCTGTCTATTTTGCTATATGGAGCACATTGTACATTGTGGTGCTCTTTTTTCCCCCCATTTTTCCTTTTTCCATAGAGTCAGACATATGGATTGGTTTAGGAGGGCCTAGCAGAACCACAACCTTACAGGCAAGAACAAATGTCACTTTCTGCTACTTTCTCCTATACCAATCCAGACTATAGGAACCAAAAAGTAACATCCCCATGAAAAGTGAAGATCATTAATATTTTTAAATTAAAATATCAGCATTTTACTTACTTGGAACATTAAGTAAAATTATTTCATTAAAATTGACTATTTTTTTTTCCTAACCAACCTATCAGTTAGTAAGCATATGTGTTAAACTCGAGAGTGGTAGTGGGACCTAAACCAAAACCTGTCTTAAGAAATACAGCAGGATCATTCTATTCTTCTGATTCACAAAGGCAGATCTTACTCAAAAATATTTTCTCTCTCTCTTTCTCTCTCTCTCTCTCCCTCCCTCCCTCCCTCACCCCCCTCCCACCTCACCCCATCTTTAAGTAAAAAAGATGTGCCTTTAATTTTTAAAATTTTAACTACTACTTTGTCTGCTCTCTAAGTAGGTTAATATGGATAAAATCATTAAGCCTGTCTTAAAATACAAATCTGTATAATCCATCTTTCTTTAAGTTTTCTTCTTTTCTTAATTATACTTGCTGGCAATAGGGCTAGCCTCAAAGTCTAGAGTGATATGGAGGAAGATAGCAGAACTTGAAGAGTCCAATTATTTAGCATATATTAATAAATAGGCAAAAAAGTGATTGACATATTATTCCACAACTGGAGAGGCTACCCTCCAGAATCAGCAATAGCTGAGATAATCCTGTTTTCTCCACATGTTTGGAAGCATGTCTCTTGCCCACTACTGATAGGGAGGAGCTGTTGTAGATTCTGTCTTTTAGTTTGTGGTTTTAACCTAGTTCTGTATCCCTTCTTCACCTTAGTCTGAAATTTCTCTTTCTTACACTTTGGCTCTTGCAAGGATAGGAATTAAACAGTTGGTATTTGATACAAGTTGCTGACCTGGCAGAAAAACTACGGGAAAAGTGGAGACCATGTATAGATGCCTACTTCCTGATATTCAAATTGATTAGTTCCTGTATCTCTGTTTCCTTTGGTTACTCATTCTCTGGCTATATTTTCTTATGTTCATTTGCTCCCAAATATAGAAATTCACCTGACTTTACTTGATTCTTTCCTTTATCATCAAGGTTTTAAATTATTTTAGTATGGTTCTTTTCATTTACCTCCGCAGAAACTATTTCACTGTTTCCTATCATTCTAAAACTCAATTAATTTAGGTAACTATTACAGTGGTGTGCAAATTAAATGGGACAAATTAAAATAATTGCATTTATTGATTTACACAATAAACCTTATAGTTGTTTACATCTTTAAACAAATTTTAACATGCATTATGTCCTCTTTTTGCTGCAATCACTTGTTTCTCATGATTTGGCATTGCATTCACAAGATTTTGACAAATAATTCTCTTAATTCTTCATCATGAAACCACATATGATAGAGGATATTAAACATACCTTTGATACACAGTTCATTTTCCTACATCTAGACTTCATTACAGCCCTCAGGTTTTCAGTGGGCTCTAAATCAGATGAGTTCCCAAGCCACTGAAGCATTTTTCTCTCCATCTCTTGGCAGTTTTTCTCCATCTTTCATGGCATATGTTATAGTTAAAGATTGTGGTGCAATAATCCACCTCAACTTCGGAATTTCTAGAATTTTAAAATAGTTCTGCTTCTCAGTGTATCAGTATGTAATTGTCAGAATTTGTCATTGCCTAAGCAGGGACAACTCTTCCAGACCCATTAAAAGTAAAAAAATCCCCATCACATTTTTTTTTTTTCAGCAAATGTTTTACATACTCTGAGGAAAACTGCCAGATCTTATAGGAACACCTAAACTTCTTCCTAACAGTTTCAGTTTTGCTTGAATGAAAAAGTTTCATTAGTAAAAATTAGCTTTTTCCAATCTTCAGTCCTCTTTGTCTTTCTATTATCTTGCTTATGTCAAGCATTTTTGTTTTATAACAGCAGTTTTCACAACTTTTTTTTTTTTTTTACTGGTCTTCTCATTGTTCTTTCAACTTTAAGAAGCCTACATTGCACATAGAGGAATCAAGAACCACTCCTTCAACTGCCAGGTCTCTCTGAAGGTCTTTGCTTATTTCCTAAGGATTCATTAGATTCTTTTGCATCAGTGGTTTGTTAGTTGTTGGCATTGTTTATCATTTTTGACTGCAGTTTTCCTTTTGTGTTTTGGTGCTATCGATTCTTTTCCTTTGGGCTTGATCTTGAAAAGCTTGGCTTCCCTGTATCAGTAGCCACAGCAATTTCTCTGCCAGTCATTGAAATGTGCTCTTTAAGAGCTAAAACTTTTGTACCTTTATTTAGAGTAATGCCCATTCTTTAACCCCATGGAACAAAAAGCACAAGAAAAGAGATCAGTGAAACACAAGTAGGTGGCAGGAGATCCTTCACTCATCCAACAGAGAACTAACAAAAGGCAGAGAAATTAGTTTAATTTGGCTTCTTCTTGTCATTCTGTTTGAGACACAGACTAGTGTCATGGGAAATATGTGCATGCACACACACCCTAAAACAAACCTGACTGTTAACTGTCCCAAAACGAAACTGTATCTAAATGATTCTTTTCCCACATCACTGTATTATCTCCCTTATTACATGAAGAAACAGAGGCACAAAATACTTAGGAAATATTTCACATCAGCTTCACTCAACCTCCTGGTCATGGTCAGATATTCCAAATGAGCCAAGTGTCAGTAAATGCAGACACACATAAATGACTGATGCTATCACAAAACAAAGCCATATAAAAATCAGTTGTCCCAAGTAATTCACACACCACTGTATATATAAGCTGAAAAATTAGCTTCAAGTATTTTTGAATTGACTAAAAAGAGATAGTGGGTATATGTAATGATTATAACAGGTATAGACTATAATGGGTAAAAAGGTTTTAGAAAAATCTTATGATGTTACCTATGTAGGTTAATCACCTAATGGGGAAAAAAATTAACTTGGATTTTTTTTTTTTTTTGGTGATTTCCATTTTTTAGTGTTCAAGGTTTTCCTTTTGGTGAAAGTAGTCAATTGTTATATTAATCATGATGGAAACTATCAAGTGGTTAAACTAATAATTTACCATAGTATAGGTCTCTAAAATTGCAGCTCTACCTTTTGAGTGTTTATTTCTTGCCACCTTCTCTTCTGCCCATTCTCACCAACTTTCTTTTGTGAATCAGCCTTAAAAGTGAAATTTTTTTTTATACTGAGGTGAAAAAATACCTTGAACCTTCATGTCTTTTTGCACTTTCCTTCTCTTGTCAACTTGAAGTATATTGCCCCAAAAATTATAATAATAATTAAATAATGCAGGTTGCTAGTTTGAATTACTTGTAATTCTTTATCAGATTTAAATTATATTAATTGAAAGGTATATTGCAAATAGCAATGAATAGCTTAAATTGGCTCTGCCGTATGAAAACTACAGTTGGTTTTATAATTCTGCTTTTATAAAATAATTCTTTCCTATGCTCCATACTAAGATATCCTGAATTCTGAAGCTGATGTTTGTGTATTTTAACTTCTTTAGATTCTGTTAAATTTGAATTCATCCCTGATATGATACCTATAGGAATATCAATAAATAATAAAATTCTATGGAAAATAAAAAGAGAAGAAAAGGTTGAATTTTCAGAGAAAATTACATTATAGTCTGTCATTTCTTGCTTATTTCCATTGTTGGTGAAAGTTAATAAAAATAAAGATTGTATTCCAGCTAAGTGCTAATAATAAGGTGCTAATTTGGTACTTTTTACATAACAGGCACCCATGGGGACCTGCTGGGGTGATATCTCAGAAAATGTGAGGGTGGAAGTTCCCAATACAGACTGCAGCCTACCTACCAAAGTCTTCTGGATAGCTGGAATTGTGAAATTAGCAGGTGAAAAACCTTCATAGTAATTGACCAAAAAAAGCTAATGATAACCTATAATTAGATTATTTTATAGGTGCTTATAAATTCTATGGTACATGGAGGTTTGGGAAATTGTAATGAATAATGAAAACTGACATATTAGAAAACTTGTGTGGCCGACTTGCTTAACATAACTCATTTGAATTGTTAATGATAGCAGTGTCCATGTCAACGTGTCCTGTCAATTCTTCCTTCCCAGTGTTTCTCAGATTTGTCCCATTCTTACCATTCTCACTCCCTTGATACTGCAATATCATATTGTTGAAAAGGTACACAACTAGGAGCTCTCCTGCAATGAGTTGCTAACCAGTTGGCCTGGGTTCCTGCCTTTCTAGGTTAGAGTTTTCCAGGGCCTCCTGGTGTGGAGATATGGGAAGCAGAGCCTTTGGCTCTACGTCTCAGATCCCTTTACTGTGAACAGTGAAGGAACAGTGAGACTACTAACCACCCGAAATCAAAAGGACACATAAACCCTCTGAATTGCACATACACACAGGAACCTGGATCAAGAGGCAGATGGCAGACCAGTATAGAAAACTCTTGTTTTCCTTTGTCCCTACTATAGGACACAAATGTTAAGTATAAAATATAAATTTCAAATGTTGAAAATAACTTGTAAATAAAATATTAGAACAATAAGTCTGTCTTCCATTAAATGTTTTAGTGTATTTTTTTAAGTTTTAAAAATTATTCACGTGAGTAATAGCTAATTTACACAGTACTTTGGAGTTTATAACAAGTACTTTCCTCACAATGTGATACTTTATTTGTTGGATTTGGGTTTTTGTTGGATTTTTTTTTAATTGCAATAGACTATGAGGAAAGACCCCATAAATTAGGCTTTACGAATAGAGGACCTAAAAGGTTTTAAATACATTGCCAAACCCAATCACTTCATCACTCAGATTTGTTATAAAATAAAGATTATAATTTAGTGTAGGAAATACAATTTACCCATAAAAATAACAGCAAAAAAATAAAGTGTATGATTAAATGCCCAATGACTGGCACAGACACTAAGAGCTGAAATAGCCTAGAGCAGTGATGGGCAAACTTTTCAAAGAGGGGGCCAAAGGAAAGGAAATGCTCATCTGTCAGTCTGTTTCTACAACAACTCTTTCAAAGTTTCATTGTATTGTATCCTACTTATTGTATTCATCAGATTAAGAATAATGTCGAGGGGCAGCTGGGTAGCTCAGTGGATTGAGAGCTAAGCCTAGAGACGGGAGGTCCTAGGTTCAAATCTGGCCTCAGACACTTCCCAGCTGTGTGACCCTGGGCAGGTCACTTGACCCCCATTGCCCACCCTTACCACTCTTCCACCAAGGAACCAATACACAGAAGTTAAGGGTTAAAAAAAAAAAAAAAAAAAGAATAATGTCGAGCAGCCCGATAGAACATTTCAGGGGCCTGCATCTGACCCATGGGCCATAGTTTACCCATCAATGGCCTAGAGGAAAGAGGGAGTTATGGGTTGGAGCAGCCATACCTAGTTATCTTCCTCTTTAAACTCTTTTCCTTTCAGTCCATTCTGCTTGACTAATCTATCTTGCTGTTAGATTAATCTTCCACAAAAATATCTTCATGCTGAAAAAGCATTTGACAAAATTCAATATCTATTCATGACTATTTTAAAAATAGAAATATTTCCATAGTGTCATCAAAAAGTATATTGAAAGGGGCAGCTGGGTAGCTCAGTGGAGTGAGAGTCAGGCCTAGAGACGGGAGGTCCTAGGTTCAAACCCGGCCTCAGCCACTTCCCAGCTGTGTGACCCTGGGCAAGTCACTTGACCCCCATTGCCCACCCTTACCAATCTTCCACCTATAAGACAATGCACCGAAGTACAAGGGTTTAAAAAAAAAAGTATATTGAAATTCAGTCAACATTATTTACAGTAAACATTAAAGGCCATTCATTCCTTTTAAAATCTGGAACAAAATAAGGATTCCCAGAAGGCAGTTAGTGATATAGGACTGGAGTTTGAAAAATAAAGGAAAGCTAAATACATAGATTTAGGAGGCTTCTGTATAAAAGTTACTGTTGAGTCCATGGGAAATTATAAGATCAACAAAATAAACTACAGAGAGAAGAGGAGAGGGCCCAAGACAGAAATACATGCATTTATAGAGCACAGGACGAATGTTGATCCTTTAAAAGGAGACCAACAAAGAAAGTGAATCAAATATATAAGTAGAGAACCATGAATGAGCAATGTCTCAAAATCCTATCTTGGGGAGAATATCAAGAAGGGCAGGTGGTCAGCAATGTCAGCTGCTATAGAGAGGATAAGAAGGAAAAGGGCTGAGAAAGACCAATGAATTACGTAATACAGATATTGATGGTTCAGTCATGAAGGTGAGAAGCCAGATCAAAGGAGAATGAGAAGTGGGAGGTGAAAAGATGAAGGCAAGAAACAAAGTAGATTTTTCTAGGAATTTGGACCCTTACCTTTCATCTTTGAATAAATACTCAGTATTGGTTCCAAGGCAGAAGAGTGACAAGGGTTAGGCAATGGGGGTTAAGTAACTTGCCCAGGGTCACACAGCTAGAAAATGTCTAAGGACAAATTTGAACCTAGGACCTCCCGTCTCTAGGCTTTGCTCTCAATCCACTGAGCCACCCAGCTGCCCCCAAGATAATTATTTTTTAAGGGATGTCTGTCCCCATCGTTCAAGTGCTCCCTTCACTTCCACCTTGGTGAGATTCCCTGGCTTCCTTCCAAATCTTAGTTCAAACTCTACATTCTGGAAGAGACATTTCCCCATTTCACCAGATGTTAGTGCCTTCTACTCTAGAGTTATCTTCCATCTATTCTATGTATCTTGTATGTACTCACTTTTATACATGTTGTTTCTCATCCCCATCCCTGATAGAATGTAAGCTCCTTGAGGGCAGGGACAGGTTTTGCTTTTTCTTTGTGTACCCAGTGCTTAGTACAGTGCCTGGTACATCATAAGTACTTAATAAATCTTTATTGATTAATAGATATCTGGGCATTTTTATAAACAATGGGGAAACGGCAGTGGATGGGGAAGAAATTGGTATCCCACTCTTCCTAGTTTCAAAAGTGGGGCTTGAAAAGAGATTATAAATTCAAAGATAGGAGTAGAAGAATTGGCCATGGCAAAGAGAAGAACCATTTTATCTGCTGAGACTATAACAGAAGAGAGAATGGTGGGTGATAGTGGGGGTGGGGGAGAGGTGGGAGACATTGGAAAGACTACTTGGATTTGGAATCTGAGGACACTTACCTGCCCAACCTTAAACTAGTTGTTTACCTTTTCTGAGCCTCAGTTTTATCTTCTGAAAAAACAAAAGCATTAGAGTAAGTGACCCCATGACTATTCACATTCAACATAGTACTGAAAAAACTAACAAATATAATTTCTGTCATAACTTGTGATTTCATTGGTGTAAAGAACTTGCAGAGAGGAAATGCCTTCTACCAATGCAAATCCTGCTATGCAGTTTATAGTCTGAAGAGAAGCACCTGGGGCAATTAATTCACTAAGAGTGAATTGCCTAGGTCATAAAGCCAGTACATGTCAGTTTACATGTAACAAGAATCACAGTAATACAATGTACAAATGAATGTGGGATCTCATTCATGGGCATATTTCCTTTTGCTACACAGATCACAGCCTATTCATGCTTTTCTATACAAGTCTTAATCATATCCTCCCATAAATTTGATATGGGGGCCCACCCAACTTGTAAGGGCCCTCTTCATGTTCTCTTCAGAGTAGAGCACATAGGCTATCCATCAGTTATCCCTTGCTCTAAATGTTGATCTATTATTTTTTCTAATAATATATTTCCCTGACATCCTTTACAAAATTCTATCTAATTTATAACTTTCTGCAGCCTGCTCATTCCCATTATGTTCCTCTCTTTTGCTTTTTAGGTAATTCATTATTTCGTGTTCTAGTATTCCTTGACTCCCAGCCATACATCATCACCGGAAAAATACTGGTATAAAAAGATAGGCTTTTTTATTTGGGGAAGAAGCTCATAAGTTTCCCAAAGAAAATCCATTCTACTCTCTTCCTCTTTCTGTTCATCTCTGAATCCATTGTAGTGTCTGACCCAAATATATTTATTGATAGATGGATGGATGGATGTTAAATTGTCCACTCATTTGTAAATCAAGGCTTTCACAGCCACTGTCCACTTGATTTTTCCTATATGAATAAACCAAACTCTTCTGATTATGAATTTCATCCAGAAGGCTCTGCCATGTTCTGGAACTTGACACCATCGGCATATATTATCTGCAAACCAGGAGTATCTGGAGCTCTGTGCTGGATCATCCTCCGGTACTTGATAGTGGAAAGCACCTTTGGCAAACATCTTTGAATGTTATAGAAAGAATCACTGAACAAAGTTGCCTCTATTATGTCTCTTGCAAAGTATCTTGTGAGATTTCCAGATATGCTTGGGAAATAACCTTGTTTGGAAGTAAGCGTTTAAAGGTGGCATTTTCCTCTACCAACTCTTTTTTTTTTAAACCCTTCTATCTTGGAACCAATACTAAGTATTACTATATACTAAGTATACTTAGAACCAAGTACTAAGTATTGATTCCAAGGCAGAAGAACATTAAGGACAAGGCAATTTGAAGTAAGTGACTTGCCTAGAGTCACATAGCTAGGAAGTGATTGAGGTCAGATTTGAACCTAGGACCTCCTGTCTCTAGGCCTGGCTTTCAATCCACTGAACCACTTGGCTGCCTTTAGTCAGCAGACTCTTAAGCACAGTATGATCTTGTACTCTCTACATTGTCAGATCAATTTTTAATAGTAAAAATGTGGCCTGCTATAAAGAATCATTTCTGAATTCCCTGCCTGATCCTCTCTCCTCCTGTCATGAACAATCCCCTTGGTCCATGCATACATGATTCTCATAAAATTTTTGTGTAGGCAGTCAGTTGTGATTTGTGTTCTCTTGATTGCTTTTTTTTTAAAGTACTAGTATCTGAAGTTTTTTTTCCCCACTTCCTTATTTCCTTTTTTTCACATATGTTGAGAATGAATCCCTCAGTGCCATAAAAATTGCCTTCTCAAGCATGAACTATATATATCTGTGTGTATCTGATCTAGTTCAGATGCTTTTTTAATCTTTTTTTCTTCAGCACCATTTTCACTTTCTCTAGTAATATATCCAGGATTGTGTTGTTGAAACCCAAATGTAGCTTTTCTATGCCTAATTGTAAAGAGTATGTTATAAAGATATTTATAGTTCTTTTTTATTCTTTGCCTGTGTGTTACCCTTCTAGTGTCATCCTTAAATGCCCTTGTGATTATTTTACTTAGCTGAGTCTCTCACCAAGCTTTCTTTAGACTATTTTTCCTTTCACTGACTCTCACTATGAGAAATACTGCTCATAATTTTCCTCCAGCCTCCATTAAATTTTACAAATGATTTATAGTCTAAACTAGTATCTTGGCAAGTCAATCACTGGTTGAGACAGTTTCTAGACTCTTTAGACTTCTTATCATATTATTTTATTTAAATCAATTAATGTTCTATTATGATTATTATAATTGGGGTCATTGTCCTTTCCTTTATCCATTTCCTATTTTCATCTTCAGAACTCATTTAAATAGGTCAGCTGGAATTAACTGAATTATGTATTATATCTTTTTCTTTCTTGTGTTGTTCTAGTATTATATTTCTTTGTTGGTCTAACTTTATAAATCACTGATTGAAGAATGACTCTCACATAGACCCAGTTTCATTTTTGTGATGTCATTTGTTGCTTGTCACATTTAGTGCCTCCCAATTCTTTTCTCAAAGAAAAAATGTATGATAGTATAAAACTTATATAGCCTACAAGCCTTTTGCATCTCTTATTGCGTACTCCTAAACTATATTTTCCAATGTTTTGAAACCATCTTCCTCCATACCTACCTTTGCATTGAAGTCACTGAATTATTAAAGTATATGTTTAACTTGGAAGGTCTTATCAAGTTTTTGTTGAATTTCATATATAACCTCCATCCTTTACAACAATTAATTGGGGCAGTAATCCTTAATTATTCTCATAGTGGTCTTTTTGCAAATCTTTATCAAGAACAATACAATATAAGATGACCAAAGGTCTAAAGAAATGATGTTTCTTTTAGCCATTGGATGTATGATGAAAGCCATTTTTTTCCTCTCCAAGAAGAATCCAGTAGCCATCTTTTCATTTACATTCAATTTGTCTTTGGATTTCATTTATGGTAAGAATATCAAGGTTGATATGATTCCATTCTTTTAATAAGTCCATTTGATCTTTGAACAAGCATCTCATAATTAGAATAGCAGCAAAGTTAATGTTTATAGGTGGTCAAAAACTGATTCTTGGCACCATCTTCCCCCTTTTCCGCCAATCTGACACCATTGACTACAGAATGGCCACACAGGACTAAAGGCCATTTTTTTATTGTCTTTTGTTCATGGACAACTAGGGGGGAGGGGCAGGGTATGAACAGACAGGAGTACCAATAAATAGGAGTAAGAGGAAAGCCTTCATGGTCTTTAAAATATCTTGCACAGCTACGATTTTCAGAACTGCTTGAGGCTAAAAAACAAAAAAATGAGGCCGATAGACCAGTGAAAAAGAAGAGAGCTCCCAGAAAGAAATCCAGTTATGTTGGAACATCAGTGTGCTGAACTGAATTAAAACAGAGTACTGAAGAGAACAGACCAAGCCAAAGAGGACAGATGGACAGATGAATGAAGAAGGCCAGAATTAAGAATTCAGGTCACAAAGAATCTGAATTGAATGACATGAAGTTGAATTATTGTGGAGATAAATTGGCTAATGCTACTCCTCAGCCTCCTTTGAATTGGGCACCAAGATTCGAGGGCTATGCCTGACCTGCCAACTTGGAGGAATTTTCTTTGGAAAGCCACTAAAAATGTTTAAGTTATAATGTCTGTTAAAATTTTGCTATAAGGGAAGAAATCCATTGAAATTCAATAATTGGGAACAGGAATCATTAGTCGCATGCTTTGGGGAACAACTCATGTTGAAAAAATAAAATTTTAGTCCCATGCAATATGCTAAATTTCTTAATAAGCTCCCACCACCATATGGATTAAATATAAAAATAGATATTTAAAGATTTGATTTAATTAATTTAATTTAATTAAGCATAATGGTCTGCTTAACCCAACTTTGAAAAGAAATAAAAATCTACTCTCAAAGGTAGAAGAAATCGATAAGCTTGATGTTGGAACTTTGGATTACTTGATTGAATAATTTCTTGCACAGTGAAGAAAAATAAAACTACACTACATAGAAAAGCAGAAAGAGGTAGTGGATGATGATTGTGGAATATCACCTATTCTGTCAATCTTGGCTGATATGTTAGTTAGGTTTGCTTTACTTTTTTCCTGACTTTTTTTTTTTTTACCATCATCTTTCAAGGGATGGCAAAGATATTCAGAAGATAATATAGAAACAAATTAATTTTAATTTTTTTAAGTAAAACCATCTATAAGTAGACTTCAAAAACAACAGACTCAGAACCATTGGGAATAAATCACAGAAAAAATAACTTCTAGAAACTAGAAGGTGTGACTATTTGAATAAAAGCAATAAATAGGCAGTCTCTAGCAGACATACATATAAATCAATCTGTTGTGAACAGACATTTCACAGAGGTTGAATCACACAAAGTAAATAGACATTTGGAAAATATTTAAAGCCAAACATAAGACCTTTAGGGAGTTTGTAACATGGGTGTGCTGGAGCCAGACTCTTACAGATTCCCCAAAATTAGTTGTTAAATTTTCAGTAAACATTTACACATCAGAATTGGTAAATATTGTAACACAATCAGGGCTTGTTTTATTGCTTTATTGATTGATTAGGCATAAAAAAGTATGTCAAAATGTTAATAATATTCGTCTTAAAAGTATGTCTTCCTTTTTTTTTTTTCCCCTTTGGAGAACCTATTGAACTTTTACCAGCACATCCTTATTCATAACCCAGATTTTTTCATCCTTATAATAGGATTTACCAGCGTTAGGACTTGAGAACCTCTCTGTGCCAATGATTCAGTGGAGAAGAACTGAAAAGAAAATTAGGAATATATCTATATATATCCCAAGGAAATTGTTTTCCAAGGTTTGGGGATTGTTGTTGTTTTAGAAGAATTTATATAATGATTTATGGCAGCTATTGAATAACAAAAAAAAGAAAACAAAAACAAAAAAAAAAAAAAACCAGTGCCCCCAAGCAGCCAGACTCACTGTGTTATTTCTGTTTTTTCCATCATATTGTTTATATTGAAGTATTACATTGCCATTAGAAAAGCAAATAGAATATATAGAGAAAATGTAAAAATTCTTTTTGTCAAATAATGCCAAGTGGAGAAAGTAGAACTAAATCAATATAAGCTGACTGCAACTTCGTACATGCCTATGTGCGTGCATGTGCCATAGTGGGTAGCTTTGTTTGAAGTCATAAAGCCTCAGGAACTTAGTGCTCTTGACACATAAGCTTAGTGTCAGAGATAACTCTCCTAAGACTAAGAACTCTTGCCATCTTGAATTGATAGAAAGAATTTATTCATCATTACTTACCTTTTCCAATGACATCATAAATCTAGTCCCATTTTTTATAATGTAATATAACATATATCCATATTATAACTTTATACAATTTCATTCTACCTCAACCTTTCAGAAATGACCACCTTGGATCTCACCATTCCCTGCAAAATGTTGTACTTCCCTCGTTTAAAATTCTGATATTCTTTTAGCTAACTATAACCTACTATCATAGCATTCCTGTCAAAGCCTCATCCCTCTTAAACCTATTCAACTTTCAGTGCCCCCACCCAGCTCTCTGCTCTTGAGTCCCTCACCCCTTTTACCATACATTCTTTGCCAGATCTCATACTGACCTGCTGCTAAAAAGAGCTAGATAAAGCCATACAGTTATGCCCACTGAGTACATTTTATACACACATGCATGCACCCACACTCACTGTTGTACAGTTGTTATCCAACTTCACCTGGGCCCACATCACACCAAATCAAGCTTTTGGCTCCCTCCTTCTTTGATTCTTCCCTCGTTTTTTAGATGAGGGCACTATGTACTCTGTGAGTTAGTGATTTTGATCATGGTTATTTTGTTAGTGACAGACTCCCAATCTGGTTCCCAGGATAACACTTCTTAAGAATATAATCAGAATTTACTTTAACAAAAGTTTTTTACTACTTGCGCAGTATTCTCCTCACAACATTCCTCTTCTTGCAGTTGAGGAAACAGACACCAGAGAATTCAAATGACCTGGTACAACTTAGGGTCCCAAAAATGATACATGTCAGATCCAGGAACCTAGATTTAAATCAAGGTCCATTGATAACACCTATTCAGTGCTCCTCTCATTATCCCATGATGCATTACATTTATTTTGTTTTAATCAACAAAAATCTGCCTTCTCTCCTTTATACCTCCCATCTACCCCACTGAGAAAGAAAAATAAAACCCATTATAAATATGTATAGATAAGCAAAACAAATTCCCCCATTGGCCATGCCAAAAAAAAAGTTGCATATTTGGCATTCATTTTTTTATTTTGAGTTCCAAATTCTCCCCCCCACCACCATTGAGAAAATAGTATGATACCCATTATACAAGTGAAGTCATGCAAAACATTTCCATATTAGCCATGTTGTCAACAAAAAGGGCAAAAAAAAAAAAATATCCTTCACTCTGCATTCAGAGTTCATTGGTTCTCTCTTTCGAGGTACATAGCATTTTTCATCATGAATGCTTTGAAATTATTAAGGATTATTATATTGTTAGAATAGCTAAGTTTTTTACAGTTGATAATCATTACAGTATTGCTGTTACTGCAAACAGTGTTCTCTTAGTTCTACTCACTTCACTTTGCATCAGTTCATATTCTGAAACTTCCCCTCATCATTTCTTAACAGAACATTAGCATTCCATCACAATCATATACTATAATTTATTCAGCCACTCCCCAATTGATGAGCATCCCCTCAATTTCCAGTTCTTTGCCATCATAAAAATAACTGCTGTAAACATTTTGTACATATAAACCCTTTCCCTTTTTTTAGAAAATCTCTTTAGGATACAGACCTAGTGGTGGTATTGCTGAGTCAAAGGGTATATAGTTTTTTGTAGCTCCTCAGGTATAGTTCCAAATTGTTCTCAAGGATGGTTCACAACTATACCAGTTTTTCCCCACATCTCCACCAGCATTTGTTTTTCCTTTTCTTATCATGTTAGCTAGTCTGATAGGCATGCAGTGGTACCTTAGAGTTGTTTTTATATACATCTTTTTAATTATTAGTGACTTAGAGCATTTTTCATATAACTTAGTAGCTTGATTTCTTCTTCCAAAAACTTCCTGTTCATATTTTTTGACCATTTATCAATTGAAGAATGACTTTTTTTAATTTTAAACATTTATTAATATTCATTTTTAACATGGTTACATGATTCATGCTCCTATTTTCCCCTTCACCCCCCGCATTCCCCTCACCCATTGCCGACACACATTTCCACTGGTTTTATCATGTGTCCTTGATCAAGACCTATTTCCAGGGGGGCAGCTGGGTAGCTCAGTGGATTGAGAGCCAGGCCTAGAGACGGGAGGTCCTGGGTTCAAATCCGACCTCAGACACTTCCCAGCTGTGTGACCCTGGGCAAGTCACTTGACCCCCATTGCCTACCCTTACCAATCTTCCACCTATAAGTCAATACACAGAAGTTAAGGGTTTAAAATTTTAAAAAAAAAATCTTAAAAAAAAAAAAAAAAAAAAAAAAAGACCTATTTCCAAATTGTTGGTAGTTGCATTGGTGTGGTAGTTTCGAGTCCACATCCTCAATCACGTCCACCCCAACCCATGCGTTCAAGCAGCTGTTTTTCTTCTATGTTTCCTCTCCTGCAGTCCTTCCTCTGGATGTGGGTAGCATTCTTTACCATAAATCCCTCAGAATTGTCCTGGGTTTTTGTATTGCTGCTGGTACAGAGGTCCATTACATTCGATTTTACCATAGTATATCAGTCTCTGTGTACAATGTTCTTTTGGCTCTGCTCCTCTCACTCTGCATCAGTTCCTGGAGGTCTTTCCAGTTCACCTGGAACTTCTCCAGTTTGTTATTCCTTTTAGCACAATAGTATTCCATCACAAGCATATACCATAATTGTTCAGCCATTCCCCGATTGAAGGGCATACCCTCCTTTTCCAGTTTTTTGCCACCACAAAAAGCGCGGCTATAAATATTTTCGTACAAGTCTGTTTATGATCTTTTTGGGGTACAATCCCAACAATGGTATGGCTGGATCAAAGGGCAGGCAGTCTTTTATAGCCCTTTGAGCATAGTTCCAAATTGCCAGCCAGAATGGTTGGATCAGTTCACAACTCCACCAGCAATGCATTAATGTCCCAATTTTGCCACATCCCCTCCAGCATTCATTACTCTCCCCTTCTTTCATTTTAGCCAATCTGCTAGGTGTGAGGTGATACCTCAGAGTTGTTTTGATTTGCATTTCTCTAATTATTAGAGATTTAGAGCACTTTCTCATGTGCTTATTGATACTTTTGATTTCTTTACCTGAAAATTGCCTATTCATGTCTCTTGCCCATTTATCAATTGGGGAATGGCTTGATTTTTTTATACAATTGATTTAACTCCTTGTATATTTGAGTAATTAGACCCCT
>NC_058133.1:186585962-186623714 GCF_016433145.1 Gracilinanus agilis
ATTTAATTTACATTTTGTAATTTTCTCTAACTCTTGCTTGGTTTTAAATTCTTTCCTTTCCCAAAGATCTGATAAGTATCCTATTCTGTGTTCACTTAACTTATTTATAGTTTCCCTCTTTATATTCAAGTCATTCACCCATTCTGAATTTATCTTGGTGTAGGGTGTGAGATGTTGATCTAGACCTAATCTCTCCCATATTGTTTTCCAAATTTCCCAGCAGTTTTTGTCAAATAGTGGATTCATGTCCCAAAAGTTGGGCTCTTTGGGTTTATCATACACTGTCTTGCTGATGTCATTTACCCCAAGTCTATTCCACTGATCCTCCCCTCTGTCTCTTAGCCAGTACCATATTGTTTTGATGACTGCTGCTTTATAGTATAGTTTAATATCTGGTACTGCTAGGCCCCCTTCCTTCATATTTTTTTTATTATTTCCCTTGATATTCTTGATCTTTTTTTTTTAAACCCTTGTACTTCGTGTATTGTCTCATAGGTGGAAGATTGGTAAGGGTGGGCAATGGGGGTCAAGTGACTTGCCCAGGGTCACACAGCTGGGAAGTGGCTGAGGCCGGGTTTGAACCTAGGACCTCCTGTCTCTAGGCCTGACTCTCACTCCACTGAGCTACCCAGCTGCCCCTATTCTTGATCTTTTGAAGAATGACTTTTTAATAAATCTGGCTCAGTTCTTTATATATTTGAAAATTGATGTCATTATCAGAGAAACTTGTAACTTTTCCCCCCTGGTTTCCAGCTTTTCTTCTAATTTTGGCTGCATTTATTTTGTTTAATGCTAAAACTTTTTATTTAATTTAGTCAGAATTATCCATTTTACTTCCAGTGTTCCTCCCTTTCTCCTTTTGGTCATAAACTCTTCCCTTATCCATCGATCTGACAAGTGATTTTTTTTTCCCATTCTCCCCTAATTTGCTGAGAATATCACCCTTTATGCTTATGGTATCATCCATCTAAATCATGCATACATTTTTACCTTATCTTTATCATTGAAGGTACAATCAGAAGGATCAGGAAAGATTATCTTGTTATTGATTTGTTATCATTGCTTTCTGTGTATAAGTGTGTTTTTTGGTTGTAAAGTTGACTAAGGCTAATCTGTTAATATTCTGTTCAAGAAAGAACCTAAGAGTTTCTCCTTTTGCTCAGTCTTCCATTTGCAGATTTCTCGTGTGGCATTCATGGCCCTTGAATTGGCCTTCCATCTTGACCCCCACATTACCTAGCCTAACCTGTCTCCCACTCTTTCTTGACCTTTCACACTATTAAGTCCAGGTTTCTTACTGTACCTACCTACAAATCATATTCGTTATCATAGAGAGGAGAAGCAAGCTAGGAATGACCCAGATGCAGGCCCTACCCAGAAGTCTGTTCCTTCCAGAGGTACCTGGGTATAGCACTGCTTCTCTCCACCATTCCCAAACAAACAAAACACCTTTGAGACTGGGCATTCTTCATCTGCCACTCTGCAGCTAACAACTTCCAACCATCTGAAGCTCTCTCTATCCCTGTATTATACAATTCAACCACCAGCTACAAAGGATCAAATCCTTCCCAATGCCTATGGCTTTGTTCTCTCATGTCCATCTTCCTCACCCCTACCAACCCCTTCAGCTGTGCCCTCTAGAATTCTTATTCCATAGTGAACAAACCTTCCTTCCTTCTGGAACTCTTCCTCCCATATTTCTTTGCTCTCTTGGGCTTATTAAGATCTGATTTCCTCCAGATACCACTGTCATCTTCCCTACCACTGACCATACCTTCACACACTAGCCTTCCTAACCCCAACCCAATAATCCTGACACACTGGTCCTGGTAGGAGTAGTTGGAATATTCCTAGTGCCCCACTGCCCCATTTCCAGATTCTCCTTTACTTCACTCAGCAATCTCCTGCCCTTTGAAATTCACCCAGATAAGATTTTCCCCAAATCAGGTCTTGGTGGCTGTTGTATACCAGCTCCCAGCATTCTCTCCCCTTTCAAAAGAAATTTGCACCTGGTTTAATGTCTTCCTTTTCCTCCCAGCTCTTGCTTTTTTTATACCTGGATATTTCACCATTTATATCTCTCAAATTCCATGGTTTCTCAGTCACCTTCTATCCCATGACCTTTACCCAACCACACATAGGGATTGTCACACTCTGGATCTCATCACTACCCCAAAAATATACTTCTCTAAATTTAAAATTCTGATATTCTTCTAGCTAACTATACCCTCTGTCATCTCTTCCTATGCTTTGTCCTTCTTAAACGTTTATCTCCATTTTTCAACTTCCAATCATTCCACTTCTTAGTTACTTCTCAAACCATTGCCCCTTTTCTGACTTTCTAGTCAGAAAATTAGCCAATTCAGCTCCACACTATCCTCTGCACTTAAATCCCATGTCCCTATCCTTTACCAAACTTTAGCCTTGGTTATTCCCATGATCTACCTCCCTGTTTCCTATACCTCTTCTTCAGAATGGAGTAGGAGAAAATCATTCAGCCATGCTTGACTGGATGTGTTTTCTGTGCATGTTATCTGACCTCAGCTAGGCCCACCCTTCAGCAAGGTAATTCAAGCCCTACTGATTCCATATCTCACTCCATAGAAACTCTTCTACCCCTCTCCAGGCTTCACTATCCCCTTTTCTCTCTCAACTTGAGAAACCTTCCTCTTTGCTAAAAAAAATTGAGACCTTTTGTTTTAAGTTCCCTCTTTATCCTTCTCCATTTCAAAAATCCTTTGACATCATCTACCACTCCTCCTTTCCACCAGTTTCCATCAGTGACAGAAACCCCCTTGGCAAGGCCAGCCCCTCTGAGTGTATACTTGATCCCATCTCTTCTTATTTTCTCCAGCAGATTGTAAACTCAGCCATTCCTTTTCTCATATTTTCAAATCCTCTATATATTGATTCCTCCAAATATACCCAAATTTACCCTCAAACTTTCATCCTATCCTCTTTTCTTTCTCAGCTTTTCTTTTTTCCTGAGAAAAGCGAAAAGCTGTCCATACCCACATTGCCTCAGTCTCCTCTATCTCTCTTCAGTTGTCAAACTGAAATTACCGTCTATAGTTCCCAGTGATTTCCTCATTGTTAAATCTGATGTTTTTTTTCTCAGGCCTCTTGTCCCCTCTACTTCATTGACATTGCTATCCTCCTAGATGCTCTCTCCACTTTGGATTGTTATGACACTATTCTTTCCTGATTCTCCTCTTGCCTGTGGAACATCCTTAGTTTCCTTTGTTGGATAGGCCATGCCCCCTAACTGTAGGTGTGTCTCAAGGCCATGTCCTGGGCCCTCCTCTCTAGTTCTTTCTTTGTCAGTCCCCCTGTGTTGACTTATCTTCTTTATGTTGATGGCCTATCTGTCTACATACCTAGCCACAATCTTTCTTCTAAGTTCCTTCCAGTCCCTCATCACCAACTGCCTATTTGACATTTCAAATTCGATAGAATCCATCTTTTCCCCAAAATCCACTCAATTCTGTCAAAGACCCCACCATTCTTCCATTCTCCTAGTTTGTAGCACTGTAGTTGTCTTCAACTTCTTACTCTTCCTGACCCCACACATCGATTCAGTTGCCATATGTTGCCATTTTCTTCCCCTACAATAACATATCTGACCCCTTTTCTTGTGCAGCCACCACCTTAATTCAGGCCTCATTACCCTTCCTCTACATTATTTTAATGGCATCTAATGGGATCTCCCTGCTTGAAATATCCATCCCCCTGCTTCAGTTTGCCCTGCAAAGTGCTAACGAAGTAATGTTCCTTAAGCTCGGATGATTTAACCATTTATCTTTCCTACTCTTTTGTTCCCAATACGATCTTCAGTTTAGCTTCAAAAGCCCTTTGCCACCTGGTCTCCCATCTGTCTTTCTAGCCTCAGTGGATGTCACTCCTCCTTCCACCCTCTGAAGTCCTGCCAAGTTACTCTTCTTTATGTTCATCTCACAAGACCCTCATCTCTTTTTTTTTTTGTCTTTTTGCAGTGGTTGACCCCTCCATTAGGAATGCGTTCCTTACCCTCTACCTCACAGCATCTATCTCTTTCTTCAAGGTGCAGTTTTTAAGTATCTTGTGTGGAATTTTTTTTTATCCTGGCTCTCCCTCAAACTATTCTTTCCCTCTTTAACTACTTTGTATACAGTATATGTTTGAATGTGTGTGTATGTACCCTAGCTCTCTTCTCTATATATTGTATCTATGTATATATGTGAATAACCTGGCATGTGGCAAGTGCTTCATAAATGCTTGTTCATTCATTGCTTGATTCCTGATTTCTTTCTTACTGTCAAGGGCACCACTGTCCTCCCAGGCACCTCCTATCTAGTCATTTACCAAGCCCTGTCCATTCTAATTTCATAACACCTCTTGCATATAGCATATACTACCTTCTCTCCTCCATAACTGCCTCCACCCTGGCGCAAACACTCATCAACTCACACATGGACTATTGCAATAGCCTTGTAGTTGATCTGTCTTCCTAAAGTTCAGGTCTCACCATCACCCTGCTACTCAGTAAAATGTAATAGCTTCCTGCTACTTCCAGGATCAGAGAAAATCATCTGTTTGGCTTTAAAGCCTTTCCTAAGTGGTTCTCTTCCCCCACCCACCTTCTTCCCCTCCACTTGCTCTAGAATCCAGTGACACGACATGCCCTGCTGTTACTTACACAGAAGACTCCAGGAATTTTCACTGACCGTCCTCCCCACCTAGGATGTCTCTCCCTTCTTTGTGGGACTCCTCCAGTTTGTCCTAACGATATCTTGTTTGTACATAATTGGTTGCATGTTGTCTCATGCATCAGACTGAATTCTCTGAGGGCAGGGACTCTCTTTGGCCCTTCTTTGTATCCCGTGCTCATTACAGTGGCTGTGGCTGACATGCAGTAGGTACTTAATAAATGCTTGATGACTTCTCTGCCTTTTTCCCTGCTACACCCTTTTTTCTTTTCTTTTTTTTTTTTTAAACCCTTACCTTCCTTCTTGGAGTCAATACTGTGTATTGGCTCCAAGGCAGAAGAGTGATAAGGGTAGGCAATGGGGGTCAAGTGACTTGCCCAGGGTCACACAGCTGGGAAGAGTCTGAGGTCAGATTTGAACCTAGGACCTCCCGTCTCTAGGCTACCCAGCTGCCCCCTTTGCTACACCCTTTTTTGCAAATTTCTCTTCCCTCTATATACCCTTTAATATCCACCACCACCCCCATCCCATCTTTGCCTTTGAAAATCTCAGAAGTTCACAGAAATGGCCTTCTCTTGGCTCTAGCATGCTACAATAATATGCTGTACCAGAAAATTTTGTGCTCATTAGCTGTCTGGTATTAGTCTCTTTTATAAGTTGGTCAAAAAGCAGTATCATCTATGAGCTGGGTATTTTCTTTTCAATAAGTAAAAGACCAAAACAGTTAAGATCCAAGTTCAGCTACTAGGTGTATTTATTTTCCTTCCAAGAAATTTCTGGAGCTATCCCCTGAGCTTTCAGCTTCCTCCTCATCCCTCATTTGCCCAGCCTGTGGAATGCCTACCTATCCTTTAAGGTCTAGTTCAAATACCATCAATTCATCCAAGCTTTCCTTGATCCCTTCAGCCAATCAATCCACCCCTCCACCCTCTGGAAGCATTGGGTTAGTACTTTCCCTAAATTATCAAAGTCTATATTCAGATATTTATGTATGTCTTATAAACTGTCATCCCTACAAGGATGGGAACTCTGCCATACTCTGTACAGTATTGTCTGCAGAGTAACTATTTTTTTTTAAACCCTCACCTTCTGTCTTAGAATCAATACTGTATATTGGTTCCAAGGCAGAAGAGTGGTAGGCTAGACAATGGGTGTTAAGTGACTTGCCCAGCTAGGAAGTGTCTAAGGCCAGATTTGAACCCAAGAACAGGTCTTCTCCCCATCCCCTGCCTCTAGGCCTGGCTCTCTATCCACTGAGTCAATCTAGCTGTTCCCACATTAAACATTTAATAAACAGTGGGAAATTGTCTTGAATTTACGTTTTTCTTTTTGACTTAATGGCTTGAAGCCCCTTTACAGGTATTCACATCTAAAAGTATGGAAGAAGCCCAGCTTCCTAAGCATAAGACCAAGAGTTTTATTTTCATTAAGAGCCTAAAATTGATATTAAACTGATATTTGATCATCATCTTCACTTCAGAGACAGAGGATAATTAAAGAAAATGGTGATTTCTTTTTCATTAATATGTGGTATTCATGTTGTTGGCCTATCATAGCTGTAAAACCTCCTTAATACCAAATAAAAGGCAGGGGGAAGTAGCCTTCAGAGATGCCAGAGCATAAATTTTTTGTTTTAATTTTTTTTTTTAATATTAGATCATTTAATCATCTGAGAAACTGGCAACTTGAATGAATTTGAATCAATACGAAAATTTGAATAAATTACTGTCTAATAATTAGACAACTCTTTATTTTTCAGTGCTTCAAAAGTTCAACAGTAGTCTGTACAACAAGCATTCTAATAGAATTCCCTGGTTTTTCCCTCCAGAATTTGGTACAAATTTCAAGAAAACCAAAAAGAGAGGACCTTTCTAAACAAAGAATTAAAAATTTAATGCATTTTACTCTAAATTTCTTCTGATTCCTTAAATTTTATTTTCCTTGATAAAGTCCTATTTGTTACATTTGGGTTAGGGTTTTTTTTTTTCTTTAAATATCTTTCATTTCTTTCAGGTTATAATGCCCTTCTAAGATATGAAGGGTTTGAAAGTGATTCCAGCCTGGACTTCTGGTGCAACATTTGTGGGTCTGACATCCATCCAGTTGGTTGGTGTGCAGCCAGCGGAAAACCCCTTGTTCCTCCTCGGAGTAAGTAAGAGTAATAAAACTATTGACCTCACAATATTTTAAGTGAATATATCCCTCTTCTTCATATGCAGTAATAACTCCAAAATGATATTGCTTCTATCTTTAAAATATTTAAAGTTAAGTTCCAAAAAGCCATTTTTTCTCTGAGTCTTTTGTTAATTCAAATACATGCTAATTTTAAGACCTTGAATTCCTGGGGTATTTGGTACTATTGACTTTACTTTTTTTCCCCCTTTTACAAAGAGGTCTGTTTACAGAACGATTCCATGCCTTGTTAAAATATGACTGGTTATTTCTTTTGCAATAGCCATTCAACACAAGTACACAAACTGGAAAGCTTTTCTAGTGAAACGACTTACTGGTGCCAAAACACTTCCTCCTGACTTCTCTCAAAAGGTAAAACTGCCCTATGTAAATCACTTTTAACTAAAACATTAAGTGGATTTAGGCCTTTGGAGTCTTTTAAGCCATGTTAACCTGAAGCTTTTTGATAATATAGAAATATTCAAAATCACAGCAAACTGATTTTCTCATTCATCAAACTTTCTTCATAGAAAACTGTTTCAAAGAAATGTACATCCTTTTTAACACTTAAGTGCCTCCGATTTTATCTTTGTGGGAACTTCCTCTACCCATGCAGAGTAAAACTCCTTCATAACAGCTTTTCTTGAGCAGTTAACATTGATTTCTTTTCATAAATCATTTTTAGACCCTCTTTCCAGACTGATTACATGTTACACCCTCTTTGTGCCCTTTATATGCCAGTTAACCTGGCTTAACTAGTTCTATATCATCCCTCTACTCCTTCTGTGTCTTTGTATAGGTTACATAGGTTGCCCCCCATATCTGGAATCACTCTATAGATCTTTCTTATTTATTCCCCTGTCAATCAATTTTTACTAATTTTGCATATGTGTACAAGTGTTTGTAAATATGTGCATATGTTCTTTTTATGTGTGTGTGTCCTTTTATATGTTTGTTACATGTATGTGTATCCTTTCTACATGTTGCATCTCTCCCAGTAGAACTTTTTGAGGACAAGGACTTTGTATTCTTATCCCTAGAACCCAGGATAGTGCCCGACAGTGGTAGGCTGGTTGATTGAATCTACCCAACTTTCTAGAGGTGGTCTTCTGGTTCTTTTTAAATCTTTATATTAATGTACCAGTCACTGTCTTATCTTTCTTACTATGTGACTCATCCACCTCCTTTTCTGGTCATATTCTTTTTTGCTTTAATAATGAAATAGTGAGTTAATGTTTATACCAATATCCATACTGTGAGACTGATTTCCTTCAGGGCAGGGTTGGTTTTCCTTTATGATCTTTATATCCCCATCCCCTAGCTCAGTTCTTTGCAAATAGTAGATGTTTAATAGATGCTTGTTGGATTAAAATGAATGTTTGGTTATTTCTTTCCTTGATTTCAAGGTGTCAGAAAGTATGCAGTATCCTTTCAAGCCTTCCATGAGGGTAGAAGTGGTTGATAAGACACATCTATGTCGTACACGGGTTGCAATTGTGGAAAGTGTAATTGGCGGAAGATTAAGATTAGTGTATGAAGAAAGTGAAGACAAAACAGATGATTTCTGGTGCCACATGTATAGTCCACTGATTCATCATATTGGTTGGTCCCGAAGTATAGGTCATAGATTCAAAAGATCTGGTGAGCACATTTATAAAGATTTTTATTACAAATATCAGTAAGAATTAATGGAACTCTTCAAATATTTTTCTTTCAAAGTGTCTTAGATTTATAATAGCCTTCTAATTATCTAAGTAGCTTCTAATTTAGTTAGCGAATGTTTACACTAGAATAATAATGTCTTAACTAATTAATTTCCTGTGCCTGCTCTTGGTTACAAAATGTGTCCATAGTCATAACGATAAATGTTTTCTTATTCTTCAGTCTTTCAGCTCATCTTTTAAAAAACACCTAAACATAGTTTTCCCACTTTCCCATTTTAATCAAGTTAGTAGAAGTAAATTTGGCTAGGTGTTTTGTCAGACACGTTGGCAGCACTCCTAAAATTAGGTGATCTAAATCATTCTCTACCTTGTAGAATATCAGCATTCAGATTAACTTAGTTCCTTTAATAATATGTGCACATGTTCTCTTCAGGGAAAAGGACTACTTAAGAGTAGTTTTGAAGTGTGGGAGACATGTGTTTGCCATGTTTGAGGGCATCATGTGCCATATAGGTTTAAGACTTTCAAAGAAAGGTGGTTTTTGATCTTACAAATGCTGACAGATTAGTATGTAACTTTTCCTTGTAGATATTACTAAGAAACAGGATGGACATTTTGATACACCACCACATTTATTTGCTAAGGTAAGAGATTTTTCATAAGAACCCTCATTTGTAAATTAGATTTGAAAGAGGGTTGTGGGTATTTCATAAATTAGTGGAAATCACAATTATATGGTCATTTACAAAGATTAAGACTTTGTAATACATAGGCATCATAAATCTCTATTATAATTGCCCTAAAATTCTGTCTTATTTCCTTGTGTTCCTTTAATGCTGTTGAAAGTTTGAACAACGTTAGGTAGGTAGGAAGCTATTTCACCTCTTCTCTGGTGAGCTTTTTTTAAATGGGTATTGTCTTGTAAAATACCACAGCAACACTTTTTGTATTAAATAGTAGATATGCTTTCTTATAATCCTTTAGGTAAAAGAAGTAGACCAGAGTGGGGAATGGTACAAGGAAGGAATGAAGTTGGAAGCTATAGATCCTCTAAATCTTTCTGCAATATGTGTTGCAACCATTAGAAAGGTGAGATATGAATGTAAGATTATATAAAAAGTGAATGTTGACAGGAGCTATGTGGTTATGGCAATAAAGTAGAAATTTATTAGATTTGTAGTGAAATGTTTATACATATATGCTGATCTGCATCTGTACTAGGAAAAGAGAATACCAATATTATCCTAAATAACTTCAAATTGAGTTTTACTTCCTTAGCAATACAGATTGTTGTTTTGAGACTATCCTCTACAGAAGGACACTATACCAGTGTTATGTTGCGTAGGGTATCCTGATACTTAAAAGAAGTTTTAATTATTTCCTGGTCATTGGCCCTAGGAAAAAATTGCAAAATAATCAGAGGTGCTCCTCACAGTGTCCAACCTCCTGGTCTTACAGCAAGTTCTCTGTTCCTACTTCCTACATTTACATCTTCCCATTCAGTGCCTAATTCCTAATCTCACAGGAAAGGATCTAGTGCTGAATTCATAATCAGATATAAATAACTAGTACTCACTTAAATTCTTAGTTTTTCCAAGGATATTTGCATTTTAACAGAGTTCAGAGCCCTAAACAGAAAGAATAAAGTTCTGAGGTATGGAATTTCAAGCATCGATCAGGGTTGGAAAAGATTTTAGTTATTTTTTCACTTATATGTAGTCCTGGCCCCAATATATACAGGATTTTATACTGCCAACTCAGAATTCCTGAAATTGTCCATTTGAATGGATAACATAAAAATTTATGCGTAAAACCTAAGCCTTTTTATTTTTAACCTTTATGTTGAGATTCCTCTGATAGGTTAAAAAGAATTCTAGATGAAAGGGTGGTCTAGATTCGGTTCTTTTAACTCAAATTCCTAAGAGTGTTTTCTAATTTCAAATGTTTGGGCTTTAAATTCTTAAAGGTGCTAGCAGATGGATTCCTTATGATCGGGATTGATGGCTCAGAAGCAGCAGATGGATCTGACTGGTTTTGTTACCATGCAACCTCCCCTTCTATTTTCCCTGTTGGTTTCTGTGAAATTAACATGATTGAATTAACTCCACCCAGAGGTATCTCATTTTAACTTAAAATGACATTTCTGATTTTGTACTATATTTATATCATCATCTTTTTCTGCTTAATATCTTTTTGATATATATATATGCTGCTTATCCAGTATTGTCCTTAAAGTCTGTACACAATACAAAAAATAATTAAATACTGCAAGGTTTAATTGGGCAACTGTTCATTACAGCACATTTCATTTATGTGTCTGTGTATAGCATGAATTAATTGATAGCCTCAGATACTGTTGCAAAAACTCCAGCTTAGCAGATATTTGATGCAGGAGGAGATAACAGAGTATTTTTTACAACATACATCTTTAAGCCTTAAAGGCTGCTCCCCTCATTGGGCTCCTCATTGAAAACTCTGTGCAGATGCCTTTTTAAGATACCAGGCTATCTCAGCTAAACAAGTGGCCTCTTAACATGGTCCACTATTCTCCAAAGAACTAAGGAAAGAAAATTAAACAGGAGGAAGAAATGCAAGACTAAGTTTTGCTATGTTCCCTTTTCTCCCCACAAATTACATGTAAAAATGGCCCCATAGTTTCAAGAGCTTCCATAAATCAAGCTGATAAATGTGAGAACAGACATCTGTACTTCAAATTAGGCTTGAGTTGAGAAAGATGCTTCTGTAAAGAATGTAATTTGATTTAAGAACCAATGTCTGTTTCTAGGAGGCCAAAATCCTCATAATTTAGAGGGCACGAGGAAGAGTTATGTAATTCATTAGGAGCATAGGAGACAGTGTCTGAAGTGGATTTAGGTGACCCTTCTCAAAACCTCCAAGATTTTCATTTGTTTCTAGGAACTTTTTATCTGCATTTTTAATGTTTCAGGAATTTTAAATGAGCTTCCACTTAGGACAATGCTATATTTTTCAGGTTATACAAAACTTCCTTTCAAATGGTTTGACTACCTCAGGGAAACTGGCTCCATAGCAGCACCAGTAAAGTTGTTTAATAAGGTAAAAAGAAAATTGTAGTTACCTACTTGTAAAGCTTTTTCTTTTCCATAAAGTTTCATAATTAGTCTATAAATGCTTCACTGTATTAATTTATAATTTAAGAACTATCTAGAAATCCTGGTCATTTTTGTATAAATTATTCCTGTTTAGTTCCCTTGCATTGCCTTTGGTTTTCCTAGTTTGAGTCAATTCAGCAACTTTATTAACTAATTACTGAGATTTAGAGCTGGAACAGAACCTAGGGGATCAGCTGGCGAATGCCTCGTATTTTGCTTGTTGCTTCCAAAAGAGAAAGCTATCATTTACATAAGACTTTATGGCTAGAAGGCCCTTTTCACATGCTATCTCATTTAAAACTCACATCCCTATGAGGGGATCTAGTGCAAGTATTCTTTCTATTTCACAAATAACAAAGCTGAGGTTTGTGATTTAAATGGCTTGTCCTGCATCACACCACTGGTGTAAGTGCTGGAGCTAGCACTTGAAACCATTCTTCTGGTTCCAAGTCCAGAGGTCATTCATTTGTCCCAGACTGTCTTCTTGTGGCTTCTACCATCTGTCAGCTAGATTGTTCTTCTTCTTATCAGGATGTCCCAAATCATGGATTTCGTGTGGGAATGAAATTAGAAGCTGTAGACCTCATGGAACCACGTCTAGTCTGTGTAGCCACAGTAACTCGAATTATTCATCGTCTATTGAGGATCCATTTTGATGGTTGGGAAGAAGAGTATGATCAGTGGGTAGACTGTGAGTCCCCTGACCTCTATCCTGTTGGATGGTGCCAATTAACTGGATATCAACTACAACCTCCAGCACCACAGAGTGAGTTGTTGACTTATAAAAATATGTTGTTAGTGATTTTTTTTTTTTCAAAAATCTGGGCCGCTCTAGAAGTAGATATCTTATGCTTGCCCTTAATTATACAAATTGTATTCTAAGTCTGTGGGACTGGAATGTATAATTTCCTGTGTCTGTTCAATAACAATACGCCATAGCAACCCTGAACTTGAGAGTCAAAATTGTTGAATATAGGTCAAAGTAAAGAATCCTTCATCAGGCTAGCTTAGTGTACCCATTATTTGAAAAAGGGCATTATGTCTTAAATTTCATATTTCCCTAGAATCTTCAACCTTATTTATGAAACTTTAATATAAATTTATCAGTAGAATGTTCTCATCCAAATAAGCAGTACAGTTCATTTAAATGATGGTTACCTCTCATGAGTGAATATCCAGGACCATTGTTTTTTCTTTTGTTTTTCAGCATCAAGAGAGAGCCAGTCAAGTTCATCAAAGCAGAAGAAAAAGGCTAAGTCACAGCAATACAAAGGACATAAGAAAAGTGGGTCACCAAATATTAATATGCATTTTTTTTCTGTTAACAAATTGTGGGCAGTGTGTGTTCTCAGGAAAAGAAGCATTCCTTGTTGAAATTGATGATCGTGCATTAAGTATTATGCTTAAAGGTGCAGTATGCCATAAAAGGCAAATCAGTTTTTCAGTAAATGAGAAATGCTTTGGGTTTTGTTTGGTGTTTTTTTGTTGTTGTTTGTAGGGAAATAGTTAGATTTTGTTTTTTAATCTTTCATAGGAAAAGAAGAAAATGATTGCTTTATTATTTTTAAACATTTGAGTCAGATCTCTTGAATGACACTTAAAATTCTAAGTAATCTATTGAGGGTTAATTCTTCAAGACTTTTCCTAATTATTTAATAATAGAAAACTTAGATGTTTGCCAAAGAGTTGGAGTATAATGGATCTATCCAGCTAAAATCAAAATTCCTGTCTAATAGCATTCCTTTGTTAAGAAATCCAGGCTGCTTAACAGCAAACAAAATTCATGCAGGTTCATATATCATAACAATTGAAAGGATGGTTATTATTGGAAAATAGTACCCAACACAATGGAAATTTAGATGTGTGTGTGTGTGTGTGTGTGTGTGTGTGTGTGTGTGTGTGTGTGTATGCATATATATAAATGGATAGGCGTATTTAACAGTATTTTAAAACCTTTTTTTCTTATAGGGATTTAGTTTTAATGCATAGACTTTTTTTCCTTTCGTCAAACTTGTCACAGTATTTCATGACAAGAGACACATTTGTTCATATTGATATAGAGAAATTTTTTGTGAGTAAAGATGCAATTTAGAATGGAAATTCATTTAATTTTTCCATTTGACTTGCCTTATATTCTTATATTTCCTTATATATTATTATCATCAACAACTTGTAACAGATAGGCAATGTGATGAAGAAGCTTTCATGCCCTCTTCCCTTTATTTTTAGACTAATATTCACCATGTTAATAATTTTGAGTAAAGGATTCTTCCTTTTCCATCTTCTTGCCATTGTAGAGATGTTTTGAGCCAAAGAACAGATTTTCCCCCAGAGTATGAAACCTCCTCCTCTTAACAGTGCCACACCGTCCTCCTGTTGTGCTACTGTAATTGTCACATGAACCCAGAATTATTTGCAGTCTGGACATTTGCCAGGTCTAACATTCACTTAAAACTGTTTCCATGGCAAGAACATGCAAGAATGATCCCATCAACCAGGAAGTTTAACTAAAAATTATCCCAATGAAGGTATGAATCTAAGGGTAGATTGTAGAAGGTATAATCTCTAGGCTTACTATAAAGGTCTATAACCCAGATTGCTTTGACTATTTCCTCTTTGAAACGAATCCTTTTTTGATGTTAGAAATTCTCCTTCCAAAGTAGAGATAAATTCCTATCTGTGGCTATGTGAAATTTTACTTTCAAGATTAATTTCCCAGCCAGTGAATATTGGGCATGTAACTGATAAATATATACATGGAACACAAATCTTACAAATTCTGCACCTAGCATATGTTGTAAGTGTGATTTTAGACTAGTTGATTCAGATAGGCTCTAGGGAAAGAAGTGATAGTATTGATAAGTGTTTTTATTGACATGGTTCATAACAAGATTGGATTTGGAAAAAATATTCTTTATTATTAGCATTTCAGTTCCTCTTAGTTTTAAGATGTCTTTTATAAAACTTAAAAAGATTTTCTCAGAAATGTAGAGGAAAAAAGATGAAGAGACCACTGTCTCCTGTGGTGGTACTAAAAGGACTTCTTGATTGTGTGCTGATTAGAGAGAAGGGGATCACATTGTTAGACAGGAAAGAACTGATATGAGGTCCATTTAAGAAAATAAAGGATGGTGGTCTAAATAAACCCAGCCATATAAAACACTATGGCTTTTGCAGCCAGAATTCCACTAGTAGTAAACATGATATATGGAGATGATCATTTAAAAATAAATAATTTTATTTGTATTGTGTTCAAGTAGAATTATGTACTGGTTATATGGTTTGCATTGCAGTGTTAGTTCTTCTTTTCCTAAATTATCCATTATTGCTTCTATGGTGCTTTTTTTTTTTTTTTTTTTTTTTTTTTTTTTAACAGAAAAAGATCTCTGGAGAATATCTTGTTCTAAATTGTGCACAGGAATGTAGGTGTTCTTAACTAAGAGTGTGGATACATATTAACTAGTGTTTTCTAAATCAATGGTAGTGTACCCACCAGTAGGCTCCTATAGGTTAAAAATGGTATATAATCTCAAAAACATCTTTTGAGTTAAGGTGTATACACATTCATTACAAAGTAAGGAAATTAGCATTAACCCCAAATGCGTTGTTGTTGACCTTCATTGAATGTTTTGGTGATGTTAATCTTAGTAGTTTTCTTAGTTTTCTGTGGTTAATAATTTGCATTTTATTCTTTGGTCCAATATTAGTGAAGTTTAAAAGGGATGGACACATGGCTTGAAGTTAGCAGTTAAGAAATTAATAGGAACTTAATATTTAGATTGGTTATGATGTCATTTTAAGTAGTAGTGATTTACAGTGATTTGGTTTGGCTTTTGCCTACTTAGGTAAACATAGGCTGTGTTTGGTCTTCTTACCTGAGTTATTTTAAACCCTGGAAGAAAACTTTTTGTTGGAATCTTAAGCATATATGCAATATGATAATCGATTGCAGCTTTTATTCATTTAGACCACTGGTGTCAAACTCAGATAAAAACAGGAGCCACTACACCATACAAAGAATCCGCAGTATGCAGGCCACATAGTGACTTAATTTTAAAATGCAATATTATCAATGTTTTATTATATTTTTATTTATTTTGTTTCCATTTCCCAAATACATTTTAATCTGGTTTTGGCCATACTTGGAAACCCTGTGGGCCTCATGTTTGACATATCTAATATAAACTGCCTTTGCCTTGGCTTCTTGCCAAACATATGGCAGTTTTGCCTTTTTCTCTAATAATTCAAATATATATGTGCATCAGATTCTGGAATATTTTTGTTAACAGTACAATCATTGAATGAGTCTTACAGCTTGTGTTTCCTCTTGAAGATGAAACTGAGGGGTATAATGTATTTGTTATTGGGATGAAATTCAGTTGTTTCTGAATATACATAGTCAATCAGAATTTTTATCTTAGAAATAGCTTCAGAACAAGAATTACCTCTTTATGAAGAAAGGGTTTTTTTTTTATTATAGAGATACATTCTTATCTTTGAAATCCTGTCACACTCTGAATTCACAAACAATCGCACTTTTCTTCCTAACTAAACACCAGTATTTGGGATTTTGTGTGAAGTGGTGCCACTAAGCAGGGTTTAGCAGAATCTCTCCCACTTGTTAGCAGGTTATTCCCTACAACATATGTCTAAGGATTTTTCTTGGTTAAAGAAACGAACCAGTTATTTGCCCAACCCAATCAATGCTCTCTGTAGTTCACATTTTGCTCTGTTTTTTTTTTCAACTGGTTCAGGATTCAGAGCCTGAGATTTTCAAACTCCCAGAGAATTAATAGAGAATCCCTTATTTTCAGAGTGCCAAACTTGCATTTAAATTAGACCGTTCTCCTTCCACAGAGTGCTCTGTACTCCACGAACTTTCCAACTTATTTAATGCACTTTTCTTACCACACATGTAAGTAAAAGCTTACTTTAGTCTGACTTAATGTTTAGAGAGGAAGATGCCAGTTGGGAAGAAGCCTGTCAGTTTGTCGAGCCTGCCCATGACAGGCGGGGTGCGGAGGAGCCTCTCTGGTGACGAAGAGTTGACTCCTCCTCCATATCGAACCCTTCCAGCACAGACAGCCCCGGAGGCCTTCCCACCTCCCAGCACTAGCCGAGAGTTCAGTCCCAGCCTCAAAACAGGTAATTAGTCACATCAGCACCGCAGGTACTGCAGATGGTAATTTTACCGGGTAGGGTGGTGGGAGACAAAGCATGGTCTGGCATGAAAGATGCTGACTCATTAACTTTATTTTTCTTTTCAATTAAAAAATTCATTTTCATTAGTGCTTGGTAGTTACTTCACTAGATAAATCATATGGGAAGGATTTTTGTTTTGTTTTAACCACTTTAAAGCTATAGATCAGAGTAGAGCCACAATGTCAAATAATTAAATTCAAAGATAATCAGAAGGATTTTTTAGTGTTATACATTTCATTCAAAACTACTGAACATTTTACATTGTGGATTTCCATTGGATTTGAATAATTCCTTCAAAAGTGGGATGTATTCAAATAATCCGATTACCCAAGACCAAAGGTAAAGATTCATTTAACAAACCCATAGCATTTCATAGCATCACATCGACTGGAAAAGGAATTCTCTTGTGCGATTGGAGTGTATTTTTGGTGCTGATAGTAGTTTGGGCTTGTGAGTAAAGAACTGTCAGACTTGGAGGAGACATGGTATTTGCAAATCTCTGACACTGACTGCTGAACATGGCTGTATTGTATTTCTGTGATCATAATTTTTTTGTGTGTACCTTCACAAGCTCCAGCAGTTAAATGAGTAGATGGCTATAGCTTTAAAACTTGGCAGGACAACTGTTAAGAAGATTTCTCTTTCCTTTTAATCAGTAAGACCAGTCACAAGGTAATTACCATCAAGTATTGAAGAACAAGTCACCTTAACTGAATATGATGGAATTGGATCTTGTAAGTTTAGGTGAGAAGCTCAAAATCCAGATATTTGGTTAGGTCTTAATCTGCACATCTATGAACTTAGGTTTAGACTACAATACTTGTCACTTCTCTGCTGGAAAGCCTAGATGTATGGAATTTAGTACCTGGCTCTGAATCCTTTTCATTCCTTATTTTGCTAACAATTGTGGAAATGAAAGCTACAGTGGCATTTGCCTTACTATAAACATCCCAAATTATTTTTGTAGAATAGGCATACATCTCATCCCACTTCCATTGTTAGTATAGTTTCCTTTCCATTCCCTCTAAAAATCACTACAGGATCTTCTTGCCATTTAGAAGAATTTCTGTGGCCTACTTTGCATCCATAAGCATTTTAAATCCTACATCATCTGTCTTAACAGTAGAAGAGGAAGCCTTCTAAATGTCATGTTCTGTTGTGTTTTTGACATTTTAGACCAACTAGCTCCATGAAGTTATTTTATGACATATCATTAGTACCAGGGATGGTCTTTGACCTTCGAAATTGGAAGCATTGTTGAAAATAGTTGCCATTTTTATGAGGTTTTTTTGAACGCTGATGATTTTCACTGCCTGTCTTGTTTTGTTGCCCCAGGGGGACTGAATTTGGCTTCTGGATTTGGAACAACCCAGAAGTGCTAAAAATGAGAGTGCTTCTGTAGAAACCATGTGGCCTAGCAAGAGTGTTTTCCCCCAAATCCTGCAAATAGATAGAGATATGTACACAGGCACATATATAAACACACACTATAGATATGTAGAGAGCTTTCTTTCTCTTTTTCTATGTATAGATATCATTATAGTAGTCAAGAGCTAGGAGTCTATGCTTTGTGGCTTTGTGTTATCGTAAGTGGCCCTGCTTCTTTAACTGTCTTAATATTATGGTTTGATAGACGCTCTAAGAAGAATATATAAGTGTGGACTTTGTGGTATAATGTGATTTGGTTTTTTTATGTTCCTGCAATAGGATTTAGTGTCAAGGGAATGTTAGGATTGCCTCTTTTTATCAAGCTTCACCAAGTTATGAAGAGAAAGCTATTTAGCATCTCGGAAAGTAAAGTCAGAGACTGCAGAAGAAAAAACAAGTCACGAAAAAAAGCTAACAGATTTTGAATCCAGATAGGTGAAATTTCTGTTAAATTAGGCTCCACTTGAATGAATGTGTCATCATTGTCTCCAGCTACTTTTTTTAAGCATATCATTTTCATGTTTAGAGAAGACAGGAAAATGAAAACCAAAAATTCACTGTTGTTTGCAGTAGGTATCATCAGGGCATACTGTGGATCTTCCACTTACCTTTCTTATATTGAAAACATCAGAATGAATTTAACCTAAGTTTCAGCAACATTTTTCTCATTCATTTGGTCATCATATAAAAAAATTTCTTTTAATCAACCTTTTAATGTGGGTACTGCACCTTTAATGAAACTTGGCCATGTTTGATTTCCAGTGGGCTTTATTTTCATGTAGTCAAATTGCTTTTGACTGTTTCTTTTATTTGGGTGATAGATTTGAAGGCTGGACATTTGGTCTTATCCATAATACCACTCATATTCTCAAAAATGCTTCTTAGTATAAAGGAAAAGAAAAAAACACATAAGAATTGGTTTCACTTATCTTTCACCTATTTGTGTTTGAGGATTCTTTGGGTAGCTATTCTTCCTGCCCTTTAGCTTCTAAGAACAGAAGCATTGTTACAAAACAAATACAAAGGAAAAGGAATTAAATGGAAACATCTTTCAAAAAGATTACTTTATAATCAGTAAGTAATGTCTGACATGATTGTTATTTCACATTCAAAATCAAGGAATTAAAATTTACTAGATTGATCTCATGATTTTTTTACCAGTTAGAATTAACAACTTCAGAATATAAAAATGCACCCTCTAATTCTCTATTGAATAGTTTGGTGATTCTGTTGAATTCTTGCATTCTAGAAAATCAGAATTGTTTCTTTCTCTCAGTTTAGTTGTGCAAACTAAATTTTCCTAGATTTTTTTTAGTATAGGCAGCCTTTTCACTTATGAATGCTGAAATTATAAATGATACATATACAAATAAAACAAACATCCAGTTTCCCTGATTGCCATAAAATATACCATGAGCAAATTTGGAGTTTTTAGGAAAACCATGGCTTCAGAAGACTAAAGAAAGTTTTTAAAATTAGAAATGACCTGGGGAAGAAGCCCCAGATACAGTTGGCCTATCAATGACAATGCCACCCATCCCTCAGAATAACTAGCTGTGCTGCCTGAACTTTTTACTTCATTTTTACCCCCAACATTTACACCCCTAAAGTGCCAGTGCTGAACATGAATTTGGATTAGAGAGCACCTACTTTTTTTAGCTACTCTGAGAAAGTTGAAAACTTCTGGTACTGAGAGGTCCACAAAGATTGCTTCTTCCTAGCATCTTGCTGAGACCTGCTGTACGTAAGAATGGGAGGTAGTTTGGGGGAGGGAGGAGGCTGGAGATGTGGGAACATGGACTACTTTGGGGTTGAAGGGGAAATACATGTGCAGAAGAGAAACCACCCTACAGTGTGGTAGCCAGCCACACTAGAGAAAAAGCACTGGATTGGATGCTCTTAGGACCAGAAACCTTGAATGGGAAGGGACAGGGTCCCTTAGGGGCTATCTGGCCCTTGCAGGGAAAATGTGGAGGCCCCAGTGTAAAGTGGTTTGCCCAAGGTCACCAGGAGGTAGAATAATGGACAGAGCAGCAGAGATCTGAATTTAGGTTCCTGACTCCAACTTTAGTTCTCTTTTCACAGCCCACCTCTGCCTCCCAATCCTTATGAGCATTAGAAGCCTTTAGGTTCAGGCCTTAGCTCTGCCACCTCCTGCCTTATGATATTAAGCAAGTCAGTTCCATACTCTAGGTCTTAGTATCTTCATCTATAAAGTGAGGGAGCTTAACTAGATGGTTTGTAAGGGTCCCTTGCACAAGCTCTTAATCTATAATCTCCAATTATAGCTCCTGATTCCAAAATCCTAAATCAAAGGCCTTCTTCTTGCTTGTCCTCCTTCCCTTTTTTCCTCCCCATCGCTTGAGAGCTGCCTGTTCTCAAATCACAGTACTCAAGCAAATACTATATCTGCTATATTATGTTCTAAATGACCTTTATCAGGATTGGCCTGGAAACCTAAGCTTCCTTATTATAAAAACAGTCACTTCTATATTAGTTAAGAACTGCCTAAAATTAAAAGATCATTAATCAGTTTCTGCCCAAAAAACATTTCATTGAAAAAAAAGGCCTTGCTTTGTGACATCAGTTTCAGTCCTAATCATCATATTATTGCTGTCACCACTGATATTTCTGGAAGTCTAAAGTAGTGCACTTATTTAGAAATGGACATCAAATTATAACCCATTTGTTACAACCCAGAAAATGTTTATTAAAGTTCCCTCCAGGGTGTATCATAGTACACAGTAAGACTTGTTTACTTTTTTTAATCACCAAGTATTCACCACAAGTTAACCACCAAATATTTTACTATTTACTTCATAGTTCTTATTTCATTCATCCTCTGACAAAATCCATCTTAAGTTAAACATAAACTTTCATTATTCAGTAAGCATTTAATATGAAATAAATGCTTATTGAATGAAAAACTTGCACATGATTATCATCCAAATAATAAACACCATGTTCTCTTATACTTGCCATGGAAAGTGCCCTCTGAGAAACACCAAGTATTTTTCTTTCATATTCGCATGGCTTTTCATTATCTGCTAATCTCCTTTATCATCTTGGTTGCTCTAATCACTTTGATGCCCATACTTAAAATTTAGTGTTTTTTTAAGTTACTAAAGGGATGAAGAAGCCTCCTTAACTATAAAGTTGGCTAAACTGGAGGACAAAGGGCAATACTGTATTGGGTATATATCTTTCCTTTTTCTTTTTTCTTTTAATGTAGTGACTCCATTGCAGCTGAAGGAAGAGTTGCTAGATGGAGAGGAATATAGCTTCCTCCAAGGAGCTTCTGATCAGGAAAGCAATGGCTCTGCCAACTACTACATCAAACAAGAACCCTGAGGTGACAACTCAAAAACCAAGGAAGGGAGAGCTTTTTACAGGACTGATTTATTACCAACCCAACTGGACAGGGGGTATAATTCTACTGGGTCACTTTGCTAACCATAGAAGAGATTTAAGTTCTGGATTTTTGAGGTGGGTGGGGAAACTATTTTAGTCAGGGGAAAATTTTTCAATTTATAAAGATGGACATTTTTGTGTTGTATTTGAAGCTTTTGAAAGAATTTTGTAATATTTTCCAAGTTTGGATTTATTGTGCATTGTTAACAAGAACTGAAATTCTAACTTTTTGGTAAGATTTAAAGTTTAAGTAACAGGATTGCAGGAAACGATTTAAGAAGGATATAGTTGCAAATACAAATGAACTGTCAATTACAAATGAACCTTTTTTGGTACAAGTTGGGAGATTTTGGAATCTTCGAAACTATGCTGGTCACATCTCCAACTTCTGCTGCAGAAATATGCAACCGATGCCCTCGTGGAAGGAGCATCACCACGTAGATCACGAAAGGTGGGATGAATTTTGAGTTGTTGGCATTTTATTGCAAACCATTTTAAATGTTTGTACAGAAATGTTTTCATTCTAGAAAATGCTCAAGAAAACTTATTTGGAGTTCTGTATGAAACTGGAAGAACTCTAGATACTTTTTACAAGCTATCTTTTTAATTAGAAATGATGAAAATCATCTTAACACTTATGTGTTAATTAAACTGGAATGGTTAACATGAGCTTATGCATAGCATCTTTGTCTTGGCATAGTGGGGTTGGGGAAAATGCAAGATTGTCCTAGGTTTTTATTTTGTTATAAAACACCCCTACAAAAGAGATGAGATTCTGTTCTTTCCTCTCTGACATCCCCTCCTTTCTCATTCTGAGATGACATTTCGCATAAGCACACCCCAAAGCCAGGTGTTCTGTATTAGTCAGAGTAGAAATGGAGCATCTTCTAAAGCCAGAATAAATCTGAATTTCAGGATCATTCCAATTCTGCTTTAATTGTTCAAAAGTCATTAAGAAGGAATGTGTTCATCCTCTTAAAAATTCCCATGTACTGTAAAAACTGTATATCACTACAGCCAAAACAAGTTTGTAACAACTGATCTGGACCATGTATAACATTCCTTGTTTTATGTATGTGGCTTCTTTTAAAAAGGGTGGTGGGAGGGGGAACATGTGCTCTCTGCATTTTTAAGCTTTCTACTGAGTTGTGACTGAAAAAAATAGAGAGTTTTAGCTTTTACCAGTAAGGTTCATTAACTAAATTCTCAGGAATTAACTGTGTGTGTTCTCTAAGTGCTTCTGGGCCTTAGCCTGTCCCCTTCAGAGTGCTATACTGACCATCTCCTCTGGAGTATAGGTAGGTAGTAGGTAGGGCTAATTAGAAAATAATCAACATGATTAACCTCTACAGTCCTTCAGCCTATGGAATGCTTTAAAAAATGTTAACAGAAAGCCCCAGGAGACCATTTTAGGTAAGTTTTTGTTTGACTTTTAAAAGTGCATAGAAAGTTGAAAACCAGCAATTTATTTTCTAAAATATTGCTCTAATTTTGGGTACATAACATTGGTAATACGCACAGGTTTACCTCATTCTATGCAAGAGGGGTTAATAACATGTGGTTTTGTAGTTGCTACTGGAAGTAAAATTTGTTATTTATCTTGTAAGAATGTATGGAACCCCAGTGTCAACATTTCTTAATACTGACCTTTTGGGGCATGTAGATCATATCAACAACACTAGTTGATTCTCATGTGTCAAATGTATGTGAATTCAGCTGTTAAATTACTGATTACTTATCCTAAACTAAGATTGCTGAGGAGGACTTAATCCAAATATAGTACTTTCAATGCCTCCTAAATCTTTTTAACTTTCAGAATCCTCTCATAAAACTGAAAACTGGGAAATTTCCAAAGGAAAGGTAGCAGTTGTCTTAAATCAATCCTCAGGCTCAGTGACAGATTCAGGATTCTGAGCCCACATGATATGGGCAGAAGAAGCCAAAGCTTTGTGGCTTACCCCACTTCCCCCTTGAATACTTAGGTCTTGAGGTCAGTACAGCCTGGGGTTTGGGGAGTCTACAGGGAATTAAGGTATAAAGCAGGAAGGTCAGATCTGAGGCCAACCTGTCCTAGAGGTAGTTATTTGAAATGCTCACTTGTAGCCCAGACACTGTCAGCTTCCAGTTCTAAAGCTAAGCCCAGCACACTATGTGGTTAGAATCTCCCGTCCAAATGGCACGTTTTTGTTATCAGTGATAGTGCAGGTACAGCTTTTATTGTTTCAAAACTGTGACCAAATGTCAGAGGGGACAAGAACTTTGTACGGTCAAAAGAGGAGTCCCCCTGCTGCAGATGATGAGAAAATCATCTCGTTATGAGGCTTACAAATTTTATGTCTTAGCCATAACTTAAATAGTACAACTTTTAATAGCCCCATTTTCCTTTACAGTTTCAGATGTACTGCTGACATTGAGTTTTCTTTCCTTTTTCCACAAGTTTGGATTTTTGGTAGTTTAAACTCTTTAACCTTTTCCTTGCTGTGTATGAGGAAAGCTAAAGCTGTTATCAACTTCTTGTTCTACGGATACTAACACGGGTTTCAGTGTTTGTTTGTTTTGTTTTTATTATTATTATTATTATTATTATTATTACTACGTGATGTGAATACCTTTCCCATCAATATTTGTATTATGGTGCTATATATTTGGTGATGATCCTTTAATATTGGGAAGGGATTTTTTAAATACTGTGATTAAACTGGGTTTTCTTCCTTTAATTTTCATATTTTAAATAAAGCCACAGTCATTTATACAAAAAAAAAAAAAGCATCTGTCCCTGGGTAGATCTTTGGGACAGAAGTCAAAGTAAACTACATAGGGTTTTTACATCATTTCTGTATGTATTTGATATATAGATCAATATCTGTACAAATTTAATCTTTTATTTTCTTGGTAATTGTGTGATCAGTGGGAAAGTGTTTAAAACTTTCTCATGAAGTGTACATAACAAAGTGAAAAATGCTTTTGGAAAAATTTATGTTTCTTTCATTTTTACCAAATTGCAGATTTTCAGCATGGATGTGAAAAGCATTAAAATATAACTTTGTGTACAAGATGAAAATAATTCACTAAACTTGCCCTTTTTTACACAAAATAAAATGTTAAAATAAGCTTTGTACGGGTGAAAGATTTACATTATTTATATTTCTGTTTCCTTGTCTTTCTTTAGGCAGTCTTGGTTCAAAGAAAACTTTTTTTTATTATTGTCAACTTTACTTCCACTAACATGTCTTCATATCTAAAACATTTGCTTCCAGTTTCATGTGACTTTGGACAGCAGCGTCACATTGTTCCAACCAGTTCTGTCAAGAGAGATCCACTCTTATTTTTTTCGTCTTAAAAACTTTGACTTCTAATTTTTGCTGCCACTTGTTCTTTTCAAAGTCTTGGCCATTCATTGAGTCAGGAAATTTCAAGGATTTTCAAATGTGTGACAGAACCAAATTGTACTTTAGGGTAGATGGTTAATGATCCTTTATGCCCCAAACCAGTCAACTCTACTCATTGGATGTTTGGTTACATTACTTCAAGCCAGCTTTTGGACATGTTCCTTCACCTTGCTTCTGAGAGAGAGTCATTCAGTCAATCGGTGAATATTTATTTGCCACTGTGTTGCCAAACACTGCACAAGGTGGTGGTGACACAAGAACAAACAAATGTGAGTCTCTGCTCATGAACTTATATCTAATCTCTGGGGAAGACAATGTGTGCATATATAAGTATATACAGAAAAAATAAAAGAGATGGCAAGAGTTTAAATAAAAGGTAATTATGTAATTATGCACTAGTAGTGAGAAGGTCAAGAGGGGCTTCTTGTAGAAGGTGGTGCTGGAGCTGAGTCTTGAAGGGAGGACTTTTCAGGTGTAGATAGTGCAAAAAAAGCACAGAAAAGATTCATAAAGTATTCATATGAGCAAGAAGGGCAGTTGCCCTATACTGTAGAGTGCAGGATGAGGGATAATGGTATCACAGGGCTGGGAAATCAGGTTGTGAAGGGTTCTGAAAGCCAACAGAGAATCTCCCAGAGTTTTTGAGTACAGAAGTGGCATCTAATCTTAAGTTTTGAGGAGAATGGATTGGAGTGGGGGAAAACTTGAGGCACAAAGACCAATTAAGAGGCCATCACAGTGGTCCAGTTGAGAGGTGGTGACAACATCACAGTGGTCCAGTTGAGAGGTGGTGACAACCTGATATAGACTAGGGACTATGCAAGTAGAAAGAAGCAGAAAGATGTGAGAGATGGCACTGAGGTGAAAACAGCAAGGTTAACAATTGCCCCAGAATGTGTCATGAAAGGGAATAACACTAAAGAAGGGTCGGGGGAAAGATCGTCATCTGGGGTCCAAGAGGGAGTCTAAATAGACAAGGCCTGGGAGACATTCTCTTTTGCCTTGGTAATCTTAAAGAGAGGAAGACTACTATACCGGGCAGGGAAAAGGTTAGGGGAAGAAGGGAGGTAGTGTTAGACAAAATTATTTTACAAAATCAAAGTTCAAAAAATAGGCATCTATATCCATATAAACAAGGGCATGCTGGGAGACTGACCAGTACTTGAACCTCAGTCTCATCTGAACTGATCAAAGGAGGGAAAAAATATATGTGAACATATTTCACTCAATATAGAAATAGAGAAAGGTGGGGGGGATTTAGAAGGAGAATACAAAAGGTTTGATCCTGTGAATGTATCAATTTATCAAGCAATGCATACCAGTTACCTAATAAATCGAGCCTGGGCCCCTTCCTCACCATGGGTAGGTCTGCAACATATGGCTCTCAAGCCATATCTGGCTCTTTTGAGGGCCAGATACGGTTCTTTCTGCAGGAGCCATAAAGTCAATTTTTTTTTTTCAGGCGCTGTTACAGGAGCACGCACTGTGAGAACTGTACGGCTCTCACGAAATTACATTTTAAAAAATGTGGCATTTATGGCTCTCACAGCAAAAAAGGTTGCCGACCCTTGGTCTAGACCCAGAATATAGGGAAAGATATATTTATATAATAGAAACAACTAATCAAATAAGACTAATTAAAAGGAAACTATAGTATTAGGTAATCTTATTTGTAATTGGGTGAAAGATGAGAGGCTTTCCAAGTTGGGAAGGGCAGAGTAAATTCTCTAAATTTAAAAGAAGAGGTGTCCCACCCCAGTGTCTGTAAACAATCAAAAGAACATGGAAACAACTGATTGATTAGTATCGGCCAGTTTTCAGCTAACACATATGGGTTGTTTAAGATGTACAATTGTGAAAAAGCTCACATAAGCAAAACAAACTCCAGGGATGTATGAAAATATCGATAGCTTTTATTTGAAAAGACAAAGAACGAGAATCAAAGAGACACTCCATAACTTTGGGAATGGCACAACAAGCTATGGGATAGGAATGTGATGGAATACCATTGGGTCATAAGCAAGGACATGGAGAATGGTTTCAGAGAAACTATCTGGGAAGACTTGTATGAACTTATGCAGAGTGAGGTGATAAGAACCTGGAGAACAATTTATACAGTAATAACATCTCAAAGAGAAATAACTTTGAAAGACTTGGGAACTCTTGTCAACATAATGACCAACTGGGGTTTCAGAGGACTAATAATGACATACACAACTCCTGATAGAGGTGAAAGGCTCAGTGGATTGAGAGTCAGACCTAGAGAGGGGAGGTCCTGTGTTCAAATTTGACTTCACACTTCCTAGCTGTGTGACCCTGGACAAGTCACTTAACCCCCCTTGCCTAGCCCTTACCATTCTTCTGCCTTGGAATTGACAGTATCAATTCTAAGACAGAAGGTAAGGGTTTAAAAAAAATGGCAACCATTTTTTTTGTATATGATCAAAATATTGTTTTTGTCTACACATTTGTAACAGGTTGGGGGGGCGGTGTTCTCAATTTGGAGAGGGGGGGCAGGTAAGTTAGATTTTTGCTGATTAAAAAAAAATTTTTTTTTAACAGAACATTCCCAGAGCAGACTTGGAAATGAGAGGTCCTGGGTTCAAATGTGAATTCAGACACTCCTAACTGTGACCCTGGGCAAAGTCATTTAACCCCCATTGCCTGCCCCTTACTGCTCTTCTGCCTAAGAATCAATACATTGTACTGATTTTAGAAGGTAATGATTTTTTAAGGAAAAAAAGAAAACATTCTGGCAGAAATTAGCTTTAGACCAACACCTCACACAGTATACATTGTACACAGCACATTATACCATTGGAATTTAGCTCCAAATTGACACGTGACAATATCATAAGCAAATTTTACTTGCAGATATGTGGATAGGTAAAACATCCATCACAAGGAGGAACAGAGATTCCAGAAGGTTGAATGAACAGTTTTTATTACATAAAATTGAAACAATTTGGCATAAACAAAACCAACATGGCTAAAATTAGAGAAATAGTTAGCTGGGGAAAATGTTTGCAATAATTTTCTCTTGATAGTTTCCTTCCAAAATATATAAGGAACTGATTAAAATTTAGAAGAACAAAGCCCTTCCCCAATTTAATGGTCAAAGGATAAGTACAGACAGTTTTTAAGCAGGCTATGCACAGTAATATGAAAAAAGTGCTCCAAATCACTACTGATAAGAAAAATGCAAATTAAAGCAACTAAGAGGTGCCACTTTGTATCAGTTCAGCTAAGATGACCAAAAAAAAAGGAAAATGACAAATTTTGAAGAGGGTATGGAAAAACGTGCATGGATGCAGTGTTGATGGAGCTGTAGAATATCCAACTATCATGGAAAATAATTTGGAACTATCCCTTTTCAATAACTCAGTTACCCAAAATTATTAGAAAAAGAAAATTTCACACACATAAAAATATTTATAGCAGCTCTTTTGCTCTTTTTTTTGTGCTAAAGAACAGGAAAATATGGCTAAGCGAGTTATGATATGTGAGTATAATGGAACATCCCTATACCCTTAGAAATCATGAAAGGGGGAGGGGGCAGCTAGGTGGCTCCTAGATTAAGAGCCAGGCCTAGAGATGGGAGGTCCTGGGTTCAAATCTAGCCTGAGACAGAAAGTAAAGGCTTTTTTAAAAAAAGAAAAATTGTGAAAGGGATAGATAGAGGAAGTTGGGAGGACATGTCTGAACTGAAGCAATAAAGTGAGAAGCTTAACAGCCACGTTATATAGAATACTCTAAAACTTAAAATCTCTGACCAAAGTAGTGACAAGCCACGATTTATTATACCCATGGCAGTCTGTGCTACTGCAGGGTGATGCATTCAAGATTGAGGAGACATGGATATTTGTACACTGAATTTGCTTCACTTGACTATGTACATTTCTTATGAGGGATTTGTTTTTCTTTATAATTTCAAATCTGGCCTCAGACACATTACTCTGTTACCCCAGGCAAGTTATTTCCATTTTCCTCAGTTTTCTCCATTGTAAAATATGGATATTAACACCTCTTGCCTCTCAGGGTTGTTTTGAGGTTCAGATGAGAAAGCTATAAAGCATTTAGCACAATTTCTGGCCCATAATAGATGCTATATAAATGCTTATGCCCTTCCTCTTCACCCTTTTAATTGCTGGAGTGGTTAAAGAGAAATTGCATACTTACTAATTGAAAGATAAAGTGAAAGCAATTTGGAACTATGCTAAAAATCCCTAAATTGTGCATACCCTTCAACCCAGTCATATTACTATCACTACTAAGCCAGGGCTCCCTAGAGATCTAAACGGTGCCCCCTAGATTGGGAAATGACTGAACAAATTATGGCCAATATACATGAGATGGAATGCTATTGTGCTGTAAGAAATGACCAAAGGAATAGTTTCAGAGAAACTTGAGAAGACATTCAAATGGATACTATGTGAAGTGATTAAAACCAGAATTAGGGAGCAGGGGGTGGCTCTGGATTGAGAGCCAGACCTAGAGACAGAAGGTCCTGGGTTCAAATTTGGCCTCAGACATTTTTCTAGCTGTGTGTCCCTGGGCAAGTCACTTAACCCCCATTGCCTAGCCCTTACTGCTCTTCTGCCTTAGAACCAATACACAGTAGTGATTCTAAGACAGAAAGTAAGGGTTAAACATACATTTTATACACATATGTGTATATATATATATATATTTTTTTTTTTAAAAGAACCTGGAATACATTTCTATTTGGTCTTTTAAAAAAAGAACAAAGAATTCAGTAACTTTTTAAAATTATTTTTTCAGTTAGATGTAAAAACTGTCTGACACTGGTTTTTTGACATTTTAGGATTCAGGTTTTCTCCCTGCTTCACCCCTTCTTACCTCCCCTAGTCGAAAAATAATCTGATAAAGGTTATACCAGTGCTTTCACATAGTACGTTACCATGTTGTTCATTCAGTGACAGTAGACACATCACACATACAATAAAAAAAAAAAACTCATGAAGGAAATAAAGTGGAAGCTGGCGTGCTTTGTTCTGCAATCCGAGCATTTTCATCATTGTGGCTATCTTGGGAACTTGCTTGGCTGATAATAGTTTAGACCACAGTTGTTACTGTATACGTTGTTTTCCTAGTTCTGGTTGCTTCACTTTGCATCTGTTCTATAACTCTGTCCAGGTTCTTCTGAACTCATCCTGTTCATCATTTCTTATAGCACAACAGTATTCCATTATAAGCATAATAACTTGTTCATCCATTCCCCAAGGGATGGACATCCTCTCAGTTTCCAATTCTCTGCCACCACAAAAAGAGCCACTAAAAATAATTTTGCACAGAAAAGTCCTTTTCCCTTATCTCTTATCTTTGAGATGCAGACTCTGTAGTGATATTGCTAGTATATCAAAGAGTATGCATACAGGGGCAGCTGGGTGGCTCAGTGGATTGAGAGCCAGGCCTAGAGACGGGAGACCCTAGGTTCAAATCTGGCCTCAGACACTTCCCCGCTGTGTGACCCTGGGCAAGTCACTTGACCCCCATTGCCTAGGGGGGGGAAGAGTATGCATAGTTTTAGGGCTCATTGAGCCTGATTCCATCTTGCTCTCCAGAATGGTGGTTCTCAGTTCCACCAACAATGTATTTGTGTCCCAATTTTCCCACTTCCCCTCCAACATTTTTTTTTTTTGGTTATGTTAGGCAATTGATAGGTGTGAGGTGGTATCTCAGAATTGTTTTAATTTATATTTCTCTAATCAGTAATTATTTGGAGCATTTTTTCACATGACTATAGATAGTTTTAATTTCTTCCTCTGAGAACTGCTTCTTCATATCCTTTGACCATTTTTCAATTAGGTAATGCATTGTATTCTTATAAATTTGACTCTGCTCTATATACATTTGAGAAATGAGGCTTTTGTCAAAGACATTTACTATAAATTTTTTTTCCATATTGTTTCCCCTCTAATCTTGGTCACATTGCTTTTGTATGTACAAAACATTTCAAATTTAATGTAATCAAAATTATCCATTTCACTTTTCATAATGTTCTCTTTGTCTTGTTTAGGTATAAATTCTTTCCCAATCCATAAGTCTATTGGGTGAATTTGAACTTTTTCCATGTTGCCTTAGTTTGTTTATGGTGTCATCCTTTATTTCTAGATCACGTATCCATTTTGACTTTATTCTGAGGTGTGGTATGAATGTTGATCTATGCCTGATTTCTGCCATACTGTTTTGCACTTTTCTGAGTTCTTTCCTCAAAAGCTTGCCTCTTTGAGTTCATCAAATAGGAAGTTGCTGTGGGCATTAACTACCATATCTTGATTAACCTAACCTATTCCATGGATCCACTACTCCCCTTCTCAGCCAGTAACAGATTGTTCTTATGATTTCGCTTTATATTGAAATCTGGTATGGCGAGGTCTCCTCATATTTTTTTTCCATTGATGGCCTTGATATTCTTGGTCTTTTGTATATAGTAACTTTTTAAAAACAAACAGCTTTGAAAGACTTAAGAACTTAACACAGTGATCAGCTGTGATTCCAGAGGATTCATGAAGGAAAAGTACAACCCAGCTTCTGACAGAGATGTTCTCAAGATGTAGATGGAGACATTTTTTAACATGTCCATTATGGGAAATTATTTTGCTTGACTACATGTGTTTGTTACAGAGCCTTTGTTTCAATTTAAATTTAAACATTTTAAATTTAACAATTTGAAAAAATTGTTTAATTTGATCAAAATTTACCTCCTCTGTCTCCTTATCTTCTTTCTACTTTTGCAAGAAGATAAGGAGGCAGAGAAGGGGAAATTCTGATCAAATAAAACATTTTTTTTAATTTTCACAAAAATAGTTTATGATAACTCAATGTGCATACTCTTTGACTTAGTCATTCCACTTCAAGTCGTAGACCCCATGGAGATTTAAGGGGTACCCATTGGGAAATAACTGACTATCTTATGGTATATGAATATTATAGAATAGTATTTTTTCATAAATGATGGCAGAATTTCAGAGAAAATTGGAGAAACTTTATGGAGACTAAAGTGATCAGAACCAGGAGGACAATTTATACCACAAAAACTATCATATTGATTGGGGTTTTGGCATTAAAAGATCACTCTATTGCAAATATGAATAATATGGAAATAGGTTTTGAACAATGATACATGTATAACTCAGGGGAACTGCTTATCACCTCCAGGAGTGGGGAGGAAAAAGGAGAGGGAAAGAACATAAATCATGTAACCATGGAAAAATATTCTAAATAAATAATTTTTAATTGTCATATCAAAAACAATTTTGAAAAACTTAGGAACTTTGATCAGTGCAATAACCAGCCAGGAGTCCAAAAGACTAGAGATGAAGACTTCTGCCAAATTCCTAAAAAAGAGATAATGGGTTCCGGGTTAAGATGGCGGCAGAGTAAGAAGCAGCTCTTAACCTCTCCTGACTGAGACACACAAAACTCCTCAAGGGGACATAAAAACAAGTCCAGACGGACGGAGGAACCCCACAACAGGGCACAGCGTGGAAGGTACGTGGAATCGAGGCATTTCCATGCTATAAAGGGGTGAAACAGCTCTCACTAAATCGCAGGCTGAGCAACCACCCCACCCCTACCCCCTCCACACACAACACCTATAGCGCCGAAGCCAGCAAAAAAGAAATAGAGCAAGTTTGGGGCACCCATCGAATCATTGGCAGCTCCGGGGCCTGTTCCTGAGAGCAGCAAGATTTAGGACCCCAAAAAGCTAAGGAACACACACAAAATTTGAGCGCGGGAGCAGGGCACCAAGAACTGACACAGGGCGCAGAGCTGAGCGCAGGCACGGGCGGAGGCGTGGGTGGAGGCAGACACAGCCACAAGCTAAAGCTCTGAAACTCTGAGTGGGGAACCAGTGCAGACAGCATACGACTGTGGAAGCAGCGCCCTGAGACTTGTAAAGAAACCTCCCGCAGAGGATCAAGCAAGGGGGTCCAACAGGGGGCTTGACCTTGGAATAAACCAGAACTCAGACCTCAGGAGCCAATAGACCGCGGACAGACCCTGAGCGCGAGGATAAACCTGAGAAGCTGCTGGGCTAATGATGGCTACCCAGTCTCAGGAAGTTCAGAAGAGAAAGAATAACAACAAGAAAAAGAAGTCTTTAACACTCGACAACTTTTACACAGAGAAAATCCAGACAACCGAGCAAACAGAGGAGGAGAACAAACAAGCATCCAGACCCTCCTCAAATAAGGAAAACTCCTCACAAGCTATGGAAGAGTTCAAAACTGAAATTTTGAGGAAAATGGAAGAGATCTGGCAAGAAAATAACTGTTTAAAAGGTAGAATCTTGCAAATGGAAAGTGAGGCTCAGAAACCAAATGAACTGATAAGCAAATTGAACACCAGAAATGTCCAGATTGAAAAGGAATACCAGAAGATTATGGCCGAAAACCAGAAGATCATAGCCAAAAACCAGAAGATTATAGCCAAAAACCAGAAGATTACAGCCGAAAACCAGAAAATTTCAGCCGAAAATCAAAAGATCATAGCCGAAAACCAATCCCTAAAGGCTAGAATTGAGCAATTAGAAGCTAATGATCTCTCAAGACAACAAGAACAAATAAAACAAAGTCAAAAGACTGAAAAAATAGAAGGAAACATGAAATATCTCAATGAGAGAGTGACAGACCAAAAAAACCGGTCTAGAAGAGACAATTTGAGAATAATTGGCCTTCCAGGAAAACCAGAAATTAATAGAAACTTGGACTCCATACTAACAGATATAATCCAGCAAAATTGCCCTGAAGTCCTACAACAAGAGGGCAATATAGACATTGAAAGGATTCATAGAACACCTGCGACATTCAATCCAGAAAAGAAAACACCCAGAAATATAATTGCAAAATTCAAAAAGAAACAATTCAAATATCAAGGAGCACCAATCAGGATCACACAGGATCTGGCAGCCTCCACGCTAAAAGATCGCAAGGATTGGAATACGATATTCAGAAAGGCAAGAGAGCTGGGCCTGTAACCACGGATCAACTACCCATCAAAATTGACTATTTCCAGGGGAAAGTATGGGCATTCAACAAAATTGAAGAATTCCAGGTATTTGCACAGAAAAGACCAGGGCTAAATGGAAAGTTTGATATCCAACCACAAAAATCGAGAGAAACCTGAAAAGGTAAATAAGATACAGAGGGGAAAGAAAGAAAACTTATAATTTTTAAATTTGCCTTTTTAAGGGCCTCAGTGAGATCTAATTATCTGTATTTCTATGTAGAGAAATGTTATGTATAATTCTCGGTAGTGAACTCTATTCACTATTATAATATTCACTATTATAGTAATAAGAAGAATAATTCACAGGGTGAGGGTGGAACACTAAATAATCTAAGATGGCATGGGGGATGGGAAAGAGGGGGTGAATAGCAGGGGACACCAAGAGAAACTTGAGTGAATAAGAAAATAGGATATTCTATTACACACAAAGAGGGCATGGGAGGGAGAGGGGACAAATACTATTATAAGAAGGAGAGGAAGAGAGCATTAAGAGGTAATAATCAAACCTTACTCTCAGTGTAATCAACCCAAAGAGGGAAGAGTAGCTATACTATCCATTAGGACATAAAACTCTTATCTAAACCTTCTGAGAAAGTTAGAAGGGATAAACCAAGGGAAGCAGGGGAGTGGGGAGGTCAAAAAAAGGGAGGGGAGAAGGGGGAAGGAATTCATAAGGCCTTTAAAAACAAAAAGAGGTGGGGAAATAAGGGAGGGGGTAGAAAGGGAAGTTAACCAAGGGAGGGGATAAGGGATAGCGGCTCAATAGCAAACCACTGGTCTAAAAGGAAAAAAGTATAAGGAAAAAGGTAGGAATGGGGGAGGATTTGAAAATGTCAGCAAATGCACAACTGATGATTATAACTCTGAATGTAAATGGGATGAACTCGCTCATAAAACGGAAGCAAATAGCAGAGTGGATTAGAAACCAAAATCCCGCCATATGTTGTCTACAAGAAACACATATGAGGCGGGTGGACATACACAAGTTTAAGGTTCAGGGTTTGAGCAAAATCTTTTGGGCGTCAAATGAGAAAAAGAAGGCAGGAGTGGCTATTATGATTTCTGACAAAGCCAAAGTAAAAATAGATATGATTTAAAAAGACAGGGAAAGGGGGCAGCTGGGTAGCCCAGTGGAGTGAGAGTCAGGCCTAGAGACAGGAGGTCCTAGGTTCAAACCCGGCCTCAGCCACTTCCCAGCTGTGTGACCCTGGGCGAGTCACTTGACCCCCATTGCCCACCCTTACCAATCTTCCACCAATGAGACAATACACCGAAGTACAAGGGTTAAAAAAAAAAAAAAAAAAGACAGGGAAGGCCATTACATCCTGATTAAAGGCAGTATAAACAATGAGGAAATAACACTGCTCAATATGTATGCGCCAAGTGGCATAGCACCCAAATTCATAAAGGAGAAACTGGCAGAGCTCAAGAAGGAAATAAGGAAATAGTAAAACCATACTAGTGGGAGATCTAAATATTCCTCTGTCAGATCTAGATAAATCAAACTGAAAAATAAAAAAGAAAGAGGTAAGAGAGGTGAATGAAGTCCTAGAAAAATTAGATTTAATTGATATGTGGAGAAAAATAAATAGGGACAAAAAGGAATACACCTCAGCTGCACATGGCACATTCAGAAAGATTGACCATGTTATAGGGCATAGAATCATTGCAAACAAATGCAAAAGAGCAGAAATAATAAATGTAACCTTCTCAGATCATAATGCAATAAAAATAATAATTAGTAAGGGCACCTGGACAGGAAAATCAAAAACTAATTGGAAATTAAATAATATGATTCTTCAAAACCAATCTGTCAAAGAATGAATCATAGAAACAATAATTTCATTGAAGAAAATGACAATGATGAGACATCCTACCAAACTCTGTGGGATGCGCCAAGGCAGTACTCAGGGGGAAATTTATATCCTTGAGTGCATATATTAACAAATTAAGGAGGGCAGAGATCAATGAATTGGGCATGCAACTCAAAAAATTAGAAATTGAGCAAATTAAAAATCCCGAGATGAAAACTAAATTAGAAATACTAAAAACCAAGGGAGAAATTAATAAAATCGAAAGTAAAAGAACTATTGAATTAATAAATAAGACTAGAAGCTGGTACTTTGAAAAAACAGATAAAATAGACAAAGTACTGGTCAAGCTAATAAAAAAAAGGAAAGAAGAAAACCAAATTGATAGTATCAAAGACGAAAAGGGAGACCTTACCTCTAATGAAGGGGAAATTAAGGCAATTATTAAAAACTATTTTGCCCAATTATATGGCAATAAATATAACAATTTAGGAGATATGGACGAATATTTACAAAAATATAAACTGCCTAGATTAACAGCAGAAGAAATAGAATACCTAAATAATCCCATATCAGAAAAAGAAATTGAACAAGCTATCAAAGAACTCCCTAAGAGGGCAGCTGGGTAGCTCAGTGGATTAAGAGCCAGGCCTAGAGACAGGAGGTCCTAGGTTCAAATCCGGCCTCAGACACTTCCCAGCTGTGTGACCCTGGGCAAGTCACTTGACCCCCATTGCCTACCCTTACCACTCTTCCACCTATAAGTCAATACACAGAAGTTAAGGGTTTAAAATACAAAAAAAAAAAAAAACTCCCTAAGAAAAAATCGCCAGGGCCTGATGGATTCACAAGTGAATTCTATCAGACATTCAAAGAGCAACTAATCCCAATACTATACAAATTATTTGATATGGGGGCAGCTGGGTAGCTCAGTGGAGTGAGAGTCAGGCCTAGAGACAGGAGGTCCTAGGTTCAAATCCGGCCTCAGCCACTTCCCAGCTGTGTGACCCTGGGCAAGTCACTTGACCCCCATTGCCCACCCTTACCAATCTTCCACCTATGAGACAATACACCGAAGTACAAGGGTTTAAAAAAAAAAAAAATTATTTGATATGATAAGCAAAGAAGGAGTCCTACCAAATTCCTTTTATGACACAAATATGGTACTGATTCCAAAGCCAGGGAGATCAAAAACAGAGAAAGAAAACTACAGACCAATCTCCCTAATGAACATAGATACAAAAATCTTAAATAGAATACTAGCAAAGAGACTCCAGCAAGTAATTAAGAAGATCATCCACCATGATCAGGTGGGATTTATACCAGGAATGCAAGGTTGGTTCAACATTAGGAAAACCATCCACATAATTGACCATATCAACAGTCTAACAAACAAAAATCACATGATCATCTCAATAGATGCTGAAAAAGCCTTTGACAAAATACAGCATCCATTCCTATTGAAAACACTGAAAAGTATAGGAATAGAAGGACCTTTCCTAAAAATAATAAACAGTATATACCTAAAACCATCAACAAGCATCATATGCAATGGGGATAAATTAGAAGCCTTCCCAATAAGATCAGGAGTAAAACAAGGATGCCCATTATCACCTCTATTATTTAACATTGTACTAGAAACACTAGCAGTTGCAATTTGAGAAGAAAAAGAAATTGAAGGTATCAAAATAGGCAAGGAGGAGACTAAGCTATCACTCTTTGCAGATGATATGATGGTCTACTTAAAAAATCCTAGAGAATCAACTAAGAAGCTTGTAGAAATAATCAACAACTTTAGCAAAGTTGCAGGATACAAAATAAAT